>NC_084834.1:33612121-33938030 GCF_033115175.1 Lepus europaeus | reverse complement strand
AGGCATTTGTGAAAATAGACAGTGAGTCTTTTGTGCAATTTTTTTTCCCAAACTCTTTTTTAACATAAAGGGATCGCAAATCCCAAACCAAATAAAACAGCACTGGCATTGCATTGCAGATGTCTTTGAAACATTCCTATGTTTTGGACCACCAAACTCAAACCCACGATAGTTGCATTTCGTTTTGATCAAATTGGGCAGTGCTGCCTCAAGTTGGCTTGCATTTCTCTTCAAATATACCCTACCCTGTTAGAGCAACTAGAGAGTTAGAAAGGAACAATATACTGTTAATCTGTTCTATACAGTTCTTTTGAAAAATGAATTCAGTTATGGAGAAACAAGGTGTGGGCCACCTTTCCGAATTCAGAGTGACAACACTACCAGGGAGACAGCTCTTGCTAGCAAACATTTCTGGAAGAGGATCATCACTGTTCTCACAGCATCAAAGTGGCCGATCACAAGTAAAAACTTTTTACAAATGACACATCAATGCTATAAATAATTCTCTTCTTTGCATTTACAGGGTTGCAATGCACCTCTGAATTGACGAGTTGGTGTCATAGATATAGTCTAAAATTAAGCTGAGAAAGTGCACCCTGAAATAGTTTAAGGGCAATGTTGGAGAAGTTATATTAGGATCCACACCAAAGAACAAGTGTGCTGATGACTAACTCTAACCAACCTGACTCAGTCTTTGTTTCTTTTCTCTTCTCCACTCCACATATGCCTTATTCCAAACCTGAGCATTGTCTCCATATTCTGCCTTCGACTTGCCCAACTAGCTCATGATATGTGGGGTCTTTTTACTTGCTTTTGTGGTCCTCTGGATGACGGGGTAGCAAGGACTGTATGTGGGGACACTCAGAGGCCTCTTCCCCTGCTCTCTGGTGGCCTTACACAGGCATGAGGTGAAATGCACACTCCCACAATGCACCTGACTTTCCCTTCCCCAAACATTCCTACTTGTGCTATTCCCTTCTCTAAAGCTCCCAGTAGTAAACAGGATAATCTAAAATTACTCTGTCAGGTCAAGGTGTTAATTTCTCTTGTGTACATTTCACAGTACAGAGCTTGAAGAGATCATACCTTAAAACATATTAGTGAATTGTAACTGGCAAACCGTGAAGATGATATTAGGGAGTAAAGAAGGCTTCTTGTCATCCCCTCATGTTCCTCCCCATGGCTAAATAGTTGCCCTAGTTGCTGTCTGGAATCCACTGATTCTTCCCTAGCTGAATGCCAGTGTTCAGAGAGGGTCTCTTACAGTGTATTTACATAGTTCCCTTTTCTCAGGTACAATAAACCCAAAACAGCATTCTTTGAAGTTCTATTGAGGAAGCTTATTAGCTATTTGATTTATTTCTCTACAAGTGGGTAAAGAAAAATGAAGGATACTTCTAACATGTATGTTAAGATAATTAATGGGGCTAGCGTTGTGGCCTAGTAGGTAAAGCCAATGCCTGCAGTGTCAGCATCCCATATGGGCGCTGGTTCGAGATCTGGCTTCACCACTTCTGATCCAGCTCTCTGCTATGGCCTGGGAAAGCAGTGGAAGATGGTCTAAGTCCTTGGGCCCCTGCACCCACATGGGAGACCTGGAAGAAGCTCCTGGGTCCTGGCTCCTGGCTTTGGATCAGCGCAGCTCTGGCTGTTGCAGCCAACTGGGGAGTGAACCAGCGATGGAAGACCTCTCTCTCTTTTTCTCTCTCTCTTTCTCTCTCTCTGCCTCTCCTTCTCTCTGTGTATAACTCTGCCTTTCAAATAAAAATAAATAAATCTTTAAAAAAAAAGAGAATTAAATTCTAAAATTTTATGACTGATAGCTAAGGGTATTAAGGCAAAAAAGTTTAAATGTTTAACAAGAGGCTAAAAACCAGAACTCAAGTCTTTCAACTTTTCAATTCAGAGTGTTCAGTTAATCATACATTACAGTGAAAATTATATTATGAATTATGTTATGTAAAGTTTCCTAATTGTAGTATTTGAAATATATTTCATGCTTGAGTTACTAGCATTTTCCTTGAATAGCATGGTAGTGTTAGTCATATATATATATATATATATATGTACTATACATATATATTTACAGACACATACATGAAAACTTGAAAAATTAAATTTTTAATTTCTCAATAATATAATTCTCTTAATAAAAATGTAACTGGACTCTTTTATTCTTTTAAATGTAATATTCTTACAAATTTCAGGATAAGAGAAAAGTCATATGTCATTGTTTCAATAATTAGGAAATCAGCAACAGCAAAGCATCATCTGTTTCTGCCTTGGTGTTTAAATTTTATCACTAATTTTATTGTAAAATGAGTGCATCAAATATTTTGAAGATGAGTCTGAGTGAGATAAAATGTCCTTCATAAATAATTCTCAGACTATATCTTAAATGAGGCACTACAATAGCATTACTATTTCATTTATTCATTTCATAGCATTTATTAAACATTTACTGTAACACAAGCATTTTGCTAGGCACTGGGTACATGTACAGTTGACTAAGACACGTTTGCCCATGGCAGTGACCATTAGTTGTTACCAACATGTGTTTCCTTTTTTCAAGGCACACAGCTGGTCTGCATTTTCCAGTCTCTTTACCATGCTCTGGCTAGCAGAATGAAAGTACAAGTGTTACAGGCCTCTTGACCAAATTCTCTATGAATATACCCCACATGATTCTCCTTCTATTTCCTGTCTGCTGCCCAAGAGAATAAAAAGGAAGTTGGGCTCCTGAATGGCTGTGTGGAGCAAATATTCTTCCTATCACCATCAACTTACATTGGACTGTGACTTCACACAATAAATTTCATTGTATGAAGCCACTAAGACACTAACTGCTTATTAGAGCAGTTGATCAACTGCCATCAGTCTTGCTATATAACAAAGAACCTAAAACTCGATGTCTTAAGACAAAATCTATTCTCTGTGTTGGCAATTTGGACAGGGTTCAGCTGGAATGGTTCATCTCTTCTCAAGGCACTGGGTAGGCTCACACCTGGGTTTGTGAACAGTTGATAAGTCAAATGGAAGCTGGGTGGTTCCAGTGACCTAACAAGTAAAGAAATGGGTGCTGTTTGCTGAGCCATGTGTCTCCGGCATGATAGCCTGGATTTCTTCAAGAGGAAGGGCAAAGGGCCAGTGCCGTGGCACAGCAGGTTTAGTTGCCACTTGCGATGCTGGCATCTCATATCAGAGTCCTGTTTTGAGTCAGAATTGCTCCACTACTGATCCAGATCCATGCTAACATGGGAAAACAGTGAAGATGGCCCAAGTACTTGGAACCTTGTCACAGACATGGGAGACCCATATGGGGTTTCTGGTTCTTGGTTTCAGCCTGGCCCAGCCCTTTCTGTTGTGGCCATTTGTGGAGTGAACCAGCGTATGGAAGTGCTCTCTCTCTCTCTCTCTCTCTTGCAGCTATTTGGGGAGTAAATCAATGGATAGGAAGATCTCTCTCTGTCTCTTTCTCTCTGTCACTATGCTTTTCAGATAAATAAATAAATCTTTAAAAATGAAAGAGGAAGGGCAAGCTCCAATTCATAAACATCTTAAAAGCCTCTGCATGTATCACAATTGTCAGTGTTCTATTGGCCAAAACAAATCACACAACCAAGCTTTATATCAATGGTGGTGGTGAAGGGGGAGGAGTATATGAGATTATGGATACAGACATTATTCACTGGGAGCTGGCATGTTAACAATCAGTACACCAACTTTGCTGTGTGCATTCTCCTTAAGAGCTCAGAGTTCTTAGAGGGAGAGACATACATACAAACATATATAATTTAGCATTCTATGAGAAGGGTTAAAACTGAAATATGAGAAACATGCTAAGGAGCACTAAAAAGAGAATCACCAAGTCTGCTTTGCCTGTGCATAATAGTAAAATGTTCACAAAGCAGGAAATTTTAATGTTGATCTTGATAGATAAATGATAGATAAATAGGAGTTTGTTAGGAGCTCCAGGAGTACACAGTATAGTTTTGAGATGGGAGGAAGGACATTCTAGGAAGGGGGAAGCAACACAGGAACAAATGTGGAAGTCAGAAAGACACAGCCTGTGTAGGAGTGCAAGTTCTACATTTATTAGGAGATGGAGTGCACACATAAGTAGAGCCAAGTGGTGAAGGAAGTCAATTCCAAGGAGATTGGAATAAGTTGACAATGGTAGATCATTGAAGATGCTTTGCCAGGTGTCCAGTGGTACTGGTGATCAGGTGATCAGTAACACTTGAGGATTGACCTGAATTAGACTTTTGGTAGTATGAACAGGGGATGCCTGCTGGCACAAAGAGTACAAGAAAGGCTGCTTTCTCAATTGTACTATAATTCAATAGTGTTATTACACTCATACCACATCTCAGACTTGTGTAAAGGCTTTGCAAGACTATCTTAATGGCACCCCCAGGCTCACATCCATCAACTCAGGGAGGCCCAGTTCTCTCTGTTACCTCCATGTTGTTTGAGAGTACAGGAGTCACACTGGGAAGCTGGTCTACTGAGAATAGGGCAACTCTGTGAGCTTATCTGGACCTGCGTGCCCACACATAGCAGCGTGTTTTGTTTTGTTTTGTTTTGTTTTGTTTTGTTTTTGCAGAAGACTTTTATCGCTAAGGCTCACTGTCCCAGGTATGGCCACAAGTTTTCTTTCTTGCCAGATTGCACAAAAACATCTGAGGGTTTTACCATCCAGGGAGACTTGTATGGAGCTAGAGAATCCATCTCCTGTGTTCCCATTCCTAATAATGTACGACAAAATAGCTTACACTACAGCAGCTTCCACAACCTCTTGAACTTGATGGGTCAAGCATTTGGACAGGCACAGAAAACGTGCTAGTTCTGCTCCATGGAACCTGGTGTCTCAGCTGGGGAGACTCTGTGGCTGGAGGTGACTCAGTGGCTGTGGTTGGAATCATCTAAAAACTTGTCCACTTGCATGTGTGGAGCCTGGGCTGGGATGACTTGAGGACCAGGACTGCTGACAGAGACTCCCACTGCGACCTTTCTGTGTGACTTGGCTTCCTCAAGCATGGTCGCATTTGCATAGTCAGAATTCCTACACGGCAGCTCCTGGCACCAAGAGCCCATGTTCTAGAAAATAAGGTGTGGTCAGCATCACTTTTATGGCTCAGCCTGAGAAGCCACACAGAATTGGTTCTGCCACTCGTTGAAAAAAATCAAGAGCACGTACAAATCCAAGTAGGAGTCCTACTACTTAGTGGAATGAGTGTCAAAGAATTTTGGAGTCCTGCTTTCAGATCCCCAAAACTTCCCTCCCAGTTTATCACTGGTATTTGTTTCCCTTTCAATCTGAGGGTTTTGTTTGAGTTCATCTGAGGCCCAGGGTGGGGTGGGAAAAAAGGGGTGAGGAATATTTGCTCTGACTCATGATGTCTTCTCCCAAATATTTTATCCATGCCATGAACCATTTCCATTCACTGAGAGCCCGAGTGTTTAGAAACTTAAAAACCAGAAAGAGGCAGGAAGAACATGGCTTTTTATTGTCACATTCCTTCCCTGAGGTTACAATTCTACCAAAAACTCAACTATCTGAAAGGGTGGAGGACCCAAGGGTTAAGGAAACATGTTTATGTTGGGGGGTGGGTGGTGAGGTAGTTCTCAGTTATTATTAAATGACATTTTTTATTTATTTTTATTTTTATTTTTTATTTTTTGACAGGCAGAGTGGACAGTGAGAGAGAGAGAGACAGAGAGAAAGGTCTTCCTTTGCCGTTGGTTCACCCTCCAATGGCCGCCGCAGCTGGCGCGCTGTGGCCGGTGCACCGCGCTGATCCGATGGCAGGAGCCAGGTGCCTATTCTGGTCTCCCATGGGGTGCAGGGCCCAAGGATCTGGACCATCTCCACTGCACTCCCTGGCCACAGCAGAGAGCTGGCCTGGAAGAGGGGCAACCGGGACAGAATCCGGCGCCCCAACCGGGACTAGAACCTGGTGTGCCGGCGCCGCAAGGTGGAGGATTAGCCTGTTGAGCTACGGCGCCGGCCAAAATGACATTTTATTTTATATATGTCATTTTACATATGTGCATACATTATCAGAATAGCATTCCATCAAACATAGACAACAAAAATAAAAAAATATTGTTCCTCTACTTTGCTAATTTGCTCAACAACTGTCCTACTCCTGTTTTGGAATAGTCTCTTTCTATGGATCTCTCTCTTTCTCCCTCTCCTCTTTCTCTCTCCCTCTTTTTCTCTCTCTCTCTCTCTACCTTTCTCTACCCCCACCCTGTCTCACATACATATTTTATTTTTCTTCGTATAATTTTCTTAATTCATTGGACCCAGTATCTTTGGGACATGCCAGTAACTGAAATATTCTGTTGTAAAATCTTCAACTTATATCACAATCTGTAATTCAGTCCTTACTGCTTATCTCACATTGCAGATGATCAAATAGTTCAGCTTTTCATCCTTTTTACTACTTGACAAGAGATAAACATCTATGTATTTATTTTTATCCAAGGATACAAATCCTTTGAATGTCCCATAAAAGTTCACTCTTTGACAGGATAAGAACAATATGTAGTACCCCTTCTTAAGATCTTTCAAATCAGGAACAGAAAAGAAGCCTTTCCAAAGAGTTATACAAATAATACCTGACCACCACAGACACTGATAGAAATCAATCAGGAGTTTATAAATTATTGGTTTTTGAACTATTTATTGGCCCATAATGTAGTTGCTGTGTTTGTACCTCTCTTGTGCTTTATTAACATCTATTTCTGAATCACTCACAGTGGTTACAGACTTCAGATTTTCTCTATCAGGCCCATGCTTGGAATGGCCATGGCAGAGATGAGGCAAGGTGTTGGCTTCCTGGGTGATAGTGGCAAGATTTAGGGATGAACATCTGGAGAGAATTAGGAGTCTGTTATGAAGGATAAGGGTAAGGGTAAATAGAACCAGTTGCAGGTACTTTAGGGCAAATGTGGAAAACTTCAAAGGCATAGCCAAAGGGTAAGGATATGTAGTCACAAGATGACTAGACATTGGTTCAAGGACTGAAAGTCAAAGTAGATGGAGAGTTCTGCTGGATGAATTCTATGCAATATCAAGGTAAAGGGTGAAGCAACCAGTGGAAACACCTAAGTGGCCAAGGAGTTGCTTGTGACACTAGTGGAGATGATAGAGAGGACCCTCACAGAGGGTCAGTGTTGACCAAAGTAGGCTCTTAGAAAATGATGCTTGACAGATCTCAGCAGCAAAGAAGAGAAAACTGAACTTGGTTTTCAAGATAGATTTGCACTCATTTTTTGGTGGAAAGTACAGATGGTTACACACTTAAATACCTTTTAGACAGTTTAGACTTGCAAAAGATCTGACAGGCAAGAAGCAAAGGTATTTGAAAATGTAAAGTGAGTTTTTGGACATTTGGGACAAAGTTCTCTGCTTTACAGCTGAATGTGCCATTGAAGTCCCAGTACTTACTGGCCAGTATGAAGTGAAGCACAGTTCTTGAGAGGCTAGTGTTGGGGAGCCATATTTTTTTTTTTGAGCTAGAGGGGGAGTCTGAATCAAATCCAGCCTAAGTCAGCATCTAAACAAGGATGAAATTCAAGTTTACAAAGCTTTCTTGCAAGCCTGGAGCAGCTTATTTATGAATTTTTAACATTTGCCTTAGAAAGAAACAAGGACCTATAATTTCATAAAATGCTAAGATAAATAATCAGCAGAAACAAAGTTAAATGATTTCAAATTTTTTCCTCCAACCAGGACTGGCAGCAGAACCATGGTGACAATAGAGAACCAGGTTTCTAGGTAGGAATCCTAAGGACCCCTCCCTAGCTGGGTTTTAAGGAACTCTTCATCTTGAACAAGTCACTTTTCTAGGTCAGAAAGAGACCAACCTATTGAATGGGTCGTGTATGGCACTAAAATGTGTTCCTTGCTACTTTGAGTACAGTTAAGCTACTTGTCCCCAGTCAAATATTGAGTCAGTAGGCTGGGAATGACCTTAACTCCTTGGCTGGAACTCTCTTTCTCCCCTAGTGCTTTCCAGAATGGAGCAGTAAATCTGGCTGTGTTTAATGAAAGAACTCCCACTGTGTGTGCCACCCACAGATAAGCACCTTTAACTCTGGAACTCCCACCAGGCATGTCTAGCATTCAGGTTGACTGAACCCAGGAACCCCACCTGCCAGAGTGATGCTGAGGCAAGGTCTACAAGCAAGTGCAGTACATAAGGAATAATCCCTTGCAATGAACAAATACCTTCTGAAACCCTGAACGTGCTCAGAGGAGCACCACGTGGATTAGTGGATTAAATGCATTAGTCCAGATGGTCTACTAATTCTGCATTATATAACAAGTAAAAGCCAAAGAGTGATGGGAATGTTACTTTGCAAAGAGAGGACTTTCTAAAGGAAAGTTCAGAGATAAGAGAGGAGATTGCTACATGAAAGGTGTTTAATCTCTTGGCTGTTGAAGGGCTTCTGAGGAAGTACAAGACACAGCATTGATGTGCTCTGGTCAATGATGATATAGCAAAAAGAACCTGGCTCACAGAGGATGCCTTAGAGGATTTCCTCTCAGGAAGTTTATGAAGATGGTCCGCTTTACCAAGACCATGAAAAATCCATCACTTGACCTGAGAAGCCTTAAGTTATATTAAGGAACACATTTGATACATGAAAAACATTCATCTTTTTCTTTTTTTCCTGTAGAATACATTTTATGCCTACTGCAGACTTGAGAGACATAGTCATAACCTCAAATTGTCATCATGAGCACACATCGAATGAATATTCATTGAGTGAATGCTCAGCCTATTGGGTTCTAGCAGAGATACCAATTATGACAGCTTAGGCCTGTTTGCACTCACAGCCATGCAATCCTAAGAAGATAGATTTGGTGTGCCAGACTGTCTGTCATATCCTCTTCACACATTTAGGGGTCCAATTGAACCCTCTGACAGACTCAGTATTGCTTCTTCAGGAATTAAGATTTTTTTCTTAACCAAAACCAGCTCAGAAATGTGCCTCAATTCCGACTGGACTGACCACAGTTTCACCCCTACAGTTGAAGAATGGGTTTCAGCCTTAAGTCCTGGAGGTGGAATCTGTTTAGTTTTCCTTATCTGGGACTCCAGAATTTTCTTCTTTTGTCCTGCAAAACTTCATTCCCCAGTAGCTGAACCTATGGACAGAGGGGTCAAAGAGGCCTGTGTTGTGGTCTTTGCTGTGTGTCCATTAGCTGAATGACATCAGGCAGATTTATTTCTCTAAGTTTTAGTTGCTCATATATAAAATGGATCCAATAATGAAACCAGAGGGTTGGTATGAGACTAAATGAGATACTTTATGATACTTGTGTAGTAGAGAGCCCCATACATAATAGTTGCTCAATAAATTTAAGCTATTAAGATGAACAAAATTGACAGAAGTTTGGCAATTCCATTGCTTTGTCTACTTTGTTCTGCATGAGTCTTTTCTCCCAAATTGGATTGTAGATTTTTGTAAGTCAAGGGCTATGTTTAAAAGAGTTTCCAGATTTCCTTCAAATGGAGCCAAGTGTAGGGTACCTACTGGGATTTATTAGAGTTGCTGATTGATTTGAAACCAACACAAGGTATAAAATATCTTATTACTTGAGCTCAGATTGAAATTTTGCACATGCATGCTGAAAAAATACAGAATAATTCAGTCTTCAGAAAGCAGGAAGTGTGAGCTCACCCAGTGCAGAGCAGCATTGCATGTGTAAAGCCATTATCCTGGGGCACACTGGCCATAAAGAACAGAACAAGGTCATCGGCTAGCTCTCAGTTCCTAAACATATGGCTAGAACCTTGCATTGAAATTGAGTGCAAGCAGTCAGGTACAGAACCAGAAAGAATTGCTCAGATGATACACAAATTATTCTTCAAGACAAATTTGGAGTGAAACATTCTGTCCCATCATCTTTGACTCCTAGTTATAACTATTATTTCAAACCTTACTTATGTCCCTGATGATCACACAGGAACTGAACCAGGCCAAAGTCTGGAGCTGGAAACGCAATCCAGTTTCTCTACATTAGTGTCAGGGACCCAAGTTCCTGAGCCATCACCTGCTGCCTTCCAGGCTGTACATTAGCAAGAATGGAGTGTAGGGCTGGGGTGTCCCAAGCAGTAGCTTAGTTACTGTGCCAAATGCCTGCTCCCAGTTCTGAGTCACTAAATAGACTTCGTAAACTCCAATGAGCATAGCTTTTCTCTAACAGATACTCACCAGAAAAGAGCTATCAGGAAAAGACATTTTGTTACAAATAAAACAGGGATGGTGAAAGTAGCACACGTTAATCACCAGCAGCAAAATCTACTGTTTTGGTGTCGATGTATACATAAAATGCTTCATTTAACATAATGTGGTTAATAAACACAGATTTATAAAATCCTTTCTTTCATCAATGAACTATGGCAGACTTGAAATACAAGGAGTATATTTTTGAGTGTTGAAACTCAAAAGGCACAAAAACATCCCAGGAACAGATTCTCCCAAATTAATCAGTTTCTACCTATTTGGAGGTGTACACAGCCATCTTGTATTTAAGAATCCAAGTATGTGTGTTTCTTCTAGTCTTTTGACTAAAAGAATCATCACAGTCTATATAGATTGCCTTGTTAGGTAGTCAGAAAAGGAAAGGGTAAGAACATTAAACATAATTGAAATTTTTTATTTGTCATTTTGAGAATTTGAATATGTCATTAGCTTCAAAAATATAATAATTAGTGTGTATTTCTTGGAGAGGAAATTTTGCACGAAAAGTTTTAGGAACACCAACCTAAATTCTATAGGATGAAATATCTTGCTTGTTTTGTGTTTCATTGCATGGATAAAGTAATAACCGTCTTAAATCACCCCAGGCTTTATTGTTAATTAGGAAACGCAAAGATTGGATATTTCTCACATGGTTACTTTATTTGTTCTGCTATTTTCCAAGCATCTGACCCTGACTTTTTATGGTAACTGGATACTACACTTGTTGCCAGGAGCAATATGCCCTTTCTAGAATCAGGTAGAAAACTAAAGACCTTCTTTTAAAAAAAAGTTTAAGAAAAAAAGTTTTGTTAAAAAAAATTCTTGTTCTGATAGACAAAGTGTGACAAAGACTGAATCAGGGTATGTGTTTCAGAATATCAGAAGTGACCAGAAAGAGGAGATTTGCATACAGGCTTCTTTCACAACTGCATGTATTGCAATATTGGAAAGGGTGGTATCATATCCAGGCAATATTTAATGACATGAAGGGGACAAAACCCAGGGCACTCAGATTGCTGGTTTGCCACCTGGCGGTGGGGGAATGAAGTAATCCTCTCCAGGAGGTGGTCATGTCACCTCTTTGTGTTGCTTTGTGGGCAGTGTATGAACTCAAATTTACTCCCTTTAGAGGCTATCTGGGATTCCACGTGTCATCTTGTTTGTATTCTGCCATGTGTTTCCTTCTAACCCAAACGTCTCATTTCAGGACAGAGCTCCATGTGAGCAGGACCAGCATGGGACCCTTAGTTGTCATTGGACTGGTTTAGCACGCCATTTGACAGAGGGACACTTCTGGCTTTCCACCGTGCCCCTCACTCAGTTCTCCTTTGTCTTTTCCTCCTTCTGATTGGTATATGACATCTATTAGTCAACATTTCTTATTAGGGAAGGGAAATCTATTAAAAGGGTGTGCATGCTGGGAATCACCTCTGTTTTCTTCCCTAGCTGACAGCCTGTTGCAGCAACAGGAAGTGTTGTAGATGTGTATTATCTCAAGGCTTGGATTCCAAATGGTGGGGGCACTGAAACCTAAAGATCCCATTGGCTGTGTCTCTTAGCCATGTCCCCGCGTTGAGTTCTTGCATACAGTTGGCATTTGCATCTGCAAGTGACTGGCTTCTGTTTCAAACACTCAGAGCTCAGGCAGGGAAAAGGGCTGTCATTTACTGGGCACCCTCAAATCCCAACAATTACGTGAACAACTATAATTCAAATTTTCAAGTTATTCACTGATTTATTTAGCCTAGAAGTTTTCTAGAATAATAAAGTGGTGAAATAAATCTCAAGATGACATGGCCTCAGTCTTCAGTTAGAATGAACTATTTTCTTTTTGCTTTCCTATGGTTTTTATTAGGTGACTTTTTAGTAGCTACAAAATACTTTCAGTGTGTAAGAACTTGTGATTATTTAGTCAAAAGTAAGGCCTTCAAAAATGTCTGCTGTTTTCACCGATATAAAATTTCTCAACTTCTAGGAGTTAAACTATTGATATCTTGCCAACATGTTATCTGCAATTAAATTCCTACACGTGGTGATGTGTATTCATCCTCAGTGAAGTTGACTTCAGAAACCATGCTATAAATGATGGTTCATGAAGTAAATAAACTAGACTCAGAGCTTGCGGACCCTCAAAGTGTGAGCTATGACTCATCACTTAATTTTTCTGAACACATTAACTTTACTTAGATCTTGAGAAAAATAATGCCTGTCTTGCATTCCTTATAAAACTGCTGTAAAAGTCACACAGTGTGAAAATTTGATGAGAAGTAGTGTTGCAGAGCTTCCTTTGGCCAGTCCTGTACCTATCATTCAATATAATTGACCGTCACTTTCTCTTTATATTCAAGACACATTCTCTGTTTTTCCTAAATCACTTTGATTTCCTTTTTTACATATACTTAGCTGTCGCCTTCTTTCAGAGTATCTTATACTGGGTTTTCCAAAAATTTTATTTAAGGCAGTGATCCCAGGAAACAAACTGGAGACATAGGGAGAATAAAATAAGAAGAGAGGGAAAAATAATGCAAAAGTAAGTTGGTCACTATTTTGGACACTTGGTCCTATATCCTGGAGGAACTTTTGAGGACCCATGGAAATGCATCTCACACTGTCTGCCTGGGAATGAAAAGAAGAAAATGTATCTGATACTCAATGATTTCCCCTTGGTGATTCCATGGGCAATCACTGCTCTTCACCTCCACATCACCACACATGGGTGCTGAGTGGCTCCTGAGAGTATTCCCGGTAGCAAAGTAGATAAGCTCTTTGTGGACTGATGAGAGGCCTTCTCAGGTTGTCACTGTGCAAAGGTTGTAGAGGACTGAATGCAATTAGTCATCACAACAGTGGCTGGAGCAAGAGCAAGGTCAAGTGGATTAAAGTGGTGCAGAAGAGATGGAAGTACACAGATGTCTGAATTTGGGATTATTAGGCTCTATTCTCTTAATATGTCTTACTCTTCCTCAAAGATTGCATTTATTCTTTTGACCAAAGTCATCACCCATAAGCTTACAGTTCCCCAAAGATCAGTAGCTAAGGTCAGCTGTCAAAATTCCATATTCATTTATTCTTTTCTATACATGGTACCAACTTGAGGATATTTCAAGCAATACTACCTCTTAACTTTTCCCTACAAATCTGTTCCATATGTAATCTTTAGCAACTTAGTAAATAGTACCTACAATTGCTTAAGTAAATGCATTACATATCAATCGCTATTTAACAAATTACCACAAAGCTTGGTAGCAGAATATCAATTTAGTTTCTCCCCATTTTGGTGGGTGAAACGTTGAGAAGCATCTCAGTCTAGTGGCTCTGGTGCTGATTCGCCTCAGAGTTGCTGTTGCCCAGCACCATAGTCATCTGAAGGTTTATGAAGGGGTGGAGTATTTGCTTCCAAGTTGGCCCATTTACAAGGGTTGTCAGAGGAGGCCTCAATTCCTCAATGGCTGTTGTGAGGACTGCCACTAGGACTCTTAGTAGCTTCTTTCCACATCTCAAGTGATACAAGAGGAAGGGAGCAAGGCGAAAGTGTCAATGACTTTTATGACCTTGCCTTGGGAGTCACTCCCACCACTTCTGTCATGCCATTGGCCACACAGACCAGCTCTGTAACAGTGAGGGAGTGGATCACACAAGGAGGTGATAATCAGCAGGTGGACAAAACTGGAGGCTGTGTTGGAGGCTGCCTACCATTGCAAGAGACCTGAGAGTAATTACTCCAGATTCAGTGTCTCATCCAGTCCTGTTGATCTACTCCCAAATACATCTCAAATGTGTCTACTTCTCTCAACCTTCACTGTCATGTCTCTGATCCAATATTTCATAAGATGGGTCTTGAACTGTATTTTTCTAACTGGATTTCCTTGTCTCTATTCTTGCTTCCCTTCAATCCATTCCTCAGAGTGGTCAGAATGATTTTTGAAAATATATCACATGATGTCACTCTTGATAATCTCTAATTATGCCATATTACCTTTAGAATGACCCCCAAGTCTCCTAATAAGGCCTGTGAAGTCCTTCTGGTTCTGACCTTGTCTATCTCTTTGACCTTATCTGTCACTGCTCTTCCTTAATTCCTTTACACCCACTACTATCACATCCATTCTCTTTCTTTGTCTAATATGACTCGTCTTAAAGTATCGGGTTAAATTTTTGGAAGACCTTTCCTCACTCCCCAATTTAAATTATGCTCCATCCTTTTATAATCTAGCCATATACTCTGCTTATAGTACTTATTGATATTTATTATTAGAAATGCTACTATGTGTTTGTTTGACATCTGTCCTAGTAGGTAAGGATCATGTTTAATTTTCCTACACATGTCTATCCATCAATACACACCACATTTAGCATAGCATAGTTATTGAACAAGTGTATACCAAATCAAAGAAAGTCTTTCTGTTGTCATAGTTTAAACAAAAAATGGACCTGTGTCTCTGTGTCAGAATTTCCCACAATTTATGAATGACTGTTTATCAAAGACTGAAGAAGAATTCTACTAAAGGAAATAAAATATGGGTCACTGTCCGCATTGCTATAAACTTAATGGAACAAGATACAAGCAACCAGAAAGATAACAAACACAAACAGAGAGAAACAAACAAAAACTTGTTTCAAATGAAGCCAACAGAGCACACAAAGTATGTTATTATAAGAGAAAATGTGAACACAGAGTTGCAATACAGTTGAGCAGTTCAAGTCAAACTGAAAAAAACAAATGAGTTTACATGTAATGCTTTGCTTGCTGGACTGTTCATCTACTGACAGTGACAAAAACATGAAGATAAAGCTAACATCTTTGAAAAGTTCATTGTTCATATGAACACAATAAATCAATTGCTATCTTTTTATACACAACAATCTTTCCTTCATTCCTAATTATATCAAGCTGAAGCTTATTATACACAGAAAATCTGAAGTGTTCACACATGATCCTCACACAATGGGTCACCGCTCCAGATGAGAGCATTTCCATCCTCTACCAAGTTAAATATTTATTGAAATGATATCACATCTTTTATCACTGTTATTTGCTTTTCACCCACAAGCACTCATGTTCAGCCACTTATACCTTTGATATTTTTTTCAGGAAAACAAATAGGTGACTGTTTTCTTTAAAATTCAATTGTTATTTATATAATCTGTTGTAGAAGAATCAATGGCATTGAAATAATCTCTTCTCTCCTCTCTTCCACTTTCTTCTCTCTCTTCTTTGCTCTCCTTATTTCCTTTTTAGCTGTCCATACATCACCAGGGGCATTGTAGCAAATTTAATTATCATTTTTCAATTTCATCCCTGTACAAATTGTTACTTCTAGAAACACTTAACATCCCTAGCTGCTGAAGGGAGGAAATGAACTGCTTTAAACCTATGAAAGGCCAGTTATAACCGTTTCATATATATAATCAAAAGAGATTTCTCCTTCAATTGCTGAAGTGAGAACTAAAGCCTCTTTGAGAATGTGAGCTTGCTGTGTTTCCTCTATGATTTCTCTGAGCTTAAAGAAGCAAACTTTTAAAAATTACCCTTCCATGGTCAGTTGAGACCAAACTCCTTGGAATGAACATATAATTTCTTAGAAGGTGATGAAAGAAACAGTAAAAAGAAAATGAATTTCAGTACTTGGTCATATAAAACATCTCTGGAAGCTCTCACTACATCTGCAAAGTTGATCTGGCCTAATGAGCAAGTAAATATTTCCTTAAGTAAAGGGAAATATTTTTTTAAAACCCTATATGCCATTTAAATTGAGTTACAAATACCTTATAGCAACAGGTTGGGATTCCAAAACAATTTTTTATGCATCTCAGAATTATTGATAGAATGAGACCTTAAAAAATATGGAAGGGGAATTGTTGATAGAATACACATGTTACTATGGTGATATTTTTGGAGCATACTGTTCGCCAGGAACATGGTGTAATTCTGGCTAATTTCAGCCTAAATTAAATGCTGTTGTGACAAAACAGAAATGTCTCTAGGTCACATCAGTGTGATTTGCACTGGGAAATTAGATTATTCTTCATTGGAAACATCAGTTACAAGGCATGACCACACAGCTTCATAAATCTTCCTGATTTAAGAAATGGAAAATGTGCTCTTGTAATGTAATCATTATTAATAAGTGTACTACATTTTCAGAATACTCGTTCGTAATTAGGAAACGACTCAAAGTTTCACCCTTCTAACAATGACTCCAACAAGTCCCTATCAGAGTCCAATTAATAATTAGCTGCTGAGGCATGTAGGCCTCACAGAAGGCAGGAGCAGATGGATTCTGGATCTTGCTTTCTTGGAGCCAATGTGCACAAGAGGGCAAACTTTCAGTGTGAAACCCCAGCCAGCTTCGGGTTCCCGCCTGAGCAACTTCTATTTACAGGGGCCTTTGGGGTAGATTCTGCAAGATCTTACTTTTTTTTTTTTCCTTTTTTTATTTAATAAATGTGAATTTACAAAGTGCAACTTTTGTATTGTTGTGGCTCCCCCCCCCCACCTCCCTCCCTCCCGTGGCCCTCCCCTCTCCCACTCCCTCTCCCATCCCGCCCTTCATCGAGTTTCATTTTCAATTACCTTCATATACTGAAGATCAACTTAGTATATACTAAGCAAGGATTTCAACAGGCTGCACTCACACTCTTGCTTAATTCGAAGTCCTCGGGTAGATCTGCAAGAAGCATTTGGAAGACTGCTTTATTGTTTCTGTCCTGTGGAACGATGAAAGTAACTGGTCTTATCATGTGACATTTAGTGTCTGGATACCTAGAGATTAGCCCAAACCCACATTTACCTGGTGCCAGTACATATTCAGGCCATCTAGATGTTGGGAAGGAGGTCGAACAAATGTTTCTCTAGCTAACAGTTTATGGTTATCTTCAGGATACAGGTTTATCAGTTTGTATTTGTACAGCACATTGGGGTAAGTGGAGGGAGTTTCTTGAGGTTGAAGGTGACCTACTGAAGGCTCCATGAGCCACCTACTCCTGGGAATGATGAAGGCAGTGGGTCCCATTATGTGACCTTTTGTGTCTGAGATTTGGAGCACTTAGGATCTGTGACACTGAGTGAGCAGTGGCAGCAGAGGTCTTGCTATCTTTCTGATGGAGGTCTGTAGCTGCTTCCTCTGAATCAAATCTAAAACACCTTCATCCATTTAAATTGCACAACCTGCAACTGCATCCAATGTTATGACAGCAATGCAACGAATTCATTTTGGTATTTACCATTTAGTTTCTACAAACAATAGTTTCAGACTAAATATTTTAGTGTCATGTATCTTTCTTTACATAACAACCACAAAACCAACCAAATAAAAACAGAAGTACATATTTTAATGCAGTTTGTTATTAGTGCGATCTATGAATCTTTGATTGGGTCATACCCAAGTAATAATTTCCTAAGAGCTAATAAACAATAGATACATTCTTAAGAGTCTACATTTGGGAAATATATTAAATTCTTTTAAAAGCAATGTGTTCCTAAGCTCTTATGGAAGCTACTTGGGGCTGGCACTGTGGCATAGTAGGTTAAGCCTCTGCCTGCAACACCAAAATCCCATATGGGTGCTGGTTCTAGTCCCGGCTGCTTCACTTCTGATCCAGCTCTCTGCTATGGCCTGGGAAAGCAGTGGAAGATGGCCCAAGTGCTTGGGCCCCTGTGCCCACGTGGAAGACCCGGAGAAACTCCTGATTCCTGGCTCCTGGCTTTGAATCAGCCCAGCCCTGTCTCTTGCAGCAATTTGGGGAGTGAACCAGTGGATAGAAGATCTTTTTCTCTGTCTCTCCCTCTCTCTCTGTAACTGTGCCTCTCAAATAAATAAATACAAATCTTTTTTAAAAAAATATTTAAAATTTTTTTTAAATTTTTAAAAATATTTACAAATATTTTTTAAAAAAGATTTCTATGTATTTATTTTAAAGTCAATATTACACAGAGAGAGAAAGAGAGGCAGAGAGAGAGGTCTTCCAAAGGCTGGTTCACTCCCCAATTGATCCCAATGGCCGAAGCTGCACAGATCTGAAGCCAGGAGTCAGGAGCTTTTTCCAGGTCTCCCACATGGGTGCAGGGACCCAAGGACTTGGGCCATCTTCCACTGTTTTCCCAGGCCATAGTAGAGAGCTGGATTGGAAGTGGAACAGCTGGGACTTGAACCGGCGCCCATATGGGATGCCAGCACTGCAGGCGGTGGCTTTACCTGCTGCGCCAGAGCACTGGCCCCATGCAAATCTTTTTCAAAAAAAGAAATTACAATCAGAGAATTATAAACTGAAAACCATTTAGAAGTTAACTTCTTTAAATTTACAATTTAAAAAGAAACCTTAGAGATTGACTTGTTTAACCCAGGCTTTTAAAGAGGAGGAAATTAACATAAAAAGATAAAATTGTTTTCCCCCTTAGCTAATTAGCAGCAGAACTACAACAGGAACCTAGGATTTCTGCTTTCCAGATTAGCACTTTTGTTGATACACCTGTTATTTCCCGTTAATTGAAAGAAAAAAGATTAAATGAGATGAAAAATTCAGGAAAAAATATAATTTAGTCTTTGGAGTATGTATTTTTTTAAATAATCTTTTAATAGGGAAGTACTAGCAATAGTTGTATATTCTCATTTGAGTAAATGAATGGTATTAATTGCAAAAATACACCAAGGAAATCCAGTATCAAGAAGCTTGTTGCTTTGGCTCATGTAAGAATACCAGGCACAGAATTTGTATTTTGAAGAAGCTATATAAGTTCTCATGGTCTACTAAAAAGTTCTCAAAATTTAAGCCATAGATTAAAGCCATTTAAAGTATAGTTGAAATTATTTTCAAAATTCCCTTTTCCTTTTGTGCTTGTGGGTAAGGTGATTCTTAGATGTGCCAGCTTATACTATTGCTAGATACATTTCTCAGCCCATCTCCTGAAAGTGAGACCTCATGACATCCCTACTGGGTCTTCATTTATATTCACATTATAGAAGACTCATGTCCTATATGACAAAGCATAAATAGCACTTTCTACTTCTCTGTCCTATCTTCTGTAGCGTAAGAATTGTCAATGGCTTTCTGTTGTTTTTCATGGCAGGTACACATGCCCTAGTTAGTGTTTCAATGCCCATGACAACTTCACCTGCTGTGTTGAAGTTTATCTTCCACTTCTCCCAAAATTGAACTTCCCTTTTTGGCTGGGCTGATCCTTCACCATGCTGCACTGAATGTTTGCTTGTTTCCATCTCTGTCTTTGCACTTGAGTTTTCACAATGGAAAGGCATATTCCATTCTATCTCTGCAGACAAATCCAAAGCACTCCCAGATCACATAGCTTCCATGAAGCTTATCCAGATAAAGTTTAATTCAAAATACTTCCCTCAATAAAAATTCCAACAGTTTTTGTAACTTTTGGTAGTTAAACCTATTCTTTTCTTGTAATACCCAGTTAACTGATTGCCATGACAATAAAACTGACAATTATATATTAAATGTTTACATTAAGGTATATTAGTTATATCTGCATTATTTTAATTGACTCTCACAGTACTTCCATGAGGTTGACAGAGAACTTATTATGGCATTCATCGATAAAAAAATTCAAAGTTAGATAAGTTACTATGAAATAGAAAGGTTAGCAATTTGTTTTTCATAATGTAACATTGAAAACAAGTCAATTGTCATTTATTTCCTAAATTAAATGGTACTTTACTGCTCGGGAGTGAGATGATTGAAAAGAGGGGCAAACTAGCTCTTGTAAAAACTGACTACATTTGCTAACTGGCCTCATTTTAGTGAAAACTTCATTATCTAACGGGGCAAAGTGTAAGGGCTTTTATACAATTCTAATTCTAAAATTTCTCTCATTAAGAAGACAGATAATGCAGGTCTTTTCTGCTTTCACTGTATTTCTTTTTTGTACACATCTACTTAAGAGTAGGTCATCCTGGCCATCCATGTAGAACAGATAGAGTGTATAAGAGAGCACTCAGGGAAATGATATTCTATGCTATCATTACATGATAACAAGGAGGCAATGGAGCAGACAAAAAATTTACCAGTGTATCTCATGATGGTTAGGTCTTGGTTTAACTGCATTCAGTAATTTATAGAAGTGATCCAGTCATTAAATGATCAATCACAGAATGGGAAATATATGTGCAGATTGATTGAAAGATTAATCTGTGCAGAATGATAAAGAGATTATTCATAAAATTCTGCACACTCAACCCCCTGCTAACCTAAGAGGCAGAGACCTACCTCGGAGCTCTGTTTCATGGCTCTTGGTGAGCTGTGGGTTAGACCTATCCCTATAATTCTGACTCCTGGGGCAGCTGAGTATCTGACTCTGCCCACAGAAATATCCATGTTAAGCCCTTATAATTAATAAAACATGTATGTCTGAGGGCTGTTACCCACATGTCTTCTTTGGAAGTTACCTTAGTTCATTTATGCTGCTAAAACTGAATAATATATGTTGGGTAATTTATAATAGCCATATGCTGGAGCCAGCATTGTCATAGCAGGTAAAGATGCCACCTACCACCCTGGCATCCATATGGGCACCCTTTCTCGTCCTGGCTGCTCCACTTCCCATCAGGCTCCCTGCTAATGGTCTGGAAAAAGCAATGTAAGATGGCCCAAGAGTTTGGGACCCTGCCACTTATGTGGGAGACCTGGAGGAAGCTCCTGGCTCCTGGCTCCTGGCTTCAACCTGGCCTAGCCCTAGCCCTTGTGGCCATCTGGGGAGTGAACCAGCAGATGGAAGATCTCTTACTCTTTCTTTTTCTCTCTGTAACTGTTTCAAATAACACTTTTAAAAAACCATTTATTGCCTCATGTCTCTGGAGGCTAAGAAGTCCAAGATCAAGTTGCTGGCATCTGATGAGGGCCTTCTTGCTGCATCATGCCATGGTAGAAGGTGGAAGGACAACAGAGGGCAGGAGAGAGAGAGAAAGCAAACAGCGGACTGAACTCCCCCTTTTCTAAGAAGCCCACTCATGACAACTAACAAATTCATAACCAGAAAATTAACTTCTGAGAAAACTTTGTGAAATGACCTTTCCTTTCCTTAGTACACACTCTAGGTTTCTCTTCCTTTTATATTTTAAAGATTTATTTATTTATTTATTTGAGAGGAAAAATTAGAGAAAGAGAGAGAGAGAGAGAGGTCTTCCATTTGCTGATTCACTCCCCCAGTGGCTGCAAGAGCCAGAGCTGGGCTGATCTGAAGCTGGGAGCCAGGAGCTTCTTCTGGGTATCCATGTGGGTGCAGGGGCCCAAGCACGTGGGTCATCTTCTACTGCTTCCCCAGGCCACAGCAGGGAGTTGCATTGGCAGAGGAGCATCTGGGACACGAACCAGTGCCCATAAGGATGCGGGCGAATAAGGTGGAGGCTTAGCCCACTATACCACAGTGCCAGTCCTGTAGAGGATACTGCTTAAATGTTCTCAAGGGGACACACTCCCCTGGCATGGGACATGCAGATCTGTCTCTGCCTATGCAGGCTAGGTGAGGGCACACCCTCCCAATGGAAGGTGCGGCAGAAGGCAGCAGGATGGATAATCTGCAAGTAATGGTGACTACTAGTTTAGGGAGTTCAGGGTTGCAAATAAGATTCCAGATCCTCGTACTGCATGATAGGGATCAGCTTGCTGTCTCTTATCCTGGAACATAGGATTTGGTTTTCTCTGTTCATATGGGGAGCATTGGCTAATGTATTGCTGTGCCTGCGTGCTTGCTAGTTTGTAGGATTTCTTGTACCCTCTAATAAAAAGTGCTGGCCAAGACTATGGGGCAGCACGCTCTTCTGATGGATGCTCCCATGTTCCGTCTCTTCATTTGAAAAACCCCACAGGCCCCGCTTTTATTTCTTAACTTGCAGTTTGTTTTCTCATTTTCCTGAAGTTGTGGCAAACAGGCATTTTTAATACCATGCACATTGGGGCCAGTGCTGTGGCGCAGCGGGTTAACGTCCTGGTCTGAGGTACCAGCATCCCATATGGGCACCGGTTCTAGTCTCAGCTGCTCCTCTTCTTTTTTTTTTTTTGGAACATTTATATGTTCAAACTCAAACTTGAACTCATTCTTTTTTTTTTTTTCTTTTTCACAGGCAGAGTGGATAGTGAGAGAGAGAGAGACAGAGAGAAAGGTCTTCCTTTGCTGTTGGTTCACCCTCCAATGGCCGCTGCGGCTGATCTGAAGCCAGGAGCCAGGTACTTCTCCTGGTCTCCCATGCGGGTGCAGGGCCCAAGAACTTGGGCCATCCTCCACTGCCTTCCCGGGCCATAGCAGAGAGCTGGCCTGGAAGAGGGGCAACCGGGACTAGAACCCGGTGCCCCTCAGCTGCTCCTCTTCTGTCCAGTTCTCTGCTATGGCCTGGGAAAGCAGTAGAAGATGGCCCAAGTGCTTGGGCCCCTGCACCCATGTTGGGGACTCGGAGGAAGCTCCTGGCTCCTGGCTTCGGATCGGCGCAGCTCCAGCTGTTGCGGCCATCTGGGGAGTGAACCAGCGGATGGAAAACCTCTCTCTCTGTCTCTACCTCTCTCTGTAATTCTGTCTTTCAAATAAATAATAATAAACGTTTAAAAAAATACCATGCACAAAGAAGCTGAAATAAGCAAATCAGGTATTGAAGGGTGTAGACCCTCCATTTACTTCAAGCTGCAAGGCACAGAGCCATGGGGAACCCACCTTGCACTAGCCAGGACTTAGCCAGAGGTGCCATTGGCTTGATCCATTCAAGTCCACTAAGTCACGCAGCATGATTGTGTGGTAGAAACAGGACTGAGCTGGTTATGGGAGTACCTACAACCTGGAATTGGCTCAGTCCCTTCTCCATTATGTATCCTCGAGTTCAAAGGCAGGAGATAAGACTAGGTAATTTCCATTCTCTTTAGCTCCAAAACTCCTTGAATTTTACAATTAAGATCTTATGAGTGTTACCAGAGACAAGGGGTCCATTCACGTGGGGTGTTGCTAAAAAAAAAAAAATCAGCCTCAAGGGGGAGTTACTCAAGGGAAGACTTTATTTACTCTTGACAAGTGAAAGTAGAGTTTCCAAGGGTTAGGGGTGCATTCAGGATGTAGAAAAGTGGTTGTGGGAGGGACCTTCCTGCTTGCTGCAAACATGTAGGATGTAGGAGGGAGCGTGGGGTGGGGGGTGGGGGGGAGTTGGGGGTGGCTAGCTGCCCGAGCAGCATGCATCTCCATGTATTACATCTTTACAATTCTGACTCAGGTTTCTTGCAGCTTTCCTTGATTGGTCGGTGGTCTGGCCCTCCCCAAGTACAGTGCTGCAAGATAAGCTTTCCTGGGATGTCTTTTGCAAACCAAGCTCCGGGCAGTAGACAGTATCAGATTCTCTGGCCCTGTGCCTGGGCCCCCACTCTTGCCTAAATCCTGCACTGGTGGTTACACCAGGACTCCATGTACCAGGGATTCAATTTTAGTTTGGAATCACTAACCTGCTTTGCCCCTCCCTTTTCAGTTGCAAGCATCAGCAGCAATTTTAGGCTTACCTTGTCCTCCTTGGGCTGGCTGTGAAACCCTTTGAGGGTCTGAACTGTTGTAGTTACTGTGTATCTTTTTTTCTCCCTACTCTGTCCATATCAGGGTGGGGACAGATGTTGATGCAGCCTGACTTTGCTTCTTTGCCTTTTCCAAATCCAACTGTGCCTACCAAAGAGAAAGTGTGGCTGGCTGTCCCAAGACTTAACCTAGCCAAGAACTTGACATATGAGCGTTGTATCTTGGACTCCTCTCCAAGTTTCTCCTAAATATGACAGCTGATCCCTTTTATAACTTACTGAAGATCATTATTTTGGGTGAAACTGTCAAGTTTGAACTCTTCTCTTTTCTGCGTTACTCTTGGTCCTAAACACATATCTGTGCATTCTTGGCTCTTGGGCATTCACTTACAACTTTGTTTCTCAATAAAACTTTCTTAATTAGTGAGGACATTTGATGCAATGGCTCAAGTCTCTTCCTCTGCCTCTTTGCCTTTCAAGATAAAATGAAAACTTAGGCCGGCGCCGCGGCTCACTAGGCTAATCCTCCGCCTGCAGCGCCGGCACACCGGGTTCTAGTCCCGGTCGGGGCACTGGATTCTGTCCCGGTTGCCCCTCTTCCAGGCCAGCTCTCTGCTGTGGTCCGGGAGTGCAGTGGAGGATGGCCCAAGTCCTTGGGCCCTGCAACCCATGGGAGACCAGGATAAGCACCTGGCTCCTGCCATCGGATCAGCGCGGTGCGCCGGCCGCAGCGTGCCTACCGCGGCGGCCATTGGAGGGTGAACCAATGGCAAAGGAAGACCTTTCTCTCTGTCTTTCTCATTGTCCACTCTGCCAGTCAAAAATAAAAAAAAAATAAAAAAGAAAGATAAAATGAAAACTTAATAAAAGAGATATTACCATTTTTCTTCTGAATGTTCTGGAACATATAAACCAGAATATATATTCGGTACAGATTTTTCAAAAAGAGAAGCATCAATCTGTAAAATGAGTATAACTATGAGCAGCTTATCTGAGAGTTAGGGAGCCTTGTCAGACGTAAATCTCTCAAGAACATGATTTTAGATTTAATATGCTAGTGAAATATCTTCCACTACTCAAAGATCTAAATATTTTTCTTTGATTTTCCTTATTCTTCATTTTATTTGTCTTTTCTGTATTTCTCCTTTATTTTCTTTAGGGATAGGGGAAAATAGGCTGCAAAAAACAAGGCAAGAAAGATGTTGAAAAAGATTCCATGTAGTTTTAAACTGTGACCATTCTACCCTCTAGTGTTTTTAAACACAGCCCTTTTCCACATTCCAGAACATCTGTGGTTGCGTTTAAGTTCATCCGGATCTAGGACATTTTGCACCAGTTTGAAACCTACAACCTATGTGCTTTTGGAGGAGATATGGCTCCATGAATTTATCATGAGACACGGGCCCACCCAAGTAGGCAAATAGTTGTAAGTACAGTTAAAAAAATAAAATCCAAATTTCTACAAAGAATTCTAGAATCCATTGGCCAGCTCTCCCTAATCTGTGTGAATCTCAAATCGTTTCCTGACTTTGCTTTTGAACACCAGTGATAAGTTTTGGTTTTCTAATAGTGAGGTATTGAGAGGATTTGGCTATTTTCTCCACCCGGATCTGGGATCTTGGTCCGGCAGATGTTTCCAGTTGTGTTAATGGTGTTGAGTTGTGTGTGGGGTATGATGATGTAGAAACCCAGAGAATAGTTTGAGACCAAGCCAGACATTGTTGCTTGTTGCTTACTGTGGGCCAAACTTGAACTCATGCTTCCAAAGATTCAAAGATTCAAAAGTTAGCATAATAGCTTCTCCTGGAAAATATAGGATCCAAAAAATTTTAAAAAAATCATTGTCAAAATTCAATCATTTTTGTATGTGAAATCATTACTACATGAACCCCTCTCTTTCTAAAAGTGTAAGGATGTTTAATGTTTAACTCTTCAAAACTCGGAAAACAGGCTCCTTTTGCAGACTGAAGAAAGCATGTCTTCATGAGACAGTGTCCTGAAAACATTGTCACTATAAAACACATGGTTGAAAGACCTGGTAACCTATCCAGTATCTACAGGGAAGAGGGAAAAAAATTTTGAGCCAAATGGTATCATGTTTCTCCTGGGGTTTTCCTCTATTCCTGGTGTGCATGAGAGCCTGAGGTTTTATCATAAAGGGATAAAATGGAAGAAATCATTTACTGGCTTTAGGCATGAAGAAAAGGCATTCACATCTGTTTCTGGTGTTCTGTTGAAGAATCTCTCCAGTTGATAATTTGGATTGGAAGCAAATTGGTTTGTTTTCATAGGTCCTTTTCTTCCAAGTTCAGATAAAACAAACCTATCCTGTGGGTCCAATGGTTTGCATTCTGAATTCTTGGTTTACGTGGCACAGAATCCCTCTATTATATTGCTAACACATTATCCATCTTGAAGAGAACAAAACTGGCTAAGTTTTAGCAGGATTTATACTACATAAACTGCCATGACTGACTACACATTGTGCATGTATCATACTGTGTGTGTGTGAAGCTAGGATTCTTAGGGATTTCTAATGTAATTCTTTTAACTTTGTATTTGCTTAAAATGACTTATGCCTCTAACAGTTACAACTTCTTGCTTGGAAGATTCTATCTGACTATTTATCTAACATGATAAAAATAATGGTGCAATGATTAAGGGTGGTTAAAAAGGCCTCTGATGATCAGGTGGTCAGCCCTTTCCTCCTGGATGTCCGTTAAATGAAGAATAAGGAGCTTTCTTTTTTTAAATTTTTTTTGTTCTAACAATAACGGATAAAAATAAGACCATACCTAGATGAGTTATTAAGATCAAGTTTTTTAGATAAAGAAAATACAAACCCCCTTCACAAAGTGAAAAATACATTAACCAATTCATGTCCTCACTACTCAGCTGCCAATCTAGCTCCCTGTTAATGAGCTGGTGAAACGGTTGACCATGGCTGGAGTACTTGAGTTCCTGCCACCCACATGGAAGACCAAGGTAGAGTTTCTGTCTCCACAGCCTGGGCTGTTGAGGGCATTTGTGGACTGAATCAGTGGATGGAACATCTCTTTCTCTCTCTGTGTCACTTTGCCTATAGATAGATCTTTAAAATAAATACATCAAAGGAGGACAATGTAACAGTAAATAAGTAAAAGTGAAAAAAGAATGAAATGCATAAACACAAAAAAGAATCTGTTCATTAGACAGGTGGTAGACCAAAATGACTGCAGCCGAAGGAAAGTGAGTCATTGAGGTCCAGTGGGTTAAGCTGATGTGCCAGCAGTGTTTTCTCTGCTGATGCACCTGAGAAAGCGGCAGAAGATGACCCAGCTGGGCCACCCACCTGGGAGACCAGATGGAGTTTCAGGATCCTGGCTTTGGTTTGGCCTGGCCTAGGCTGTTGCTGCCATTTGGGGAGTGAACCAGTAGATAAAGATTTCTTTCTCTCTATCTCTCCCTCTCTCCCTGTTCCTTCTTGCCCTCCCTGCCCCATCATCCTGTCTTCCAAAAGATGAAATATATTAATCTTTAAAAAGTAAGTGAACTATTGAGTTCACTGTGAGTATATTTTTTCCCAGAATTGCTTGAAAAAAAGGAAATGCTTTATTGCAGGAAGAGGAGGATGACACCTTGAATGAAAGATGTTTTAATAAGTATCTAGTTAATCAGGACAATTATGTATCCTTTTCATTTACTTCTGATGAAATTCTGCTCTAGATACCTCCTGAATAAAGGCTGGACTGAAATACCTTCGCAAATTATTTCAAAGCTGAGTGAAACTATTCCATATGGCTTTGGTTCCTTCAATTAGAGTTTTAAAAAGAAATTCAAATTAGCTAAATGGCTACTCTTTTGAAGTGACAAAACTCTTTGCAAAGACTTTTGATTTTTTTTTTTTGTCTTTTTTTTTCCAAGTTATAATAGGAGACTGGAAAATGGGAAATTATTTTAGAAAAAAAAATGTTGTCCCTTTGTCTTTTTCCCAAGGCACAGTAGTATAAACAAGTAGCGGATTTCCTGTATGGCCTAATGAGACATAAATGCAGGTAGTAAAAGCAAAATGAACACCAGAACATATTGCTTAAAAAAACACATTATGAAACTTGTGACATTCATAGATCCATTGAGACATATTGTTTGGGATTATCTGACTTTTCTAGTTAAAAATAAATGTTAAATGCCTTGAGCCAGAGCTCGCTGGTTGACTGACCACCAAGTCCCATCCTACCTTGTAATCTCTGTTTCCTACATTACACAACTCTGTGGATGTGTTCTCCTTTCTATTGCAAGAATTAATCCTCTATGTGACTATAAATAAGACTGCTTTTAGAGCTCTTGAACTTGAGGATCTAAAGAAATGGGCAGACACAAGACTTTTTTTAATGGAAATTCTTTTCATATAGTCTTATGGCAAAAGCCTACTTCTAGGCAGAGCTAATTGATTCTATTTTTGTAAAAAAAAAAAAAAGCAAAATTTTAAAAAATTAACAAACAATAGCCTAAATGGACAAAAAAAGAAAAAAAAAAAAAAAGAGCTACACCATGGTCTAAATCCAGCATTGCATTGAAATAAAACAATTGATATTTTAAACATAATTTCTGCATTTTCACACTTTCCATTCCCCAACTCATGTAAAATACTTTATTATTTAATATGGATAAAAAGTCAATTAATGAGTCTGGAACTTTTAACTAACTGGTGTTGCAGAAAAAGAAGGAAAATAGACAAATACTGGTATCAGGAATAATTTGATTAAAAATACAAATTCAGAATATGATGTGGGCTTAGTAAAATAGGAGAACACATGACCAGAAGTAACAAAGAAGCTCCTCTAAAAACATATAGGCTTTGTAGTCAAACTTAGTTTAAAATCCCAGCTTTATTGCTCACTTGCTCTGTGTGACTACAGTTCAGTTATTTAACCTTATGACTTTGTAGTGGAAAACACAAGAAAGGTTAGAAATCGCTAAACGAAATACATTAAAGATGCTTTAGAGGCCGGCGCCGCGGCTCACTAGGCTAATCCTCTGCCTTGCAGCGCCGGCACACCGGGTTCTAGTCCCGGTCGGGGCACTGGATTCTGTCCCGGTTGCCCCTCTTCCAGGCCAGCTCTCTGCTGTGGCCAGGGAGTGCAGTGGAGGATGGCCCAAGTCCTTGGGCCCTGCACCCCATGGGAGACCAGGAGAAGCACCTGGCTCCTGCCATCAGATCAGCGCGGTAGCACGCCAACTGCAGTGGCCATTGGAGGGTGAACCAATGGCAAAGGAAGACCTTTCTCTCTGTCTCTCTCTCTCACTGTCCACTCTGTCTGTCAAAAAAAAAAAAAAAAAGCCTTAGAAAGAGGAAGGACTATGGGCAGTGAACAGAAACTCTTGAGTCTCAAGCTACATCTTCATTTCTGTGTGAACTTGATCTGAGGAGGGGAGGAACTGAGTAGGGGAAAATCTCCGAAGTCTACCAAGAGGCACAGCCAGGTGCTCCCCTCTTCCCTCAAGAGCGATCACTAAGGTCCTGAACAGAGGAAGGACCCCTTATAAAAACCACACTGTGGGCCAGCAGCTCAGCTCACTAGGCTAATCCTCCGCCTGCAGCACCGGTACTCCGGGTTCTAGTCGCGGTAGGGGCGCTGGATTCTGTCCCCGTCACTCCTCTTCCAGGCCAGCTCTCTGCTGTGGCCCGGGAAGGCAGTGGAGGATGGCCCAGGTCCTTGGGCCCTGCACCCGCATGGGAGACCAGGAGAAGCACCTGTCTCCTGGCTTCGGATCAGCGAGATGAGCCGGCCGCAGCGGCCATTGGAAGGTGAACCAAAGGCAAAAAGGAAGACCTTTCTCTCTGTCTCTCTCTCTCTCTCACTATCCACTCTGCCTGTCAAAACAAAACAAAACAAAACAAAAAAAACCACGCTGTGTATACTTCTGAAAATAACCCTAAAACTGAAAAACATGGTAAATCGTGATCAACACATGTTCAGATAAAACCACCTCTGGATCCTAGCGTATTGCTAGGATAACCTTGCAATCATTACTGATAAGACAATTTCAAAAGGTTAAAAAAAGCAGAGTTAGGATAACTTTTTTTTTTCTTTTTAAAGGTTTACTTTTATTTATTTGAAAGGCAGAGATACAGAGAGAGGTAGAGATAGAGGGAGAGGCCTTCCAACCACTAGTTCACTCAACAAATGTCCGCAAGGGCCAGAACTTGGCTGGTCTGAAGCCAGGAGCCAGGAGCTTCTTCTGGGTCTCCCACGTGGTACAGGGGCCCAAGCACTCAGCCACCTTCTACTGCTTTCCCAGGCATATTAGCAGGGAGCTGGACTGGAGATGGAACAACCAGGACACCAACCGGCACCCATATGAGATGCTACAGGCTGGATTTAGGATAATTTTCAATGTTCAGACAGGTAATACTCTTGTGAACTAATTCTTCTGATCTCAGTTGTAAATTTCAATGGTGGCCGGTGCTGCGGCTCACTTGGCTAATCCTCCTCCTGTGGCGCCGGCACCCCGGGTTCTAGTCCCGGTCGGGGTGCCGGATTCTGTCCCGGTTGCCCCTCTTCCAGTACAGCTCTCTGCTATGGCCTGGGAAGGCAGTGGAGGATGGCCCAAGTGCCTGGGCCCCTGCACCCCATGGGAGATCAGGAGGAAGCACCTAGCTCCTTGCTTCGGATTGGCGTAGTTCCAGCTGTAGCGGCCATTTGGGGAGTGAACCAACAGAAAGAAGGAAGACCTTTCTCTGTCTCTCCCTCTCACTGTCTAACTCTGCCTGTCAAAAACAATTTTTCAATGGTGAAATTCTTCAATCTGTAAATATATTTATTATATTTTTATATTTTAGAAAAATAAAATATAGAAATTGAAGGTTATTTTTTAAAAGAGACTTAATGAAGGCTAAGGTACAGATCACTCATACTACTTATTCTTTACTTTTTCTTAGGAGTAATGTCCATAAGCTACATTAAGCAGGATTCCCATCATTTATTTATTCAATAGTAGCAGAGTGATAATTATGAAGATTTGGAAAACGACTTAAAATATAAGAAACTGCTTTAAAATGATGCATTTCAGCAAATATTCAGTGGAGCAGGATTATTTGCATCACAGTTGAGAAGTCACTGAAATACTGGAAGCTATAAAAGCTTCAGGGTGAGACAGTCCTGAGCTTGAGATGCAACAAGTTTTTTTTTTGATCAGTTACAGGTGTCAAGTTCAGCATTTCTATCTGTAAAATGACACAAACTGGAACATTAGGGTATTGTGATAAAAACTTATGTACAGTAGTATTTACTAGGCACAGGGTTTTTTTTTTTTTTAATTGTCCAAGAAATATCATCCATTTATTGGATATTTTATGAAGTATACAAAAGAGGATCAATAAATATGTCAAAGTTACAAGATACAAGGTTGTAATTTTAAAGTAAAATGTGACCAGACTAATGTTCTTTACCCAGAAAATTTTAACTATATGGCAATTTTATTTTAAAGTAAAATGATTTTTTTCCAAAGTGGCATGGAGAAGCTTTCAGCACTACATAAGATCTTTGAATCCAATATATCAGTGCATATTCTTACAAAGAGAGCATAAAGGAATGAGGAAATTTGGAGCTGACTTAGGAAAATTGGGCATTTCCAAGGGTAAACCTTTTTAAATCTGAGTTCAGCTATTACATCATTTCACCACTGTTTCTGTCAGAACCAAGGGTACATTTTAACCATCGAAAAATATGAAGCATCAAATAAAAAATGTAATGAAATTGCCCCGAATATTGTCAAAGTTTATAACCTGAGTCACTCAAAGGAGGACATTTCACAATATTAAAAACAAACAAACAAACAACAACAACAAACAGCATTATCTATCCAATTCATGCAAAACTCTTGGGAATTGTCCCAGATTATGAAATATTCATGTATTAGAACAACACACTGAGGACATGGAATTTAATTTATGAAGATGCATGTAAAAATAGATGTAAACTGAATGATTACTGGTCTTGCTGACATATACATTCACTGGCTTCACACAGCTAACGGCAGTCTTCTTCCCCGAGGTGGGAACTCCCTTCATGACTGTATATAAACAATTCTTCCATGGTGGCAGTTCACTGGAGGCCATGTCCCTAATTACAGAGACGGTATTCTCTTTGGGGGGCATGCAATACTGTAATTTTTCCTCCTTAATTAGGACAGAGGAACTGCCCTGGGCAATGCTTCATTTAAAAGACCATGTCATAGTTCTTTTAAAACCTTTGACTCATCACTAAATGAGCCTGTTGTAGAAAAACCCGCACTCCTCTCATTTTGCTGGAAAAGATAATGATGGTAGTACTAATCATAATAATAATGCCAGAGGGAGAAGCAGAGGAAGAGAAGAGGGAGAGAAAGAACAAAGGAGGGAGAGGAGGGAAAGAGGGAAAGAAGGAAAGGGAGGAGGGAATGGCCAAGGGTAACTTGTGCACTCGCTCTCGCGGGCATCCTTAAGGATACAGTCTCAAAGTCCATTCCGTCTGAGAACTGCAGCTTCCTGGGTGTCATCATCCGATAGTCTGATTCAAAATGTCTGAAACGCTACCTGGGAGTCTGCATTTAAAATATAAACCCTCTGGGTCCAAAGGCAGTGCCCTGAAAAGTGAGTCTCTCTATATTTTAGCATACGAAAGAGCTGCTTCTCAGGCCAGCTCCTGGGGCAGCCGCTGTTTGTGGTTCTGGCTCCTTACTTGTGACTATGGGTGGATGCCCTGGCTGGGCTGGCCTCTGCCCGCACAGCTAGCTGCTCCCTGTATGTTATCATCCATGTACCAATGCGAGTGGAGCTGCACACTCACGCTCTTACTGCCAAGATTCTGTGTTAATTCTCTTGCCCCTCAAAGCTAGTGTCCAAGGGGGTCCCTGCGGTAGCATGAATTAATTTTTGTGTATGGTATGAGGTAAATGGAGAGGTTCATTTTCTATTTGCATATGAGTAACCAATTATTCCAACTTTTTTTTTTTTTAAATCTTACCCATTTTACTTGAAAGGCACAGATAGAGAGTGAGGCAGGTGGCAGATAGAGAGAGATGTTCTGTCTGCTGATTCACTCCCCAAATGCTGGAAACAATTGGAACCAGTGCAATTTTTGAAGTCTGATCTATACACAAAGAACAAGGGTCTTGGCATCTTTATCAAGAACACATTGATCGCATATGTGTGGGTCTTTTTCTGGACTCTCATCTTTGTTCCATTGATATACATGGCCACCCTTAAGACCATACCATACTGTTTTGACAATGGTAGCACTATCATATGTCTTGAAATCAAGGTGTGTGAGTCTTATAACTTCGTCCCTTTCAAAAAATTTTTTGGCTATTCCCATTCCTTTTTCTTTCCATTTAATATTTAAAATCAGCTCATGAGTTTAAGACAAAAAAAAAAAAAAAAAGCTGTCTCCTGCAATTTTGACAGGGATTGTTCTGAATCTTAACCTGGAAAAATCTGTATCTTAACCATATAGAGTGTACTGAACACAATCCAGGTACTTATCACTCATTAGTTATGGCCTTTAACATTCCTCCTGTAATGTATTATAGCTCTCAGTATACAGATATTACATACATTTTGTTAGATTTTTCTGTATGCAGTTAATATTTAGATGCAATTATAAGTGGTAATTTTTAAAAATTTCAATCCCAAAGAAAATGTTCTCAACAATAGTCACTAGCAGCAGCTGGTATATAGAAAACAAATGTTTCTTGTGAATTGATCTTATATCTATGGCAGTATTGAAATCACTTAGTTTTAAGGTGTTATGGTAGTATTCTGCATATTCACATTACCTGTGAATAAAGACAGTTTAATTTCTTACTTTCTAATCTCCATGAATTTATATTCTGTTCTTACTTTATTATGCTCACATTGTTATTAGTCCCCTTGGGACACATTAGGTAGACCTGGCAAAGCACTGCTTTCAAAATCTTGGGGTGGGGTGGGTAGAAGCACTCAGCTTTTCACCATTAAGTGTGATACTGGTGGTAGGTTTTTCAGTCATAGATGACTTTCCACACATTGAGACATTTTTCATGCATTCCTACTTTGCTGAATTTTTTTTAAATCCCCATTTTTCTGAGGTTTATCATTTTATTGACTCAAAGCGCTAGCTTTTTGCTTTTCTTTCATTTTAAATTTATATTTACTTATTTAAGAGAAACGGAGTCAGAGAGAGGGAGAAATAGAGAACACTCCCATCCACTGGTTCTCTCCTCAAATGCCTGCAATGGTTGGTGTGGGCTAGGCCAAAGCTTGTAGCTGGGAGCTCAACCCATTCTTCCAACCACTTAAGTCATCACAGTCTGCCTCCCAGAGTGTACAATAGCAAGAAACTGGATTAGGGAGGGGAGTTGTACTGAAGCCGTGGCACTCCAACATGGGATGCACATGTCCCACATGGCCCCTTAACTGTTAGTCCACGTGCCCATTGCTTTTGTTTTGATTTTCTCCATTTAAAATATATTCTATTTCATTGCTCTGAGCTGTCCTCTTTTTTTTTTTTTTTTTTTATTTTTTGCCAGGCAGAGTTAGACAGTGAGAGAGAGAGAGACAGAGAGAGAGTTATAGACAGTGAGAGAGAAAAACAGAGAGAAAGGTCTTCCTTCTGTTGGTTCACTCCCCTAATGGCCATTACGGCCAGCGCTGTGCCCATCCGATACCAGGAGTAGGGTGCTTCCTCCCAGTCTCCCATGCCAAGGCAGGGCCCAAGCACTTGGGCCATCCTCCACTGCAATCATCCTGGGCCACAGCAGAGAGCCGGACTGGAAGAGGAGCAACTGGGACAGAATCTGGCGCCCCGACCGGGACTAGAACCCCGGGGTGCTGGCGCTGCAGGCAGAGGATTAGCCAAGTGAGCCGCAGTGCTGGCCGAGCTGTCCTCTTTCCTATTTCTTTTCTTACTATTGTCCTGGCTTTACTTTGTCTTCTATTTCTAGTTTCCTCAGGGTGAAACTTAAATCGTGAATTGAGACCATCTCTAATAGAAACACTAATGCTCTAATTTTTTCTTTAAACACTGCCTTAGATGCATCTCACAAATTTTGAAGTGATTAGTTTTTATTTTTACTCAGCTTCACATATTTTCTAATTTTTGCTTTGGTTTATTCTTTGGTTCCTGAATTATGCTATGAGGGTATTGCAAAAAGTTCTGGAAAAATAGAATTTAAAAAATGGAATTCAAAAAATGAGTTTGTTTTGGTGCAAACTTTTTTTCATGATACATGTAAAATGCAAATGATGAATAAACTACACAGAAACTTCAAATTTTTTGCACCCAAATAGACTCATATTTTTAACTTTTAATTTTTAAAATTTTTATAAAAATGTTTTGAAGTACTTCATATATTGTTTAATTTATATTTATGTGGAGATTTCCTAGATATTGTGTTATTGATTTCAAAAGTAGTTTCAATGTGGATGGAGAACACATTTTGTATGATTTCAATCTGTTTAACATCGGTAGACTTATTCTATGGCCCCAACCCAAATATGCTCTATTCATATTGTGGACAATACTTCATGTGCATTTGAAAAGACTGTATATTCTACTATTAGGGAGTTTGATAAATATCAGTTAGGTCAAGTTGGTTGATAATGTTTTTTTTTTCCCATTAAATTTTGTTTTAATTGGTCTCAAACTTCCATGGCAGATTTTTGGTCACTTTGCTTCCATTAAAAAGGACTGATTTTAAAAACTAATAACTTAAAACTGTCCCATACAAAAAAATAGTCCACAAACATCCCTTCCTTCTGAAGGCACATTGATAGAATGCGTTGCTATCAATAAGCAGTCTTTTACTATTAAACTTAAATGAGACAGACAGTTCTGAGACTGCTTTTCCATCACTGATTAAGACCGGGGTGGCAGCTGTTAGTGATAATATTCATTTAACCTCCTGGGCTTTCTGGGCAGATTTGGTGACCTTGCTACCTCCAGCAGCCTCCTTGTCCACTGCTTTGATCCCACCCACAGCAACTATCTGTCTCATATCACAAACAGCAAAACGACCCAGAAGAGGACAGCTAGAGAAGCTCTCAACACACACGGGCTTTCCAGGCGTTATATCAACAATGGCAGCATCACCAGATATCAAGGACTTAGGGCCATCTTCCTGCTTCTTACTGCAATGACGATCAATATTTTCCTTCAGCTTAGCAAGCTTGCAAGCACTGTGAATTGTGTGACAGGGACATGGCCAGAACTGATTTGGTGTGCATGGTTCAGGATGATCACCAGAGCCATAAAGCCAGCAGCTTCCACTGGTGGGTCATTTGTGCTGTCACCAGCAGTGTTGCCAGTAAGAGCATTTTTGACAGACACATTCTTGACAGTGAAGCCCACATTGTCCCCAAGGATAGCTTCACTCAAAGCTTCATAGTGCATTTCAACAAACAGCAGTTGTGCTGTTGACTGGAGCAAAGGTTACCACTATGCCAGGTGTGAGAACACTAGCCTCTGCTTGGCCCACAGGGATAGTACCCTTACCACTGAAGACATCCTGTAGCAGCAGATGCAAAGGCTTGTCAGTTGGACAAGTTGGTGGGAGGATGCAACTCAGGGCTTCAAGCAGTGTGGTTCCACTTTGTGGGTGACTTTGCATCCCTTGAAACAATGCATATTAGCACTTGGCACCAGCAGGTTGTCATTGTTCCAACCAGAGATTGGCAAAAATGCTACCATGTCAGGGTTGTAGCCAGTTTTCTTAATGTAGGTGCTGACCTCCTTAATGATTTCATTGTATCTCTACTGGTTGTAGAGTGGCTCCATGGAATCCACTTTGATAACACCAACAATGAGTTGTTTTACATCCAGTGTGTAAGCCAGAAGGGCACGCTCACGGCTCTGCCCATTCTTGGAAACACCAGCTTCAAATTCCCTGATACCAGCAGCAACAATCAGGACAGCACATGCAGCCCGAGATGCGCTCAGAACCATGTTTTTCAGGAAGTCTCTGTGTCCTGGCGCATCAATGATAGTCATATAATATTTGCTGGTCTCAAATGTCCACAAGGAGCTGTTGCTGGTGATACCACACTCACACTCAGCTTGCAGTTTACCCAAGAGCAGGCATAGTTGAAAGAGTCCTTTTCCAACTCAGCAGCCTCCTAGTCAAATTTTTCAGTGGTCCTTTTGTCAATGCCACCACATTTGTAGATCAGATGGCCAGTAGTTGTGGACTTGCCCACATCTATGTGTCCAATGACAACAATGTTGATATGAGCACTTTCCTTTCCTGTTTGGCTTTGATTAATTAGTGGTTTCCACAACACCTGTGTTCTAGAGGCCAAACCATAGTGAAAAAGGGTTAATTGTGTTTTCAAGTTTTGAGGGTCCTTTCTGATTTTTGTTTTGAGGGGAGTTATATGTTCTAACAACTATTAAGGCAAGAGTGTTGAAATCTCTGATTGTAAATTTATCTATAGTATTTTCAGTTCTATCAGTATTTTTTCACTCTGATTTTATAGCTCTGTAAATATGTGTATACATGTTTGTGATTACCCTACCTTCTTAACTACAACCTTTATCTTATATAGAGTTCCCTTTTTCTATGATTTTTTTTAAAAGATTCATTTATTTATTTGAAAGTCAGAGCTACACAGAGAGAGGAGAGGCAGAGAGAGAGAGGTCTTCCATCCGCTGGTTTATTCCCCAACTGACCACAACAGCCGGAGCTGTGCCAATCTGAAGCCAGGAGCCAGGAGCCTCCTCCAGGTCTCCCATTGGGTGTAGGGGCCCAAGAACTTGTGCCTTCTTCCACTGATTTCTCAGGCCATAGAAGAGAGCTGAATCAGTAGAAGAACAGCCGGGTCTTGAACCGGTGCCTATGTGGGATGCCGGCACTTCAGGCCAGGGTGTTAACCTGCTGTGCTACAGCACCGGCCCCTCAAAATCTATTTTTTCTTATATTAATGTGGACATTCTAGCTATCTTTTGGTTGACATAGGCTTTGTGTTTTTGCCTCATTCTTTTACTTTTTACTAATGCGAGTTCATATTTCAAGTGGTGTCCAGACAGCAAATTGTTGAGTCTGGCTTTTTTTGTTTTATTCATTTGAAAGATAGAGAGAGAGGTTGAGAGTACCCATCCACGTGTTCAGTCTCCATAGACCTGATCCAGTATGAAGGCTGAACCAGGCCGAAGCAGGGAGCGGGGGATGTAATCTAAGTCTTGCACACGGGTGGCAGGAAACCAGTTACTTCAGCACTTACCTATACCTCCCAGGGTCTGCATTGGTGGGAAGCTGGAGCCAGAGCTAAACCCTTGCTCCTGGGTCTTACATTTTAATTCAACTTGACCTTGGGGTTAATGCTGAGGCACAGTGGATTAAGTTGCCACATGGGATGCCTGCACCCCAGATTGTCCCACCTCCACTTCTGATCCAGTTTCTTGCTAATATGCCTGGGAAGTAGCAGGTAATGGTCTAAGTACTTGGATTCCTTTCTCCCATGTGGGGTACCTGGATAGAATTCCTGGATTTTGGCTTCAGCCTGGTCCAGCTCCAGCTGTTATGGCATTTAGAAGAGTGAACCAGAAGGTGAAAGATCTCTCTTTGTATCTCTTTATTTCTCTTTCTTTCTTTGACTCAGCTTTTCAAATAAACAAATCTTAAGAAAAAAATGAAAAAAATTCAACTTGACCATTGCTGCATTTTAATTGTGAGATTTAGATCTTTTATATTTAATATAATTATTGTTACAGTAGCATTTAAATGTATCATCTTACTAGCTGTTTTCTATTCTTCCCAACCTTTTAATTGTTTTCTTAAGCTTTTTGCTTTTTTTTAATCTGCCCAATCATTTTCTAGTTATACCTCCTATTGTGTTTTATTGATTTCCCTTGGTTTTATAATACACACTTATCAGGGTCTACCCTCAGGTAGTGTTGTATAATTTATGTTTATTTTAAGATGCTTGGGAAAAATATGTTTCCATTTTATACCTCCCATCCTTTATGCTATTGTTGTCATGAATTTTACTACCCTGTTACCAATACCACAATGACATGTTGTAATTTTTGCTTTAATCATCTATTTTCTAAAGATATTAAATATAATAAAACTATCTGCTCTATTTATATTACCAGCTTTACTTATATTCATATCTTTGCATAAATACAATTTCTATTTGTTCTTGTATTCCTTCTGCCAGAAAAATCTTCTATGAACTTTTCTTGTAGTGTGGAGCTATTAGCCATTAATTTTCTCAAATTTTGCTGGTCTACGTAGAATTCTGGATTGATTTGTTTATTTTTTCTATTCCATACTGTAATACTTTACTTTACCTTCTGATTTCTGTAGTTTTTGTGAAAATCTATTTTAATGTTTACTTTGATTTTGTATGCAATATGTCTTTGCATGTTATTTTCAATAGTTTGATTACTTTATGTCTCAGTGAATGTGTGTATGCATTTTTTACATTTATCTAGATTGGGATTCTCTAAATTTCTTGGATCTGTTTGTCTTTAAATATAATCTTTTTTTAAAAAAATATTTTTCTTCCCTTTCTCTTTTCTTTCTTCTGGTCACCCTAATCTCACATTTCCTAAGTAATTTTTTAGTTCCCCATATCTTTTGCAACACATGTTCAATTTATTTTTCACTTGCTTTTCTCTCTGTGTTTCAATTTGAATAGTATATTGTCCTCTCTTTAAGTCCACTGATTCTTTTCTCATATGTGTCCAGCCTGCTTAGAAGCCCATCAAATCATTTATTTACCCAGAGTGTCATGTTTTTTTATTTCTACCATTTCCATCTGACTCTGTCTTACTGTCTCATTCTTACTACTAAAATTCCCTTTGAAAATCTTCTTTTTTGTTGTAAAAATATAAAAGCTGTACTTTTCCTGCTTATCTCAAGTGGCTATGAAAATTCACTTTGTTAATAGATGTTAACATAGGCTCTGCCCTTACAAATCCTTATCCAAATGTAAACATTTATTGAATAGAAATTTATTGTGTCACTTCTTGGACCAATACATGTGGTTATGCAGGTTGTCAATTGAATCAAGGAGCAAGGGCAAGGGGCGAGTGAAGCTGGAATTCAGTTCCTGTTGTCTCTCTGACAATGTGCTCTGTCCTGAGTTATTTCCACTCAGAAGAGAAAGGGGCCCATTTTTCAATTTAATGGCAGTTGCTTTAATTCCTGCCATGGCCAGGATGAGCAAGGTACTAGGAATAGAGGGATGAATAAAAAAATATAACATAGTAATAGATGCAAATGTTGATTATGATGGCATACAAAGATGGACACAATGTAAATTTTTTAAAAAGCAACTTAGAACATAAATATAAAATATTGATCCCTCCTTCTGCTGTCCATCACCCCCATAGGTGTAATTAATTATAGATATTTGACCATAAGACGGAATGGAGTAAGAGACTGAGATGATGAAAAAGAGTATTGTCTAAGTTTTAAAGGTATTTGGAAATTATTTTTTATTAAATTAGAAATAATATTTGTGAATAATTTTAGGTAAAATTCTACTGAGTATGAAACCACAATCATTAAAATTGTCTTAGTTGTAAGCCTGAAGGAAATAGGCTCATTTAAAAAGCTATCAAGTCATGCTCAAACTTTGTGACATGATGCCAATCACTAGCCTCTGAAACTTGTTATTATTGTGTATAGAAAGAAAATTAAATGGTTAAAACCTTTATTGCTGCTTGCCTATAGAACACTCAACTTTATAACACTTGTTAGAATCACCATGAACATACATGTTTTTGCTATGTATATTCCAACTAACAGCTCACTCTCTCAGTGGTGTTCCAGTGAATTCCATGATACTTCACTGTGCTGGCCACAATTCCCCTCAGACATCCTTGTGAAATAGTAAGAAATACATGTATGGGTCTCTGTGCCCAGTCCTGGCTCAGAACTTCTAATACCCTTATAGATAGGAATAGGGATGCTAGGAAAATCCTTTGTTCTAATCTTTGGTCTTTGACCCCAGTTCTTAAGAGAGTTCCAAAATCCCATATAATTTCTTGGGTGACAGAAGTACCTTTTATTGTAAAGAGTTGACTCTTGATGGGCTCCTAAATGGGGGGTGTTCATCAAAAAAGAACAAATCATGATTATAAACTTGGAGATTTCAGCTTAACCCCACCATTCTCCAGAGAAGGAAGGGAGACTGGAAAATGGAGTTTATAAACAATCATGCATTCATGATGTAACCTCCATAGAAATCCCTGAATTATGGGTTTGGAGAGCTTCTGAGTTGGCAAACACACCTGTATGCTGAGACAGAAGCTGCTGCACCTAGAATCCTCCCAGAGCCTGCCCTGTGTACCTCTTCATCAGGCTGCTCATCTGAACCCTTTATTATACCCTTTATTAACAAGCTGGCAAATATAAGTGTTCCCTGAGTTCTGTGAGTTGCTCCAGAAAATTAAACAAACCAGAGGAGAGGGATGTCATAACCCTACTTTATAGACACTCAAGCAAAAGCACAGATCACAATTTGAGGCTTGCAATTGGCATTTGAAATGAAGACAGTTTTGTCATCAGTGTCAGAATTTAATTGAGTTAGGGGGCATGGAGCTGATGTCTGCTGTAGAATGCTTAGTGTATGGGAAGGAGTGTTCTATGTTAAGCGTGAGACTAGACTAGGAAAAATATTTTTTTGTCTTTAGTACTCTACTTCCTCTTGGTCTATCAATCCTGCCACCAAGGCCACCAGTACTTCACTTGAAATAAATCCATGTCCAGAATTGATCCCATTAATATGACTCTTAAGTTCCTACCTTGCACTCTTAGTACTGTTCATTTCTGTACAACCCCCTTATCCTAAAAACCATGGAGAAAATAATGACATCATATGCGGAAATAACAACCAAAAAGAAGAAATCTCAAACTACTACCTGTTGTAGTTATAACTTCTTCTCCTTACCCTGTTTCTCAACTTGAGAATTTTATCACTCCTTATCACTTCTCTATCTGCATTGTAATATCTCACTCCTTATTAATCCTCTTTCCCCACCAAAATATCTAACCTGACTCTTCCCTCCACGGTTCCCATCAGAGCTCTAGTCCTGACCATTATCACAATCTACCAGTAGAATATGCAATAGTTGGATAGTGTTGATTTGGAGAGGTGGCAGGACATGAAAATTGGTGGAGACAAAAAAGGAGAAGAAAGGAAAAGCTAGTTCTTTCATAATCTCTTGGAATTCTTTTCAGTTTGTGTACTTAATCTCATTCTTTTGAGAGCCTACTTCCATTCTTCTCAGGTCTCCAGAGAATATCAGTCTTATAGTTTGTAGACCAGCTAACCCAGATTTCTTATTCTAAATTACTCCTGATACTCACTTACCATTATATCATGATCTCCCATCAGAGTGCTTCACACATAAATGGCTTGTGAATAAGTGAACAAGCCAAGGCTTGAAGTGTTCACTTCTTTTGCTGACCACCAAGAGAGCCAGACCAGAGAGTGGGATTGTTGTCAAGGTGCATTTTCCCTAAAGTCTCAAAGTTATGATACCATTTTTAAGGAGAACTACTATTATTCCTGGAAGGTATGCTTTGGAAATAGCAGACTCAATAAAATACAATCAATATTTTTGAGAGTGAGATTACTAGGACCGATACCATGAAAATGGTTGCTGAAAAGTGTTCTGTAGGCAAAGTTAATTTTGAGAGGAATTGCATCCTTTTCCATTTCCATTCTATGCTTCTCTTCAACAGATTTGGCAAGATCTCATGGTAAAAAATTTCCTTACCATCTCTCCTAGCCATCAGCAACTTAATATCCCCCATATTGTTTCAGAACACTTCCTATCTTTTACTTTCACAAAACCATGGTCTAGTAAACAATGTCTATCAATGTTCCAGAAACTATTCTGCCTGAAGTCACTGGAGATCACTAATAATAAGAGAATCATTTCAGGTTGATTTTCAAGCTCTTCTTTTTTAAACTAAGATATAATTTAAGTAGAGGGAAGTGTATACATCTCAAGTAAATAGGTGGATCAAATTTGACAAACACATACAAATGTAACCTAAATCCTACCAGAATATAAACCATGTCTACCTTTATGGAAAGTTCCATTGTTCATCTTCCTGTCAACCCCCTGAGGCATCTGTAACCACAGTTCTGCTTCCTATCATAATTGATTGTTTTCTATTATGTTTTAGAACTTCATGTAAATAGTCACATACAACATACATCTTTGTGCCTAGATTCTTTGACTAATTGTTCTGTATTTGAAGTTTAACTATAGCATTGAATATTCACCAATATATTCCTTTTTGTTGCTAAATAATATTCCATAATATGAATATCCCATAGCTTGGCTGCCCTTACTTCTGTTAATAAATACTTGGGATATTTTCATTTTGGGTAGTAATGCTGCTATGAAAACTTATTCAGAAGGTTTTCTGTAGATATCTGGTTTACTTTTCTTGATAAAAACTGTGAGTGGAATTCTGGGTAGTAATACATTTCACTACTTAAGAAACTGACAAACATGTTTACAAAGCAGATTTAAAACTTTACTCCTACACCAGAAATAAATGAAAATTGCAGAGGGTTTACATGGTCACCAGAATTATTACTGTCAATATTTTAAAATGTAGCCACATGTTTGTGTATCAAGCTATCTTATTGTCATTTGAATGTACAATAGTTTACAATAGTGATATGGAGTATATTTTCTTTCTTTTTAAAAAAGATGTATTTATTTACTTGAAAGTCAGAGTTACACAGAGAGAACAAGAGGCAGAAAGAGAGAGAGAGAAGTCTTCCATCTACTGGTTCACTCCCCAGATGGCTGCAATGGTCAGAGCTGAGCCAATTCGAAGCTAGGAGCCAGAAGCTTCTTCCTGGTCTCCCACGTGAGTGTAGGGGCCCAAACACTTGGGTCATCTTCCACTGCTTTCCCAAGCTACAGAATAGAGCTGGATCAGAAGTGGAGCAGCCAGGAGTTGAACTGGTGCCCATATGGATGCCAGCATTGCAGGCGGTGGCTTTACCCACTATGCCACAGTGCTGACCCCTGGAGTATATTTTCATATGCTTATTAGATTCATATATATATAAATCTAATATATATCTCATGGTAAAGAATTTCCTTACCATCTCTCCTAGCCATCAGCAACTTAACTATATATATATATATATTATATATATATATATGAATCTAATACATATAAATATATATATGAAGTGTCTTTCCAAGTCCTTTGCTCTTTTTCCTTTTATTTAAATAGACCTTATTTTTGTCCATTTATTTCATTCTATTTTATTTTATTCTAAAGGCAGAAATATAGAGAGACACAAATCTCCCATCTACAGGTTTACTCCCCAAGTTCCTGGAACACTGAAGCACACCAGCTTCAACTCAAGAGCAGTGAATTCAATCCCATGTGAGTGGCACGGATCCAACTATGTAAGCCATCACTTTCTGCCTCCCAGGCTGCACATCAGCAGGAAGCTGGAATCAGAAGTGGAGAGAGGACTCACATTCAAGTACACTGATACAGAATGTGGCATCCTTAGTAGCATCTCAACCGTTATACCGAATGCTCACCACTTTTTTCCCATTAAATGTTTTTGTCTTTTATTATTGAGTTTAAGATTTTGAAGAAGCTTTCTGTCACTGATACGTGCTGTGAATGTTTTTTCCTACTCATTATTTTAAATTTTTATGAAATTCAATTTATCAAATTTATCTTTGATATTTATTGTTTTCTGTAGCCTTTATCAAAAATCATCACCGATCCTGAAGCTTACAAAGACATTCTACTTTACAGATATAGATTTCCATTTAAGTTTATGATCTATTTTGAGTTAATTTAGTACGTGGTTATTTAAATTACTTTCCCCATGGAAATATCAAGTTGTTCCACCACCATTTATTGAAAAACATACCTTTTCCCATTGGATTACCGTGGTATCTTTTTCAAAAAGCCATTTACCTAGTATGTGTTGGAAACTTTAAGGGTTCTCTACTCTGTTTTATTATTCTACTTGCCCATTCTTTCACCAACATTATGCTTGAGTACTGCAGCACTGCAGCTGGATCTGAGATCTGTTAGTTAGGTAACAAATAACATCTGGTTTAATTCTTCCTTTTCAGTATTGTTTTATAAATTTTGCTTTGACTTCTATATTAAATTCATCTTGTCTCTTTTTTTCTTGTCTCTCTGGATTTTGATTGGGATTGCATCAGCTCTATAGATCAATAGTTTAGTGAGAAATGCATCTTTGCATTATTGACTCTTCCATTACATGAAGGCAGTATAGGTTATAAATTGCATTATCTCCCCTTAAATGATATATTGGAGACTTAACTCCCAGTACCTCTGAATGTGATTTTATTTGGAATACTTGTAGGAGCATTACAAATGTAACCAGTTCACGTAAGATCGAATATACAGATGGTCCCTGACTTATGTTAGTCAACTTAAGAGTTTTTGACTTTATGATGGTGCAAAAGTGATACACATACAGTGGAGACAGTATATTTCAAATTTTTAATTCTGGTATTTTCTTAGGTTGGCTATAGGTTGGCTGTATGTTGTATGCTACTTTCTGGAGAATCTAAGTAGCAGCACCAGCTCCCAGGAAACAACAAATACTCTGTGGTTTACCATTGCTCAGCTATCAAGTCCAGAAGGTTAGTATCAAATGCATTTTCCAATTGAACATTTTGAATTTATGATGGGTTTCTTGAGATGTAACCTCATCAAAGATTGAGTGGCATCGGTATAAAACTGCTATCCTTACAAGGTGAAACAGATATATGAAATACTTTGTGATAATGGAGACAGAGATGGAAGTACTTCAGCTACAAATCAAGGAATGGCAAACCGGTAGAAATGAGGAAGAGGCAAGAAAGGATTCTCCTCTGTAGATTTCAGAGAAAGCTTGGCTCCGCCCACACCTTGATTACTGACTTTTAGACTCCCTGACAGTGAGGCAATTTTTGTTCAAACATTCTTAAAATGTGTATATTTTTAATAATCCCTTCTCTAATCCACATTATTTCTTGCTCTTTATACTATCAACTCTTACTTAGCAGCATTGTTTAATTTGCTCAATTACCACTGCCTCCTGATTCATATATCTTCTCAAATCTCATACTCTAGCTGACAAATTTATTCAGACACATCATTTTGTTATTCATCTAGGCTATTATACTTTTTAATTTGCAGCTAACAATTACATTTTCATTTTTATAACTGCCAATTTTTACTATTTAGTTAAGGCAATATCTTTTCTTTCCTTTCTACAAATATTAATGATATCTACCTGAAGTCCAGTGCTAGATGCTCTATTATCTCTGTTTCTCAGGTCTAAATTCTGTTTGCTTCCTTACTTTCACAATGTTGACCACAACATGACAACATGGTTTTATTCCTAAAGTTATTGAAAGGTGTGTGTTTACTCTCGATTCAGCTTTGCAACTGAAATTTCCTGCTGGCTCGTTGGTTCCTCCTGCTTAACTAGCCTGCCTGGAAGGCTGAGAGTAAAAGAAACTGCTGAAGTTTGTTCATTGCTATTTTTTGGTGCAAAAGGTGGGCTGATGAGGTATGCTGCTTAATGAAGTGCCTTTGCAGATGTTTTTCACTGTTCTGCAGTCTGCCTTACGTACCTCTACCACCTGAAAACCTCTTTTGGATTTCCTATTTACAGGATTGTTAATGTTAGTGTTAGGGGTAAATTGGCTTGGCTGATAACATGCAGTTCTCCAGCTATTTCCTTCTTAATTGCTACTCAGTCTCTTTCTGTTCTCTTCTCGAGTGCTCAGTCACAAATCTCCCTTGATACTGTTTTGCCATTCTGCAGTACAGTCCTGGGATATGATTTCTTCAAGATTCTAATCCTGTAAGATTTATCCTTTATTATCATTTTTGAAATTTATTTTCTCTTTTTCTTGAAAGGCAGAGAGACAGAGGCAGGGGCAGAGACAGAGGAAAAAGATCTTCCATCTGCTGTTTCAATCCCTCAAATCCTCATAACAGCCAAGGCTGGGTCTGGTTGAAGCCAGGAGCCAGGAATTCTATCTAGGTGTCCAACATGGGTGACAGTGAGCTAAATACCTGGGACCTCACCTGTTGCCTCCCAAGATTTTCTGTGTTAGCAGAAAATTGGATTGCAGCAGAGGTGCCAAGACTCAAACTTGGCACTTTGACATGGGATGCAGGGGTTGCAAGGAGCAATTTAAATGCTGCACCAAATGCCCACCCCATCTCTCATCATTTTTTAATGTGACTGTGTACTATGTAGAAAATCTTTTCTATTATTTCTAGGGCTTTGTAGACCGCATTGTGTTCTTCCTATCAAAATCAAAAGACCACTCTGAACTCCCAAAGTTTTGAAAAAATCAACTAACCTAGGTCAGACACCTAGAGGTCATCTAAAGGAAAAAGACGTTTAAGTTCTTTGTATTATGGATCAGAAATGTTAGCAAAAAATGGTTTTGTTCAATGACTACTTTTAAGATATGAATATAGATGGATTAAGTGCAATGTAACTTGGGAGAAAATAGGAAATTATAATAAATAGTATATAAAATTGATTTACAAATAATTGTGTATTTATAAATCTTATAAAATACTGTTAATGAACATGAATTAATCACTTGTTCTCAAAAGATAATACATAAAAGTATACTGTAAAATAAATCATTCTAAATCTCAAGATTTTTAATATTTATAGTGATGAATATTTTAGCCCAAATCTCCACAAAAAATAAATAGGTCAAAAATTCAAGTTTTGAAATTTGACAGGTTTAATGAGAAAGCCTCCTAAAAGTTTTATTCTAATCTTTTTCATGCTCAGTTCACCTTAAGTTTAATATTTCTAATGTTTTCTTATCTTTATTCAACATGTTCCTCTTATTTGACCTTTTAATTCTTTCCTTTCTGAATGTTTAGGTTGCCATCATGGTAGTACCTCTATTCAATTTTCTTTTTACGTAAACGCTATTACATTACACTGGTTTGTCATGGTCAGTGACTCGTCATTGAGCACTTACTGTTTCGGACCACACAGTCTAGCAGTAATGATGATGATAAGAATAGCAATTCCATTCGTTGAGTGTTTATCATCTGGTAGTGACTGCACTGAGCACTGCACTGAGTTTGATTAGATTCTCACAAACGTTCCTCATCATCTACAGATAAGGAAAATAAAGCTAAGAACATATGAGCAGCCTGCCTAAAGCTTTAGAAACAGTAATGGCTGAGAGGATTTAAGTATAATTTCTTGTTTTACTCCAGAGCCTGCACATAGCAGATATCAAATTATAATTATTATGAATGAATGGTTAGTAGTGCATCTTTTTTTATGCTTCAGTATTTTTTTTCCTTTATCATCTAAGTTCTTTCTTAATTCTAAATTTCTATTATGTTAATGTAATTTTCAATTGTGTTTCTTCTTCCTGGGCAGATTTCATTCTAAAAAGCATATGCATTTCACAAAATTTCCAGTGAATACTTTTACTAATACTCACGTCAACAAAAGTTCAAATTATACTCTTTTCTTTATTGCAAATTACATGCCTAGGTAAAAGTTTTAGGTACATCACAAAACACAAAATTTCATGTTTAAAATACATGTATGGGCTAGCACTATGGTGTAGTGGGTAAAGCTGTTGCTTATGGTGCTGGCATCCCATTTGGGCATGAGTTCAAATCCCAGCTGCTCCACTTCTGATCCCGCTCCCTGCTAATGGCCTGGGAAAAGCAGTGGAAGATGGCCCAATTACTTGGGCCACTGCACTGACCTGGGAGACCCAGAAGAAGCTCCTGGTTCCTGGCTTTGGATCTGCCCAGCTCTGGCCATCGCAGCCATTTGGGGAGTGAACCAGAAGATGGAAAATCTTCTGTCTCTTCCTCCCTCCCTCTCTCAGTCTATAAATCTGTCTCTTAAATAAATAAATCTTTTTTTATATATATAATTATATATATATATATATGTTGTTTCCAGTGCTCTTCCATGTATATCCTCTTATAAGACTGTGTAATAATCAGAGGTGAAATAAACTCTACCTATCCATGGGTATAGAGCAGTATGTGATAGAAACTGAGAGTAAACTTCAGGGTTTGCCTACTTTCATTCCAGTTCAGGGTTTTCTCCAAGTCAGTCTCATGGGTGTGCCCAGTAGCATAGCTCCCAAGGCTCATGGCAGCAAAGGGGATAGGGGTGGAGGGGTACATTGAGTTTTCTCCTAAGAATCATAGGAACCTAGGATAAAAACTCATTTTGAAATATGTAACCAATTTACCTATGTCATTATTCATATCCATCCTCTTTTTATTGAAAAAGATGATTGGTCAATATTCTTTGCTTTTAGCAGTTCCAAACAGTCCAACAAAATATTGAGTCAACAAGTATGTTCAATATATATGTTCACCTTACAATTATTTTCTACTTTAAAGATATATTTGGTGAAACCAGGAATCTCAATTTTCACACAGATCCTCATGGATCTTATATTACTCTTTATATCCCCTCTGTGGAAGTCTGACTTTCCTTAGGGGAAAGTAGAGGGAATAGGTACTTTTTCATACTATCTGGAAACAATAGGTAAAATTGCCTGAGAAACATACTTTACTGAGCAGTACGGGACTAAGGTGAAAGCACAATTTGCTTACAGTTATATTTCTGGTTCAGTGATTTTTACAAACTATTTCATAATGGAAAACAAATGTGTTTTGAATGTGAAACAAAGGATGAAGTTACAAACTATTTCCCTAATTAAAGAATGGTTATCAAACATGTGGTGTTTTTCACTGTAAATAAATCTAGGAGATACCTCACTGAGTTGTATTTATTTGTCCTTGTATATCTTGGGTGAATTTGTCTGTGGCAAATAATGAAAAAAAACATATTACCAGAGTTGGCATTGACTTTCTATTTTAACGTAGTGAGAATCGAGAATCCTGCTCTCTTCAAATTAACATTCCTATGAATTCCAAACATACAATGAGATTTTGTTCCACTTCATTAGTTATTCCACACATGGAACAGTCTTTGAAGTTAATTGGAGTTCCCCATGTTGAAGCAAGATGAGGGTTTTGTGGAAGTGAGCCTGGTGTCCACCATCGCAGAATTTACAATAACTTGCACTGCAGGACTAGACACATTCTAAAAGTTGTATCAAGAGCTCTGCACCTGGGTAAGACCTGAAGGACAACCTATTAGGAAGGCAACAAAGCACTGGCTGTGTGCACTAGCTTGCAAACTTCAATGTGAAAAGCAAATTCTTTGTTTCTCATCAATGAATATTGACTTGGAAATAGAAAGGCATCAAAAGATTTTTATACACATTTAACCAACCACGTGAATGATACTCATTGAACAGTGGTTCAAAACTATAAAGTATTGATGATCCCATCTTCCCATCTCTCCATTTCAAAATTAAAGATTTACCAAACTAAATATTCTGGAAAGCTAGCTTATCTTTCTAGTTCTTTTATGCTTTGATGAGTACTTGGTTACATGGGTTGATTCTATGTATTTATAAAACAAGATATCTTTTGGTCTGTGCCATTCATTCCTTAATTCTTTGTTTGAAGATTTATTTATTTATTTGAAAGGCAGAGTTACAGAGACAGAGGGAAAGACAGAGAGAGGGAGAAATTTTGCACCCATTGGTCCACTCCCTATATGGCTGTAACAGCCAGGGCTGGGCCAGGCTGAAGCCAGGATCCAAGAACTCCATTTGGATCTCCCACATGGATGCCAGGGGCCAGATTTCTGGGCCATTTTCTACTGCTTTCCCAGGCACATCAGCAGGCAGCTGGATCAGAAGTGGAACAGCTGAAATGTGACTCTTAGATGGGATGCTGGTATCACAAGCAGCAGCTTGAGTAGCTGCATCACAATGCCAGCCCTGCTTTCCAAATGAGTATATGGCTTGATAAATATAACACAGCCAGACAGTGGTGGAGCCACCCCTCCCACTGAGGTCCGAGTGTGTGTTCTGAGTGCAGGCTGAGTCTCCTGAAGTATGGCCTCCCACCCATTGTTTGATCTAGAGGTATTCTGCATACCAAACAGTTTTAATAGTGTGGGCAAAATAATAATGATGATTTTAGAAAGAAAAAAATGATTCAAAATTTGTCCAATTTATGCACAAGGTAGGATCACTAGGCTTAGGAAAAATCTGATGTGTTAAGATTTGCCTCAGGGCCAGTGCTATGGCATAGTGGGCTAGGCCTTGGCCAGTGGGGCTGCATCCCATATGGGTGCCAGTTTGTGTCGCAGCTGTTCCTCTTCCGATCCAACTCTTTGCTCATGGCCTGGGAAAGCAGTGGAAGATGGCCCAAGTGCTTGGGCCCCTGTACCCACATAGGAGACCCAGGGGAAGCCCCTGGCTCTTGGCTTCAGACCAGGCCAGCTCTAGCCATTGCAGCCATTTGGGGAGTGAGCCAGCAGGTGGAAGACCTCTCTGTCTCTCCTTCTCTCTGTCTGTAACTCTGCCTCTCAAATAAATAAATATATTTTAAAAAGACAACAAGATTTAAAAAATTGCCTTAATTTTCTCCCAACCATAATAATCTCCTAAAGCATATCCAGTGTTCTCCTTCACTCATCAGTCAAGGAAACATATAATTAAGTTTTTCTGGGATAATCTCAGTTTATTCCTACTGTCCTTGTGAAGATACAAATAGCCCCTCATTTACTCACAAGTGTGCCATTTTAGAAAACCCATTTCATCATGCTCTTTTTCAGGGCTCTCCTGGCCTCTCAGAGTCTGTTGCGCTTCTGTTCCTAGGGACCTGAACTCTGGTGTTCACTTTCTAGGAACACTGTCTTACCTCATGCTCTTCACCAAGATTTCTTACCCCGAAAGTGTGACTCTCTCTGACCAACTGTTCTAGTCCATCTCTGCCTTACTTAAAGCTCCAACCCTCACAGGTGACCATGTGTATTTTAGAGAGGACTTCGATTCTTTAAAGAGGACAGGTTCTTTTTCCTACCCAAAGATAAGTTGGCTGTTCTAATGACATGTGGTTTTAGTGTCCTCTTTAGTCTATATTTACTTGGATGCTGCTTTGGACGCATCCCCAATTTTCAGCAATTTCGGGTTTTCTGCACCTAACCCTAAAACTATGTTAGCCAGTTTTCTCTTTTAGCGAAAAGGGTTACTTTCTTCTCCTCCAATATTTTCACTTCTTTGGAGCTGTCTCCATTTTAGGCTCACCATCATCTCATAAATGTCATAAGCAAACATTGGGTTGATACCTGGTAAATCCACTGGCTTAAAATAAAATGTGACTTAAATTTTAGAAAGAGATGTCAGATTAGCATGTTTCTTGTAAGCCTCTTTCCCATCAATGCTATAATAGACCCCTTTCCTCTATGGACCTCAGTGTTTGGTTCCACTTTAAATTATTCAAATCAACAGGCTTCTGTGATAAGTTCCTCTGACATAGCAACCCATTTGACTTATCCATCTTTCATTCTTTTACTCAGTATTTTCAGACCATGGAAGTAAAGCAGCTAACTGTTAGAATCTCAGAAATGGGCCGGCGCCGTGGCTCAACAGGCTAATCCTCCGCCTTGCGGCGCCGGCACACCGGGTTCTAGTCCCGGTCGGGGCACCGATCCTGTCCCGGTTGCCCCTCTTCCAGGCCAGCTCTCTGCTGTGGCCAGGGAGTGCAGTGGAGGATGGCCCAAGTGTTTGGGCCCTGCACCCCATGGGAGACCAGGAGAAGCACCTGGCTCCTGCCATCGGAACAGCGCGGTGCGCCGGCCGCAGCACGCTACCGCGGCGGCCATTGGAGGGTGAACCAACGGCAAAAGGAAGACCTTTCTCTCTGTCTCTCTCTCACTGTCCACTCTGCCTGTCAAAAATAAAAAAAAAAAAAAAAAAAAAAAGAATCTCAGAAATGGTTTGTCAGACTAAAAATGCCTTCATTGTTTTATTTTGCTGGCTTGAAAGGCAGAGCAGAGAGAGAGAGAAAGAAAGAGAGAAGGGGGGGGGGGAGAGAATCCATCTGCTGGTTCACTCCCCAAATTCCTGCAGCAGCCAGGGCTGGGCCAGGCTGAAGCCAGGAACCAGGAACTCCAATAGATCTCCCACACTGATGGCAGGGACCCACGTGATTCCTCCATCACTGCTGCCTTCCAGGATGTGCATTTGCAGGGAGCTCGATTAGAGACAGAGGTGGGACTTGACCCCAGGTACTCCAAAATGGGATGTGGGTTTCCTGGGCAAATGGCTTAACTGCCATACCACAACGCTTGCTGTTCTTTGTTTTTTTTTTTTTTTTTTTTTAAAGATAAAAAGTGTGCTTCCAATGATAGAGTTAGTTCTCAAAGGAGAAGACTTTGCTATATGGAATAATTCCATAGTGTGTCTATATTTGAAAAATGCTAACTTAAAAAACTTACTAAAAATTCTGTCTTATCACAAGATGCTGTTTTCCTAATTGAAAAGTTTATAGCTATTTTAACAAATAACAGTAATCCAAAGTGTTTCATAAATATGTTGATATTTTTTCTTCCTTTTCTAGCACAAATTTGAGTCTTTTAAATTAACACCTATTAATTCAAATCCTTTTTCAACAGACTTTTAAATCTCCCCCCCCCCACCTTTTTTTAAGTGTTAAGAAGAAAAGGCAAAGTGTTTTATGTTCAGGCTGCTCTTCCAGATAGATGGGAGCAGAAACGAGTATAAAACAGAGGAAGATGAAGAAAAGAAAGGCTAGCAGTTGATACAGACTAAAAAGAAAGCATAAACCTAACTGCTCTTCCTCCTACTAAAAAAAAAAAATCCAGAATTGTGTTCTTTTCTGTTTTTAGGTGCAAAATCAAATAAGAATTAATATAGTCTAGATCAAGGGTCTTCTAACACCACTAACATCATTTAGGAACTTACAAATGCAAATGCCTAGGATCTATACCTGATTCACTGAAGGAGAAACTCCTATGCTACAGGTTGGCAAGGGGAAATGAGATCACTGTCTAGGCTTACCTCACTGGATCTCAATACTGTTTGCATATGAGAATATCCCAGAGATCTCTGGTAAAGCCCTGATGCCTCAGCAGCAGAGATTTTTTTTTTTTATTTGACAGGCAGAGTTAGACAGTGAGAGAGAGAGAGAGAGACAGAGAGAAAGGTATTCCTTCCATTGGTTCACCCCCCAAATGGCCGCTACGGGGCCAGCACTACGCCGATCCAAAGCCAGGAGCCAGGTGCTTCCTCCTGGTCTCCCACATGGGTGCAGGCAACCAAGCACTTGGGCCATCCCCCACTGCCTTCCCGGGCCACAGCAGAGAGCTGGACTGAAAAGCCGGGAATAGAACCTGGTGCCCATATGGGATTTTGATTAACTGGCATGGCGTAGGGCTTAGGTCTCCATCCAGGTGATTCTGATGCATCTGAAGCTTGAGAACAATTACTCCAGAATAAAGATTCCAAGGTATGCACTGTAGGCAGAACAAAGAACCTATACATTCGTTCCTATTTGCAAAGAACTTAGGATCTAGTTGAATAGAAAAGTTAACCAAGTGTAAAGATAATTCATGATTCCAGCACAGCTCCATGCCTCGGAGATCCATAGACAGAGAGCCCTGGAAGATGATATCTGACAAGGTTCCATGTGGCTGAGACTATGAGTAGTTCACAAAAATCCCATTTCCATTCTCCCTTGGCACATAACAGGGCCATATTCCCAGCTTCAGTTACTGTTACAGGGGACCATGAGACCAACCCTTCCCAATGGAGCATGAACAGATAACAGGTGCTATTACTGAGCCAAAGCTTTTTAGAAGTGATTTATTCTCTATGCGTTCTTTCTTCTTCTGCAAGCAAATGGGAATGTCAAGGATGTAGGAATGGCTGAGTCCCAATACAGAAGAAATCTAGGTTCTTGATTCATTGCATTATAGAAATTTCCTTAGATTGCTAAGTGTGTAAAAACAGTTCATTCAGTTTTAGAAGTTCTTCATCAGGGCATTTCAAAAAGCTAGTGGGACATGGAGTTAGTTAATTTTGGTGCAAAAATTTTTGAAATCCATGCAGTTTTTTTTTTATAAAAATCATTTTCCATGAGCTTTTCTTTTTCTTTTTTTTTTTTTGAATCTTATTTAAGGTACACAAATTTCATGCATTTCTGCTGTACAGACTCAGGAACAAAGTGATACTTTCCACCTTACCCTCCCTCCCACCCATGATCCCACCCTTCTTCCTCTTCCTTCTCCTATTCTCATTCTTATTTTTTGCAAAGATCTATTCTCAATTAACTTTATATTCATAAGATTAATCCTGCCCTAAGTAAAGAGTTTAACAAATAAAATGAAGGAAAAGAAAACAACTTCCTCAACAGTCAAGACACAGGCTGTTAAAAATCATTGCATCTCAAAATGTCAATTTCCCTGCCAATGATACATGATTTAAAAAAAAAAAAAGATTTATTTATTTATTTATTTGAAAGGCAGAGTTACAGAGAGGGAGAGGGAGATAGAAAGAGAGATCTTTGATCTGCTGGTTCACTCCCCAAATGATAGCAATGGCCAGAGCTGGGCTGATCCAAAGCCAGGAGCCAGGAGCTCCTTCCGGGTCTCCCACGTGGATGCAGGGACATAAGTAATTGGGCCATCTTCCGCTGCCTTCCCAACCCATTATCAGGGAGCAGCCAGGACTTGAACTGATGCCCATGTGGGATGCTGGTGCTGCAGGCAGCAACTTTGCCCACTACACCACAGCGCTGGCCCTTTTCCATGATCTTTGTGATAAGCCCTCATATTTGGAGTCCATTTAATATACAAGAATAGTCTGATCTAACTAATGGCAGGACTATTACCACAGAGAGAAAATAGCACAATTATGGAGGTAGCACTAGAAGGTGGCAACAGTCCTAAGTGGCTATAACATAAGTATGGCTGTATGCAAAAAGTAACTGAGTTTAGCAGGTAGTGCAGGTTCTGGGAAGCTGTCTAAAGGTTGCTTTGGCTACAGACAACAGGGAACTGAAACTGGATTTTAAAAATAACAAGGCATCTCTTGGCTTCAGCACCATCTTCTTGGAAACTTCGACACTGTGAGAGCTAAGTGGAGGAAGAAGCAAATGTGCAGGCTGAAGTGCAAAAGAAGAAAGAGGAGACAGAGGTCCAAGTAAATTGCTGGCTCGTGTACCCGTGATGGCCAAAGGAGCAGAAGAAACAAGTGCCTGGCCAACAAGTCCAGGTTGCTGGACTGCTTGCTACTCTCTACAACTTGTAGATCCATCGCCAATGGATTGCTGAAACCAATCTATGAGACTCATTTTGCTGACAGCCCTTTGTCCTGGGCCTGTGACATTCTGGAGGAGTTCTCTTCTCAGTTGTGGTGAGTGTAACACATATAACCATGAATCATCTCTTCTGCTGTCTTAGCCGAAGAATCAAACAAACAAACAAAACAGAGGTAAGTCATTGTACCTAGCCAGGGTGGGGAAATTTTTTTTCTGTCAGGGCCATTTAGATATTTAGAACATCATTTGCAGGCCACACAAAATGATCAACTTAGAAATTATTCCACTATAGATTTTTTGAATTTTGAGTTCCAATTGTGGTTGCCTTGGCAGGGCCAGACCAAATGATTTCACAGGGCTTCTACAGCCCGCAGGCTGGACGTTTCCCAATCTTGGTTCAGTGAAACAGGAAATTCTAAGAAGGCAGGCTCCAGGCACACTGACTAAGGGTTCTGTGTGGTGAAGTCTCTTATCTCTTTCCTCTTGTATGTGCTGACTTCATCCTCAAGCTTAAAACAAGATGGCTGTGGCAGTTCCAGGAGAGACATACAGACATGACTGCATCTGGTGGTGGGGGTGCAGCAAATGACTGTTGCTTTGATGTGGGCAGAGTTTACACAGACTTGTCCTCCTGTCTCACTAGGATGCCCTGCCACATGCCCTTTCTGCACCTGTCATCAGCAAGGGGAAACGGGATCATTGGGTGTGGCTTAGATCACTGGGTCTCAATCCGTCCTCAGGTTAGAGTCCTCCAGTAAGCGTCACTTTAGAAAACAAAACAAACCAAACCTCTGATTTCTATTCAAATCAGAAGATGTCCTATTTCACTCAATACCATACATTTTAAAATCATCACAGATTGGGGGCCAGCGTTATGGTGTAATGGGTAAAGCAGCTTCCTGCAACACCAGCATCCCATATGGGCACCAGTTTGTCACGGCTGCTCCACTTCTGATCCAGCTCCCTGCTAATGCACCTGGGAAAGCAGTGGAAGATGGCCCAAGTGCTTGGGCCCCTGCTCCCACATGTGAGACCCGAAAGAAGCTCCTGGCTCCTGGCTTGAGTCTGGCCCAGCTCTGGCCGTTATGGCCATTTGAGGACTGAACCAGCAGATGGAAGATTTCTCTCTTGTATGTTTCCCTCTCTCTCTCTGTAACTGCCTTTCAAATAAATAAAATAGATCTTTTAAAAAATCATAAATCATTAAAACTATAGTAGTATATCATTCTTGACCACTAGTTTGACAAAGATATAAAACAAAGTTGGACAAGACTATATTTGCAGCAATATTGATACACACAGACATTTCTTTTCATTTGCTGTTATCCTGAGAATATAATATATTAGTAAATACTTTTAAAAAAGGAAATGGAATTTGTATTTTTTTCAAAACTGCAAGGACTCAAATGCAATGGAATGTTGAGATGGGATTTCTTATTTAAATAGCATGAGTACCAAAAATATTAATAATAAAATATTTTTTTAAAAAACCCTGAATTCTGATAAATTGGTCTGGCATAGGGTTTAGTTTTTAATATTTGTTTTAAAATTTCCCCACAGGCCAGTGCTGTGGTGCAGCAGACTAAAGCCCTATCCTGCAGGCCCAGGATCCCATACAGGTACCGGTTCGATCCCAGCTTCTCCACTTCCAATTCAGCTTCCTGTTAATGTACCTAGGAAATCAGTGGATGGTCCAAGCCCTTGGGCCCCTGAACTCATGTGGGAGACACAGAAGAAGCTTCTAGCTCCTGGCTTTGGATCAGCTCAGCTCCTGCGGTTGTGGCCAATTGGGGAGGTAACAAGAGGATAGAAATCCTCTCTCTCTCTCTCTCTACCTCTTTCTGTAACTCTTCCAAATAAATAAAATAAATCGATCTTAAAAAATTCAATCCACATCAAGAATTAGGAAACTATGACTTTGATTACTCACTGGAAATGGAATGGGTATTAGAGAGGAAGTGCAAAGAACACTATAAATGCCCCAGTTTATCTTTCATTTTTACTTTCTTTCTAAGCTGAGAGGAGTCAACGAAAGTTTCCTAAGGTGAGACCAGGACTGTGTCATCAAAAGACAGTTCTGTGAGTTCTAGACCCCACTGCCTAGCAGAGTCTGCTTCAGCCCTCAGTAGGTGTTCAATGTCTCCTTCATGGATGAATGAATGGAAAGTCCTGGAGACAAGGACGGCAGCAGGAAGGTTCAGCCTTTACCTCCACAGAGCACAGGAAGCCCTACAACAGAGGACGGATCTGACATATTTCTGATTTTGTTATCCTTATGGGAAAACCTAAGGCATTTTGGAAATCTGGATGCACAAGAAGATTTTTTATATTTTTTAGATGACAACTATTTTTATTTTAGATGATTATTTTGTGATCTTAAAACTCAGATTCCAAGTCTTTTTTTAGTGCATTCTGTACTGAGAAGCTAATACGCAGAGTTCCTTTGATTAAAGAGTTCTTTTGAATTAAAGAAATTTTCTCAATCTTGCTTCTCAACTGGAAGTGATACCCCTCCCGGGCTCCATCTGGCCTCTCTGGTCACACACGTGAGGCCATCTCTACCAGGAGAGTGCGATCAGCATCTGCTTGGGAAAGGCCAGGGATGCTGCTCAAATGTCTCATCATGCGCAGGACAAATGCTCACAACGACCTGGTCCAAAATGTCAATAAAACCTTGCTCAAGTCTAATACTAATCAAGCACATTGTTGTAAACACTCTAAACTAGGTCCTGAAATTATTCTGAAATGTCTTCCGTCTTTAGGAATTCTTGGGAAGGCTTTTGGCTCAATGATCAGGTTGCTGTTTGGGACACCCACATCCTGTACTGGAGTGCCTGATTTGAGTCCTGGATATTCTGCTTCCTGCTAAAGTCCACTGTGGGAGGCAGTAGGTGATAGCTCAAGTATTTGGGTGTCTGACCCCCAAAACGGGAGACTCAGAGCAACTTCCAGGCTTCTGACATTGGCCTGGCCCAGATCTGGCCATCGCAGGCATTTGGGGAATGAACCAGCAAATGGAAGATCTCTCTACATCTGCCTCTCTTTCAAATAAAATGAAAATAGATAAATACATTTTTTTTTTTAAAGAAAAGATTCTAGGAATTCTTAAAGACAAGTTAGTCAATAACAGCAAAGACTTAGGACTAGATCTTGACTGCTTTGTGTAGATCCAGGTTCTATGTAGACTCTGAAATAAGCTTTTCCAAGCTTGGAAGGCCCAAGTCAAGGGATCTGTGCAGGCTAGCTGGCAGCCCTGTTGGTGATGGGTGTAGACAGGCCATGACAGGCAGATTTTATTCTAATCAAGATTTGTATGAACATGACATTCTGTTTATTCTGTTGCCTTTTTGTTCTTTTTTTATCCATAAACAGCAATAGAGGGTGGAACAATTATCCCTTCTTGTTGCAGACACAGATGTGTAAATGCATGGAGCTTTCTATGGAGCGAGTGACGCCCAAACAGCTCATATTATACCTCGCCTACTGCACTATAGGATTTCAAGCTACAAAACTGAGTGAAATGCTGTGACCCTTTATATTTATGTTTATATGGGCTGAGGAGAGGACCCATTGCACACTGCACAAGCATGCACTTTCAACCCTCATGCTACAATCGGAGGAAATACTATCCATTGGCCCAGATTACATCTTCTTTCCTCAACTCCAGCGGATTGATCATAAACATTAAGTTAAACAGATAGTAAAACATAAGTTAATGAATTTAATCCAAGAAACTTCATTTCTCTATTACTGGTTCTCTGAAGCTAGGAAGAAAGGAAATGCTTTGCTGAAAATTTAAAGTGCAGAGGCTACACAAAGCAGCATTGTGGGGATGCACATTAACCTATCACGTAAGACAAAGGTCAGCAACTCTCTGCAATGGCCCAGAGAGTAAACCTGTTAGGCCTCGTTGAATATATAGTTTTTCTCAACAACTCAACTCTGCTATTGCAGACAATATTTAAGTGCTCCAATAAAACTCTGATGATGGACTCTGAAATTTAACATTTATATAATCCTTTTGTGCCACAATATAAGTCTTCCTTTGATTTTTGCAACTGTTTTAAAATAAGAAGGCATTTCCTAACTCATTGTCTCAAAAACCATCAAGGAGTTGATTTGGTCTGTAGGCTAGAGGTAACTGACTCCTGATCTAAGGGACGTGATTGATTATATCCACGAACAGATAATATCAATCATAAAGAAGATGATTACAAGAAAGACAGAAACCTACTTCAAATTCTCATCTTTAGCCTAAAGACATGTTTTAAAAAGTATTATAATTTAATAGTAAAAATAATTTGATAAAAAGAAGTGAAGATATTATAGTAAATCTGTTGCAATGACCTTTCATTGAATTGATTTTTTTTAAAACACTCTTTCTTTTTTAAGCAGTAGATTTTTTTTTCATGAGAGTGATGGTGGCTTTGAAAATAGTCTTAGGGCCCAAGAGAGTATTTCAGGCATGGAAAGCCAAGACACTCTGGCAAAAAAAAAAAAAAAAAAAAAAAAGACCTAAATGAAAGATCTCTGTAAGTGAGATCCCAGCAGAAAGAATGGGCCATCAAAGAAGGAGGTACCTTTCTCTGAAGGAAGGAGAGAACTTCCACTTTGACTATGACCTTGTCTAAATAAGATTGGAGTTGGTGAACTCAAAAGGCTTCCATAGCTTTGGCAGCTCATGACAAAATAAGAGTATCAATTGTTAAATCAACAACAGGAGTCACTGTGCACTTACTCTGATGTAGGATCTCTGTCCTCAATGTGTTGTACTATGTGAATTAATGGTATAACTAGTACTCAAACAGTACTTTACACTTTGTGTTTCTGTGTGGGTGCAAACAATTGAAATCTTTACTTAGAATATACTAAATTGATCTTCTGTATATAAAGAGAATTGAAAATGAATCTTGATGAAGAATGGGATGGGAGAGGGAGCGGGAGATGGGATGGTTGCAGGTGGGAGGGAGCTCATGGGGGGAAAAAGCCGCTATAATCCAAAAGCTGTACTTTGGAAATTTGTATTTATTAAATAAAAGTTAAAACAAAATAAAATAGTCTTAGGTAAATTCAATCAGAAACATTTCCTACATATCTTAGTCTTCCTTCCATGCTTTCTGTATGCACTGTGTTTCCATGGATTTGGATCAGGGTACATCTTTTTTTTTTTTTTTATTAAGCATAACTAGAAAATTCAATCCTAAATTCATTTACTTGAGTGTTATATTTCTCATTTTCAACAAGAAGAGGGCTTCCAGAGTAGGAATTGCTCAAACAGGTACATGCATCCCAAAAGAGAAAAAAATTCAAGAAGTGTATCCCACAAAATATGTAAATCCCTTTTTAAAAAAAAAAAATCTGAATATGCATCTCCAAGACAACTACTTGGAGGAGCATGCCTGTGATCTCAAAGCACTTACCTCAAAGGGAACTACTGGAATAAGGGAAGTAAATTAGAAAACTGTCTAATGAATGTCCCTTCCCTCTCCTTCCCCACTAAGTTGAATCTGGAAGGTACCAGTTACAAAAACCCAATTTTATCTTCTCCCAAAGTTTGTGATACACACAAGAAATCGTGGGGCTTCCCCACATCATGTCACTGCAGTGACACTGACCGCAGTGCTCATATTATTTGATGCACTTGCTGGCTCACATGTTCTGGCTGCCTATGTCATGCTATTTCTTTGAGAGCAGAAGTTTCTGAATAGTGGCAGCCAGCCTACTGCTGGATTTAGACGCAGAATGGATTTTAAATATGCAGGGTGGACAGCTCACTCACGACTTCCAGAGTCCATGCCGATTCTTTTGGATTTCTATGAATAAATAAATAAATAAATAAATAGGGTGTACCTGATAATTTACAGGACAATCAGAGGGGATGATCTTACTGAGTCTCCCTGGTGTCATCTCAGGTATCTACACAGAGGTAGGTTTTTCCATTAAAGCTAAATACTGTCTCTGACCTGGTGTCACCTTCCTCCTGAGGAGCCAAGGGCCCCTTCTCAGCAGGAGCCTGGGAGAGCACACAGAGCACATCCTCCTTCCCCTGACCCACAAGCAGCTCCACAAGGTGCTGAGGAGTAGGAATCCGACAGGATCATGGGAGTGAGAAGGGGATCCAGCGAATGTGGCTTAAAGCTGCCTTTGCTCAGAAGGAACATGAGTTTTCTTGGGTTTTGATTTGCAGAGGGGCAGAAGGGCTTCCAGAGATGTCAGGAAACTGGCTGAGGCCCCTCCAAGCCGACTCTTTAGACAACCCACTGCCTTTTCCTCTCTACCAAAGTAACATTCTGGGCTGCAAAAATATAAACGCCTTGACCTCTATGGCAAGTGAAATCTCAGAAAGATGTGAAAACAATGTTTCTAACTCTTGGATTTTCCCTTAAGTTACAGTGGGAGGTCTGACAAATTGGCAATTCCAAATGACCAACTTCACCTCCTTCCAAACAGATGGGCACACCTACATCTACTCTTTTGGTACTTTTACATTTTCTCCAAAAGTTCTTTGCAGTTTTTTTTCTCTTTAAAGAGGAAAATCTTAATTCCTCAATCCTTGAATGCGAGCCTGCCCCTTACAAAGAAAGATGGTGGAAGTTACAGGGCATCATTTGAACTAAAAGACGGTGTGGCATAAGCCAGTCTCAAAAGACAAATAGCCTGTTTTCCCTGTTTTGTGGTAACTAATATACAGAGTAAAAACAAAAAAAATGTAATGTATATGAGCAAAATTGACATTTTAAGATTTAATCATTGCTTATAGTCCTTGTCTATACTCTTGAGGAACAGTGGTTTTTCTACTTACTATTTGTTGAATTCTTAATTTAGTGGAGGGTTAAGCTTGTGATTATAAAGAAAATTGAAAGTATGTCACTGTAAAAACTAAAAGAAAAATAAGGAAAAAAGGAGGGAGAGAACTATAATTATGCTCTTAAAATTGTATATGTGAAATACATGAAATGTGTTCCCTTTAATAAATAAATAAATAAATAAATAACTTTTTAAAACAAAGATTAAGGGCCTTGAAGTTAGAATATTACACTGGTAACTCTGATTTTCAAATAAATAAATAAATCTTTTTTTTAAAAAAGTATATTACACTGGATTATCCAGATAGGCAAAATCTAATCACGTAAACCCTAAAAGCAAAGACACTTGCCAAAACTATATGTGGCCAGAGAAAATAATGTGATGAGGGACCCAGAATCAGAAAAATGCATGCATCGCTGGCTCCGAAGACAGAGGAATGAACCCAGGCATGCATATGGGTTCTACATTCTGGAAGAAACAACCCACCAGAAAGGATTGTAGACCTGTGTTGATTTTAGTTCAGTGAGATCTGTCTTGGACTTCTGACCTTCAGAGCTGTAAGACAATAAATGTGTGTTGATGGAAGCCACCAAGGCCAAGGTCATTTTTATGGTGGGAATAGAACTACCTGCAATCACATACGGTTAGGTGCTACACTCAACGTGGAATATGAGAAGAGGCAGGAGAAGGTGTCTGGAGAGAGCACAAGGATCCTTTTAACCTACACATGGGAAAATCATGACCCAGAAATTCCCACATGCTGTGGTAGAGATGGAGAGAGATCCACAGGTGCCCAGAGAGCAATGGACAAGGGAATGTCTGGGGTGCGAGGAAAAAGCCAGGCAATGCATCAATTTTCCATTCAAAGGTAAGTAACCCAGAACATGAACTCTACTATCATGGGGCAAAGTCACCAACAGTGCCCCCAAATGACAGTAGCACCTGACCCTATCTTTCTTGTTGTCAGCAGACAACATAGGCACTTAAGGACCAGCTAAGCCCAGCCTTCCCTGAGTGAACACTTGAAGGACAAAACAGAGAGCACAGAAAGCCTCTTCCCGGCCTCCCCAAGGCTCTGTCATCTCTTCCATGTCCATGCTCATCCTTGGGGAGGAGAAAGGCAGATACTTCCCAAAGCAAAGTTTCTACCCATAGTTAGGATCTGAGAAATCATCAGTGAAGGAGCTTTATGTGTCCAGCACAAGGGAAGCGAGGATGGGAGCAGTGAGCACAGGAACAAGGATAGAAGACTTACAGTAGTAAGTTATGTTTCTTCTGTCCAGTAAGTGATAAGTTTGTGACCACTATCCACACCTATGCAGGCTCATTCAGAGAAACTGAAATTTCCATCTTTGTTGATTTGCTCAATAGGAAACAACATCATCTAGAATGGTGGGGCTGGCTCATGTAATCTCTGGAAGAAAAGAGGATATTAGTTGTCAAATAAACTGTAAAGTTCTGTGCCATAACAGTTACAAATGAAAAGAAAGGATGTGGAAAATGAGAAAAGGGGAAAGGAAAAGAAAAAGTGGAGAAAACAGAACCAATATTTAGTTTTTGAGAGTACAATATGCTAAGTCCTATTTAATAAATATCAATGTACAAGTCACTTTATTTTCACAAGAAATATATAAGTTGGGAATTGTTTCAATTTCATAAATAAAGTGAGATCATACATTAATGTGTATGTGCCACCCACCCCCCTTTTGACCTCTCTCTTGGTCAACCCAGGTATTACTGTTTGGGAAAACACTCAAGCAGTTCTAGCTGAAGATAGAACTATGAGTCAGGAAACTAAGTATTTTTACCAACAGCCATGTAAATAAAGACATTTTTTTTATTTGACAAGTAGAGTTATAGAGAGTGAGAGAGAAAGACAGAGAGAAAGGTTTTCCTTCTGTTGGTTCACTCCCCAAATGGCTGCTATGGCCGGCGCTGCGCCGATCCGAAGCCAGGAGCCAGGTGCTTCTTCCTGGTCTCCCATGCAGGTTGCAGGGGCCCAAGGACTTGGTCCATCCTCCAGTGCTTTCCCGGGCCACAGCAGAGAGCTGGACTGAAAGAAGAGCAACTGAGACTAGAACCGGTGCCCTTATGGGATGCCAGCGCCGAAGGCGGAGGATTAACCAAGTGAGCCACAGCGCCGGCCAATAAAGTCATCTTAAAAGTAGCTCCTCCAGCCCCAGTCAGTCCTTTAAAGGACACAGCCCTGGTCAAGAACTATCCTGCAGCTTCAGGAAAGACAGAAAACCATCCGAATTACTAACCCATCAAAACTGTAAGACATTCAATGTTTGTTGTTTTGAGCTCAGTTGGGGAGCTAATTTGTTGCAGAGCAATATATAAACAGTACAGTATTTATATTATCTAAATAAGCTGCATTTTGAATGAGAAAAAATATTCTGCAAATAGTAATATTTAATAAAACAGATCAGTAACTGAGTTTGTGCTCATTTCTTGGATGACCACATAGCAATAAAGTCATCCATGTGAACTAAACCTTCTCTTTTCTGTCTCAGAGTCATAATTGTCTATATATTTCCACTGAAATGTTCCTGGTAGACTGCATTAAAAGATGGGAACAACAGTTTTTCCCATGCTCCTTTGCTAAATGACTATGGATTTACCTTCAGTAAGAAGGGAATCTGGGTTGGTCTTACTTGCTTTGACCAACAGAATATGGTAGAAGTGCAAGTCCCAAGCACTGGTCTCAAGAGGCCTTGTATTCTTTGCTTTCATTTTCTTATATTACTAGCCTGAGAAACTATCAGATAGGAAACAGGGTGATCAGATTAGGTTAGGCATTTTTATAGCACTTGCTCAGTGATATTTACCTATAAAACTGATTAAAATAGTGATTTTAAAAAATTATTTTGGAGGCCGGCGCTGCGGCTCAATAGGCTAATCCTCCGCCTTGCGGCACCGGCACACTGGGTTCTAGTCCCGGTCGGGGCACCGATCCTGTCCCGGTTGCCCCTCTTCCAGGCCAGCTCTCTGCTGTGGCCAGGGAGTGCAGTGGAGGGTGGCCCAAGTCCTTGGGCCCTGCACCCCATGGGAGACCAGGAGAAGCACCTGGCTCCTGCCATCGGATCAGCGCAGTGCATGCTGAAAGCCACTAGACTCAAATATCCATGATTTCAAATCACACATAAAAGGAACATTCCTTAACAGTCTAATATTTGATATAATTATTATTGATCTGTGTGATAGGTCACTGTATTTTCAAAAATAATTATTACTCAATCCTATTAATTTTATATTTTATTATAAAACCAGAACTCTATGACTAACATGTTTTCCATTTTATCACAATAAATCTGCCTACCCTCTCCTTTTTTTATAAAAAGAAATTGGGTGATCAAGAAACACTCTCAGAACTGCTGACTCAAGAACACACCATCACAGCCACAGATACAGGAACTAGACTGTGAGGGCTACAGTTGTTGCCTCCAGCAACGGTCCGCGTATAACTACTGGCTTGAGAGCCATTCATTACCTGCTAGATACTTTTGAGAAAAATTTGTATCTTATGACTCAAGTCTTTTAGGAGTACAGATGGCTGATGAAATCTATACCACTTTCAGAACTCTTGTTTCAATGGAGTCTAAAAATATACTTTTAAATTCTGGCTTCTGCAATTAGAAGTATTTTAGAATAAACATTGTATGAACCAACTAGCCACATCTACTGTGCTCTCCTCTCATGTTTCTGCTACCTACTAATCTGCCCTGTCAATCCTTCATAACATGTATCATAATTTGAAATTACATGTGCACAAAAGTGTTCATGTCTGTCTAAAATTTTCCATTCCCATTCACTATATTGTGAAAGAAACGTGCTGGTTCATAGTAACTCTTCAGCTAGTATTTGTAGAATGAAGAAATGACTAGTGAAATAAGTAAATAAGTCTCAACAAAAATAATAGTCATTTTATGCTGTAGACTTTCTGATGGCAGAGATCCTTATCAATGTCACTTCCTCCTATAACCTGACTCTCTTGCCCTCATATTTAGCCTCAGCCCCCAACCGTTCTTTCTTCAGTCTCAATTTATAACCTTGCTGTCACCTCTGTCCCTCACCTTTCAAGAAAGTTCACTCCTTGGTGAAAGGCTTCTAGAAGTGTAGAATCCTTGGCATCCACAAGATAAGGACTGATGCCCATCTGTATTCCATTCCAAAGGTACAACTGTGAGAGGAACAATAGTGCTAAGTGCTGGCTCTAGTTTACGTGCAAAAATGAATAGAGAACTCCCATTCCTGCTTCAGTATTCCCACCAGGAGGTGGACATCTGGGATTCATACTGAGACCTTTTAGTAACCATATCTTTTAAAGATTTATTTATTTACTTGCAAGTCAGAGTTACACAGAGAGAGGAGAGGCAGAGAGAGAGAGAGAGAGGTCTTCCATCTGCTGGTTCACTTCCCAGATGGCCGTAATGGCTGGAGCTGTGCTGATCTGAAGCCAGGAGCCAGGAGCCTCTTTCTGGTCTCTCACATGGGTGCAGGGGTCCATGGGCCTGGACCATCTTCCAAGGCTTTCCCAGGCCATAGCAGAGAGCTGGATGGGAAGCCTAGCAGCTGGAACTCAAACTGGTGCCCATATGTGATGCCAGCACTGCAGGCGGTGGCCTTACCAGCTATGCCACAGTGCCGGTGGTCTCATGTAACCATCTTTTTAAAAGAAGAAATTGATCTCAAGATGGCAGAATAGGGAAGGAGCTTACGACTGTAGTCTATGGGAAGATAGTTTTAAAAAGTGGAGCGAGTGCAATCTCATGGAAGAGTTAGGGAGAAACTCCATGGAGTGAAAACTCCATGCAAGTTAGAGGGATGCTGTGGATCTATGTGGAGGGTGTGGATATACAGCATGAACATGTACACAACACAGGACCCCAGCAGATGGGAGCCTCAGCACCAGCTTTGAAGAATAAGTTGAGACCAGATTACAGCAGCCCAAGCCACTGGCGATAAAGCTGAAGGGAGAGCCTGGTGAGTCCAGCTTGGAGACTGTGGGGGACAGTGTACCTGCCAACCTAGAGGGAAAAAAAGGGCAAGTTTCTCTCTTCCCACCCACCCAACAATGGGGTCCTGTAACCAGCTCAGAGAGGGTGTGTGCCATTTTGGACATATGTAACAGCTGCAACAGCTTGTGTCCACATGCCCAGCAACCTGCCAAAAAGAGACACCTGAGTCTGGCTGGGAGAACTAACAGAAGGCTGGATATCCATGACTGTGGGAGCCTTGTGTATTGGGACTTTGAAAACACTTTGGTTGAATGGGAGGGCATAGGGTATGGCTCGGTCTCCTGGAAGTTGCTGTGGGGGTGCTCCATATACTCAGGGCTCACTAATTGTATTAGTAAGGTCATTGATGTGGGATCTGTGATCATACTGAAGACTGCATGGATCCTTTGTGTGGTTCTAGATGAATATTTCACCCACTGGGGCTGCTGCCTGACATTGGTTGCCTTGGAGGAAATGAGGTGAATGTGAGCTATGCTAACACAGCTGATCAAACCCTCCCTTCCAATAAAAAATAAAGAGAGAGAGAGAGAGAGAGAGGAGATTTCCTATGCCCAATTTGGGTATCATCTTGGATACTCCTTAAACATTGGAGCACTGAATACAGCTCCTTAGCCACATCCAGCATACACCTCTGAGTAGTCACTGAAAAAGCAGACACTCTCCTAAGCCACAGACACATAGTCCAAAGATAAAATCCATCACAGGAAAAAAAACAACAATGAGAAGCATCTCCACAAACACCTAAAAATAAATGTAGAAATTCAAGAAACAAGAATAAGGAAGACAACATCATGCCCCCAAGGCAACATAACATTTCAATACTAGAAAGTAAAGATAAAAAGATGGAAGAAATGCTAGAAATGAAATTCAAAAAACTGATCATAGGATTACTTAGAAGTAATCATAAGCAAATCCACAAATTAAAGAAATCTACACAGGACACAAAAGAAAATTTTTCCCATGAAATTGAAATTTTAAAGAGAAATTGCGGGTGCTGTGGCTCACTTGGCTAATCCTCCACCTGCAGTGCTGGCACCCCGGGTTCTAGTCCTGGTTGGGGTGCCGGATTCTGTCTCCTCTTTCAGTCCACTGTGGCCCAGGAGTGCAGTGGAGGATGGCCCATGTCCTTGGGCCCTGCACCTGCATGGGAGACCAGGAGGAAGCACCTGGCTCCTGGCTTCGGAACGGCGCAGCACACCAGCCGCAATGCACCAGCCATAGAGGCCACTTGGGGGGTGAACCAATGGGAAAAAAAGGAAGACCTTTCTCTCTGTCTCTCTCTCTCTCACTGTCTAACTCTGCCTATCAAAAAAAAAGAGAGAAAAATCAAAATGAAACATTAGAAATGAAGAATTCAATAGATCAAATAAAAAATGCAGTGGCAATCCTTAACAACAGAAGAAGAAAAGATATCCAAGATAGATACAAATCTCTGGAAATTTTGCACTCATACCAAAAAAAAAAAAAAGAAAGAAAAGGAAAAAGAAAGAAGAAATTAGAAAAATTAATAAGAATGCTGGAGATTTATGGGATAATATTAAATGACCCAACATACAAGTCTTAGGAGTTCCTGAAGGTGTAGAAAAAGAGTATGGATTACAACCCCCTTTTAGTGAAATAATTACAGAAAACTTCCCCTATTTGGATAAAGAAAGGGACAACAAAGTATAGGAAGCATATAGAATGCCTAATAGATATGACCACAAAAAACTTCACCATGACACATTGTATTCATACTTTTCGCAGTAAAAAATAAAGAAAAGATTCTAAAATATGCATGAGAGAAATTACAGATTACTTTCAGAAGATTTCCAATTAGACACACAGCTGACTTCTTATCAGAAACCCTACAGGCTAGGATAGAACAGTGAGATATAGCACATGTCTAAAGAGAAAATAAACTGTCAACTCAGAATACTGTATCCTGAAATGCTCTCATATGAATGAAGGTGAAATAAAGACCTTCCATAACAAAAAGACATTGAAAGAATTTGTCACTTGTCCAGCCTTACAAAAGATGCTTAAGGATGTGCTACAGACAAAAGCACAGAAATGTGATCATCACTATGGAATAAGGTAAAGGCAGAAAATCTCCCAGTAAAAGTACAAAAGAAATCCAAAGTTAACAATAGGAATATTTATAGAAAAATGGGAGGGCTAAGTCATTACTTATCAATAGTCACAATGAATGTAAATGGCCTCAACTCTTTAGTTAAAAGATACAGACTGCTGAATGGATTAAAAAACAAGACCCTTCTATCTGCTGCCTGCAAGAAACACATCTCACCAAGAAAGACACATGCAGACTGAAAGTGAAAGGATGGAAAAAGATATTCCATGCTAACAGAAACCAAAAAAAGAGCTGGTGTAGCCATCCTAATATAAGACAACATAGAATTTAACACAAAAAATTGTTAAAAGAGACAAAGAAAGGCACTATGTAATTATTAAAAGATCAATTCAACAGGAAGATGTGACTATAATAAATGTATATGCACCCCATTACAATGTACCTGTCTATTTACAAGGAATGGTAAATATCTAAAGTGAGAGTAGATTCCAATACAATAATAAGGGAGGACTTCAATATCCACATTCTGCAATGGCCAGATCAACCAGACAAAAAATCATCAAGAAAACAACAGAATTAATTGACACTATAGACCAAATGGACCTAAGGGATATCCATAGAAATTTCAGGCCGGCGCCGCGGCTCAATAGGCTAATCCTAGGACTAGCAGCGCCGGCACACCAGTTTCTAGTCCCGGTCGGGGCACCGATCCTGTCCTGGTTGCCCCTCTTCCAGGCAAGCTCTCAGTTGTGGCCAGGGAGTGCAGTGGAGGATGGCCCAAATACTTGAGCCCTGCACCCCATGAGAAACCAGGATAAGCAACTGGCTCCTGCCATTGGATCAGCGTGGTGCGCCGGCCACAGCGTGCTGGCCGCGGTGGCCATTGGAGGGTGAGCCAACGGCAAAAGGAAGACCTTTCTCTCTGTCTCTCTCTCACTCACTGTCCACTCTGCCTGTCAAAAATAAAAAATAAATAAATAAATAAATAAAAGAAAAAAAATAAATTTCATACCACAGTTGCAGAATACTCATTCTTTTCACCTGTGATGGAACTTTCTCTAGGATTGACCACATGCTAGGCCATAAAGCAAGTCTCAGCAAATTCAACTCAGGAATCTTCAGAATATATGTAAGCAGATGGAGACAGAACAATATGCATCTGAATGAATAGTGGGTAATTGAAGAAATTAAGAGAGGGTGGAGATGTACTTGGGCTGCTGTAATCTGGTCTCAACTTATTCTTCAAAGCTGGTGCTGAGGCTCCCATCTGCTGGGGTCCTGTGTTGTGTACATGTTCATGCTGTATATCCACACCCTCCACATAGATCCACAGCATCCCTCTAACTTGCATGGAGTTTTCACTCCATGGAGTTTCTCCTTAACTCTTCCATGAGATTGCACTCGCTCCACTTTTTAAAACTATCTTCCCATAGACTACAGTCGTAAGCTCCTTCCCTATTCTGCCATCTTGAGATCAATTTCTTCTTTTAAAAAGATGGTTACATGAGACCACCGGCACTGTGGCATAGCTGGTAAGTGAATGGACACTTTAAGATGTCATGACTTTGAACAGCCCTTGTCTCAACTGTGGAGGGACACTTTTTTTTTCCATACTATTTGTTGAACTCTGTACTTAGTGTAGGGTTAATCTTATGTATATAAAGTTAATTGAAAGTAGATCCTAGTGAAAATAAGAATGGGGTTAGGAGAACAAGGAGGAAGAAGGGTGGGAGTGCAGGTAGGAGGGAGGGTAGGGTGGGGAGAATCACTATGTTCCTAAATTTGTATTTATGAAATGCATGAAATATACCTTAAATAAAAGGTTTCTAGGGAAAAAATAAAAAGCATCACTTATCTAAAACAAGTTGACTGAAATCAACAACACATTGAAGACAAAAGATTCTCATATTTTTGATCACTGGCCCCTTTGCAATATACTTCATGAATTCTCTTAACTGAACTAAGATGTATCAGGCTCTTTTCTCCTGTTTCCGGAGACTGGTGGCATCAACCAACTGCATTCACTTTTAATGTTTTCTGTCTTTGTTAAATAGGGCATGAAGATGGTTCTGATTGAATTCTTTTGGCATTCTTGTAAGTTTGCAGGGACAGGAGGAATGAGATGCTGCTATTTCATAGCAGAACACCAATTAGGGTCGTCAGGGGGTAATTTATCAAGGTTGCATTCTCTCCAGATTGAATGTTGGCCTTTGGTCTCTCATTCTGAAGGATCTTGTTCACTTTGTAGATTTCTGTAAGAGAATCATAAAGAGAAGGTAAAGCTGATGATCAATCCTGTGTCTGCATCTAATTCTAATTAGCCAAATAAGTTAGCTATGTTTCATGTATCTTCTTCTTTATCCTTATCCCCATCTCAACATATTAAACAGAATATGTTCTCTCTTCCCTCTAGACAGTTGTTCATGCAACATTAATATAACCTCTATCAACCCACCCCAGTCCATGGAAAAGAAAACAGAAACACTGTAACTAGGCAGTCTGCCCAGAGAAATCAAAGGGACCAAACTTTTAAGGAGTAAAATAAAATTTTGGGGAGAATTAGAAGTCTATTGTTACTTCAGACTTAAGACAAACAAGAATATTTCTATTTTATTTTGTAAATTATGGTCAAGCCCACTTTGCAAGTAGGTTCAGATAAGAATAAATCTATACTTAGGGATAGGAAACAAGAATCAATGTGAGTAACTCACCTTTCTATTAGAATGGGATACAGAAATGAAGACAGTCACCTGTCCTTAGAGACTAAGTGAAAGAAAGTTATGAGACTCAACAGGTATACCTTAAAGGAAGAAAAAAATGGCTAAGTATATCCAAACAACAGAGAATGTTTATTAATCTTGAAAAAATTGGGATGGTAGCCCAGAGATAGTCATGTAAAAACAAGTTGGGGGTAGAAATGATTTATATCTCATGGTGGCATTTTTGGTAGATCAATCCTAGATGGAATTACTTGAAATATGATCAAAGAACCATCACTGCACCACAAGAGACCAAATTCTTCAGTGCCATGCAGCTCTCTTCTCCTAAAGCTGTCAAAGAGAAAGCTACAGGAATTAGGCCTTCCAAGACTTGGGCTTTGGTCAAAGTGGGTGGATGTTAAAATAAATGTTGATCTTTGGGGTTAAGGGAAACTCGGGAGCTTACTATACAAAACCAAGAAGAGTCCTTGAAGCTTTTAACCTTCTTTTCAGAGTCTAGAAGTCACACATAGGAGGCTTTAAGTTTACTCTAAACTCTTCAGTCTGTGATGGACAATAATGTGGTTTCTGCTTTTGCTTTCTGGATTGCCTGTCTGTGTTTATTTGCGGGTTGCAGTTAACTGATCACACACCATATCTGTTCCCTTGTGGTAGACCAGTGCTATTTGCTTTGTTATTTTCCTGGAGGTTGTTTGTAAAGTGTTTCCAGACGTCAAACAACTGGGTTATTCCAAGCACTCTTGTTTTCTAAGCATTTAGTGCACCTCCTCCGGTGACTAGGGTTAAATAATGATGTGTTGATTTAGATAGCTAAAGTATCTAGATAGAAGATGGATGGATGGATGGATGGATGGATGGATGGATGGATGAGACAGATGATAGGTAAGTAGTTAGGTCGGTAGGTAGATAGATGATAGAGATATACTTCTAAATCATTTCTGTTTATAGACATTTTGAGGATTAACATTGGGATTGTATATTAGGATAGGGAGAGAGAGAGAAAAGGATAACATCACAAGGGTAAAAGAACATAAAAGGGAGAAAGAAAGAGACCAAGACCAAGAAACAGAGTGAAAGTCAGTTCAAGTGGGTGACTATAACCTCTGGCAAGGGATCAGACAAACAAGTTCAACTCAAAGTCAATTTAACTTTATTGGACCACACTGTCTCAGGCAATTAGAAAAATATTTGTAAAACATCAGATGAGAAAAAGGAACGTGGAGCCCAATAATGCAAAACAATGTTTACAAGAAAGAAATCATGAAGTGGGAAGGGTAAACACAATTATTCTATCAGCACCTCCTGTTCTTCTAAAGATTACTTAACTTACATGGAGAGAACTCATCAGGACAAACAGCCAAAATAGTTTCTGGCTAGTATGCTTCTACCCCCAAAGAAGTTCATTTTAATATTAAAATAAAAACTTTAGGATTTTTCAATTTCAAGGATTAGAAATAGATTATAGATTATAGATTTCTTGGGATGATAAATTATTTTTAGCTCCACTGATAACACTATGCCAAAAGGAAAATATGATTGCCTCTACAGTCCTCATTTGCCCTCTGCTTTTTACTTTGGCTGAAAAACTAATTGATAACATACAAAAGTGATAGCCCCAAAGTTGAGACTACAGTTATCAGCGTTTGTAGAGAAGAGAATGCATTTCAACTCTATCCAATGAGATGGACTTTAAAGGTTCATAGTTCTTGTAAACTTGATTCAACCCAGTGTGGTATTGGATAGTTTAGCTTGTTTCACCAACTTTTACCAGTGATGATAGTCGAGTGTATGATGAAGCTGGCAAACTAGAAGCCCTGAATCCAGTGTCATCTTCAAGCACATTAAACATACATACACTTCTACATGCACACACACAAACACACACACACAAGAAATGTTCATGGTGTATACCGAATTGATGTCTAATACACAGTGGCTCTGCACCTGTCTTCCTCTTCTGTAGTTGTCTTTTCCATCAAACCCCACTGTCTTCACAGAACCGTCCTTGCTATTCCTTATCTAATTCCTCCCTTATTATTATCTAATCCCTCCTCATCACCAAATTCTGCACCTGCTAATGGAAAACAAATGGGTCACACCATTTTCTCATCATATGACAATAAAATGTACCATTTATGTGAGAAAATGAGGTTTAAAATGGTCTTTCACTTCTACCATTAGTATTCCAACTACCTATTACCAAATATGTCAACCTTCAACTCAGTTTTACTTCACTGTAAAAGAAGTATGTATCAAAGTCTATTGGGTTCTATTTATTTAAAAAACAATAGTTACATAAAATACATACAAATTTATTTTCACATTTGGCAATTCTTTAACAAATATTAGGGTAATAAAATTTAGATATCTAAGATTCCCTATACTATTCTTGAACATTTCTAGTCTAGGACTCAATTTGTAGTTATAATCATTCTTTGGAATCTTTGAATTTATACTTAAAAATATCTTTAAACAAGAAAGAATCATGTAATCTCATGAGTTTACTGCTACTGTGCATAACAATTAGTAGAAAACTTTGGAGACACAGAAGGAATGGTGATGGAGAGAAAATATATAGGCTATATGTTAGGAAATATTGGAGAAATAGAAATATGAACTCTATAATAAGCTGACAACCATCTGTGAGGTGTCTTCAAAAGGTTTATGGAAAATGCATATTATGCATTAGTTTCAAAATTTTTGGCATCAAAATATGCTTATCTTTTAATTCCATTTTCCCAGAAACATTGTGCAGTTACTTTATGTGTGTCTGTGTGTGTTGTAAGTATATTTATGTATCTGCATGTGTTTTCTTTTGTATCCTCTTGCTTTTACGTAGTTTTTAGAATGTGAGATATTTATTATAGCCCCCAGCCAAAACAGTGGAAGAGGGAAACTTCCACGGGCATCTGGTCACTTTTTAAGTACTGTTATTGAATCAGTGTTCTGGGAAGAGACTGATGTGGTAAAACATTTCTGTTAATTTCCCCTGAAGAATGTCGCATTGGGTAATGTTCTGTGGGTGGCCATGTAATGAGACACTGGTGTCTGTCTATGACACATACTGTATATGAAAGGAGACATAGATAAAGGTAACTTGAATTCCATCCCTTTCTGTGTTTATGTGATGCTTATCACCATGCTATCTAGACACCCAGACTAGAAGCTTTATAAGAAGTAAATTTTCTACCTCCATTCAATTGAAATTGGTGGACAATAGGTCTGGGTAGGCCCTTGAAGGGTTAATATGCACACATGCTTCTGGCTAGTCAGAGATGAAAATGGACTGACCCAAGTGACAACAATTTCCCCATTTCCAATAATGTAAGCAACTGCTTCAGTGGAATACCACTGGAAATGAATCTTCTATATTATAAACACATTCTAAGTACATTTGCAAGCATCTAGCTATTTAAACTGTTTTTACCTAACTCAGTGACTTTTGTAAAAAATACAGCTATTCATAGTCTGAGTTTATTTTGAAGAGTAATAGCATGGAAAATTTCAAAGAAAAATATTTAGTCATTTTTTCCTGCAGAAGAAAGTAAGTGTTACAGCAACTTTGTGTGGTGTGTATGTGTGTATGTGTGTGCGTGTGTGTGTGTGAGAGAGAGAGAGAGAGAGAGAGAGAGAGAGAGATTTTATATATATACTGTGAAGTTAAAAGCATTAATAGTACATATTTGTTTTTTGTATGTAAATGTAACATTTAATAACACTGACCCCTATACATTAACTTCTCTGTAATAGCAAGGAATTGACATGACAGTGCATATTGTTGATTAAGACCAAACATCATTAAGTTGAACTTTCTACGAAGTTGAAGTATAACAATAATGAGACTCTTAGAACATCTGTATTTTCTTTTGGAAAGTCTTCTACTTCCTTCCTCTTTCTAGCCTCTAACTTCCTTTGTTTTCTTTTAGTTTTGAACTGTAACGGGGCCATTCTGGAACTAGATTTATTCATCGTGACCTCAGCTGTGATTAATCCACCCGAGACAAAGACCAACTTCTGGCAAACACTGGTTCTCTTTTACTAACGCAAATCCACTTCATTGTCTGCAGTATCTGGCTTAGGTGTGGTTGAAAAGAAAATCAGAGAGCAACGATGCAAGAATTACTTGCAATTTAACTAACAAACATTTATAGGGTACCACTTATATACAGGCACTGGATAGGTAGTATATTTAACTAACGGATATTAATTTTTCTGTACTTGAAACTCTGAAATGCAAATGAGATTAAAGAGAGTTATCAATGTTTACAGTTCACATTTGTAAGCCTTTCTTTAAAAAAAAAAAAAACCACCATATGGTATGGAAACAAAATTATTATTCTCTTTGGGTGGGAGGAGATACTAATGTTGATCAATCAAATATACTGGCAGGCCAGATGAATGAAACCTTAGTTAATACTAAAACTTCATCAGAATCATTAGTTCTGACCTGCTTATCAAAACTTCCACCCAGACTGCAAACAATTAAGAAAATTGATGAATATGAGTTTCAATCTTTGGACATACTTCTACTGGTCATTTGTCAGTCAGTAGGTTTCATTGCAAATTCACTATATTCAGACTGCTGTACAGACTTAAAGCCTGCAAACCTCATTAAGGAAGAACTACACAAAGCAGTGTTAATAGGCCCCTTGAGACAAAATTGTCACTTTTACAAATATGTTAGTTCAATTGTTAGGAAATGGGTTTCTTTTTACAAAAGAATGTCTCAGAGTCCCTAGTCTTCTAACACATTCTTAATATCCAAGAAGATTTAATACTCATCATTTTCCTTTGTTATTCAGATCTTAATCAATATTTCCTGGAAATAGTGTTCTGAAATTTTCAATAAACTTGAGTTGTGGGACTTACTTCAGAAAAGGAGGTTAATATCACTATTGTGGAAGTTATTATGGACCATAAAGTTTTAGAGCAAAGAACAGAGAGATCACCAAATCCAATGGTCCCCAGACCAAAGTGACTATTAAGCTTTTCTTGGCAGCCATTAAAAAATAAAATTGCTCAAAGCCTGGTCCTCCTCTAGACTCACTGAATTAGAATTTGGGCAGATAGAACCGGAACGCTCAAGGTCCTGTGCAATTCTGATAATCAGCAGGAGCGAGAAATTCTGTCCAGGCCAAACCAATCAATGCCAGTGTAGCAATGCCCTTTCAGAGGACCTACAGGCTTTGCTGCGGAGGCCACAGTGCTGGAGAACAGATGACTCCACTTCTTGTCCTCTCTCTAGTGTGGCAGGGAAGCCTGCAAAGCCCACATGCTAATAATGCTAACAGTAACAGTGATGCAGTTCATTCTGCAATTTACCTCTCACAGCACTGTATACTAGAAAATATAGAAATAATGGAATTAATGTTGTGGATGCATAGGAAAAATTCATGAGACAGGTTAGAATCATGATTTGTTTTCTTTCTTCTTTCTTTCTCTCTCTCTCTCTCCCTCCCTCCTTTCCTTCCTTCCTTCCTTTTTTTTTTTTCTGACAGTCAGAGGGACATACAGAGAGATAAATAGAGAGAGAGTTCCCATCTGCTAGTTCACTCCCCAAGAGCATGCAATGGCAGAAGCTGGGCCAGAGCCCAAATCAGCCTCTGGGAACTCCATCCGGGTCTCCCACATGGGTGGCAGAAATCCAATTAATTGAGCCATCACTGCCACTTCCCAGAGTTTGCAAGAGCAAGAGACGAGTTAGGAGCTAGAATCAGGAACTGAACAGAGGCACTCCAATATGAAATGTGGATATTTAACTACCAGCCTGAACACCTGCTTCCATAATGGACTTTGAAATTAAAGAGACAAAAGTAGGAAGAAACACTATATTACTAAATTTGTATTTATGAAATACATGAAGTTTGTATATATAAAAGGTATCTGGGGAAGAATAAATGTTGCATAATCAAAATAAGCATGAACAAATATAAGTATAGGCAAATACGTATTTTTAAAGTTTACTGAGAGTGTCTGGTTGCTCCTTCAATTTCCAATGCTATTGGCTAACCTCTAAAATTGCAATTCTGCACATGGAAATATTTCTGAGCTGGAATTATTGCTCTTCTATACTAAAAAAATAAGCAAGACAAAAAAATCTTGCATAAACAAATATCATGCACACATATACTGTAAAACAAATTTTGCAAGCATAAAAAAACAGTCCAGTTGAATAGAACAAGTAGGTAAGAGTCAGTTTCTTACTTTTGGAAAGACTTCATGAAGCACATACAAAAAGAGACTTCAGGCTGGGGTACAGACTTGGAATGAACACCTGTATAAATGAGGACATGTGATGCTTACTGGAAGGAAGAAGGAAAGAAAAGAGCAGCTAAGTAAGGAGGCAATCTGTGAGTCAGATTTAAAGAATGGTACGAGTTAATTGGGAAAAATATTTCCATGTTAAAATGCCATATTTTAAAATTAATGTGCATTTGAAACGAACAATACTTAAGGCACAGTGTTGAATATTTTTACCCATTGACTCATTTATTCATCCCAGCACATCCACAAAGCAAGGAGGAACACGCGCCCATGTGTGCAGGAAAACCATGGAAGTCCAGAGACATTGAGTGTGTCGCCCAAGGTTGCTAAGTGTTACCAGCTCATATTTCAGCATGGACCTTAATTCCCAGGCTACACTGTGAATTTTATGAGGATACTTGTATTTGAATCATCAAGGATGTGAAGGAGAAAGAGAAATCAAATGGCCCCATTAATCCACTTCTCTGATTTCTGTTTTGCAAGAGTTAATTTTTTTCTCATTAGAGTTGATACAATAAAATATGGTAGAACATAAATTTGGAAATGAGCCTAAAGGTTATGAAAGCTATACTACAGGAATTTAGAGAATCTGAGGTGTTGTGGTGATTAGAAAATTGTGTTTTGTACACCAAGTTTTAAAGCTGGAAATGTTTAGTGTTTAGCTATAAATTTGTACTTTTTTAACTTTTATTTAATAAATATAAATTTCCAAAGTACAGCTTTTGGGTTACAGTGGCTTTTTTCCCCCCATAACCTTCCTTCCACCTGCAACCATCCCATCTCCTGCTCCCTCTCCCATCCCATTCACATCAAGATTCATTTTCAGTTCTCTTTATATACAGAAGATCAATTTAGTATATATTAAGTAAAGATTTCAACAGTTTGCACCCACACAGACACACAAAGTTTAAAGTACTGTGTGAGTACTAGTTATACCATTAATTCACATAGTACAATACATTAAGGACAGAGATCCTACATGGGGAGTAAGTGCACAGTGACTCCTGTTGTTGATTTAACAATTGACACTCTTGTTTATGGTGTCAGTAATCACACAAGGCTCTTGTCATGAGTTGCCAAGGATATGGAAGCTTATTGAGTTCACCAACTCCAATCTTATTTAGACAAGGTCATAGTCAAAGTGGAAGTTCTCTCCTCCCTTCAGAGAAAGGTACTTCCTTCTTTGATGACTTGTTCTTTCTGCTGGGATCTCACTCACAGAAATCTTACATTTAGGTTTTTTGTTTGTTTGTTTGTTTTTTTGCCAGAGTGTCTTGGCTTTCCATGCCTGAAATACTCTCATGCGCTTTTTAGCCAGATCAAATGCCTTAAGAGCTGATTCTGAGGCCAGAGTGCTGTTTAGGACATCTGCCATTCTATGGGTCTGCTGTGTATCCCACTTCCCATGTTGGATCGTTCTCTCCTTTTTAATTCTTTTATTTTTTTATTTTTTTATTTTTTATTTTTGACAGACAGAGTGGACAGTGAGAGAGAGAGAGAGAGACAGAGAGAAAGGTCTTCCTTTTGCCGTTGGTTCACCCGCCAATGGTCGCCGCGGCCGGCGTGCTGCAGCCGGTGTACCACGCTGATCCGAAGGAGGAGCCAGGTGCTTATCCTGGTCTCCCATGCGGGTGCAGGGCCCAAGCACTTGGGCCATCCTCCACTGCCTTCCCAGGCCATAGCAGAGAGCTGACCTAAAAGAGAGGCAACCAGGATAGAATCCTGTGCCCCAACCGGGACTAGAATCCGGTGTGCCGGCGCCGCTAGGCGGAGGATTAGCCTGTTGAGCCATGGCGCCGGCTCTCCTTTTTAATTCTATCAGTTAGTATTAGCAGACACTAGTCTTGTTTATGGGATCTCATTGGCTCTTAATCCTATCATTATGATCAATTATGAACTGAAACTGATCACTTGGACTAGTGAGATGGCATTGGTACCTGCCACCTTGATGGGATTGAATTGGAATCCCCTGGCATGTTTCTAACTCTACCGTTTGGGGCAAGTCCGATTGAGCATGTGTACTTTAAATTGATAAATTCACAAAATACTGGCATGAGGCAATGTTTTCAGAACATCCCTAAAACACTTTCAAGATCATGCTTTCTATGAAAATATATAGCTAAATACTTCTGCTGTATAGAAAAAAAGATTAAAGAACGCATGTTGACCATTTTTCAAATCATTTTATCTTTTCCAAATGCTCCACACCCATATATTAAGGGGATGTATATGCTTAATAAAATTCTCATTTTCCTAAAGGAGCTTGAAGGTAAAGGAGTTGGGTCTCAGTGGCCAAAGAAATACAGATTGAGTAGAAAAGCACTCATGAAATGAGGAAGTATTGTTAGGGTGGGAATTCTTTTAGAAAAGGAATGATACCTGCTTTCTTGGCTAAAGACTTGAGAAGATAGAATACAAGCTTTTGCAGTGTTCAGGGTGTCTTCAATCTATTTCCATCCAACAGTCTATTATAATCTCACTGATCTTGGCTTAGATTTTAAGTTCTGTAGAGTAGAAAACAAATATGTCTCTAGAAGCATTTTTCAAATCATACCGGTTTCTGCTGATTCGCATGTTTGTGTCAGTAGAAACACCTAAGATTCAGCATCTCCCTTCTCTTTTGTGAGTGAAGAGTGCATTTTCCAGATATTTTTGTTCTGGGTCAAAAAAAATTTACAAAAAAGAAAAGGAAAAAGAGAAAACAGAAGTTCTCTTCAGATCAGTTTTGATGATTTCAATTACCTTGTCATGTTTAAATTTATCTATCTGTACTAAAAGCCATGTGCTTTTGGAAACCTCTATAATAATATGCTACATAGAATCACAATTACATAATTACGCAATATAAAAATGATTACTTAAGTAACATTACCGGTTAACCCTGGTAATTACCTGTACATGTATGTGGGCAAACAGGCATTTTTTGCTGTTGAAGACAGCTCTGTTTGAAATTGTTTTTTTATGACGAGATTCTGGTAATTTCAAAAAAAAAAAAAAAAAGAAAGAAAAACAATCAACTAAAAAGGCACGGCTTTGATTGCTTGGCCTACAAGTAAACTTTGCAGAATGCTTTTCAGATTTTGCAGAAAACTATGCTGCAAGCCAAAAAAAAATCAAAGACTACTTGCTGAAAAAGATTTGTGTTGGATTGATAAATAATTCAGTAAACTTTTTAGGTTTATTTAAAACTTTAAGCAGGAGAGTCTCTAAGTCAGAGTAAAGTTGGAGAACTAGAGAGGTGTACAAGTAACACCACGCTTGCCCCCAATAATAATAGCATTCTATTAGCCAAATAAGGTCCTCTAGAAACAGTGCCTCCCACAAACTGGGACTGGAATAGGAACAGAAATTGGGAGAAGCCGGCGCCGCGGCTCAATAGGCTAATCCTCCGCCTTGCGGCGCCGGCACACAGGGTTCTAGTCCTGGTCAGGGCACCGGATTCTGTCCTGGTTGCCCCTCTTCCAGGCCAGCTCTCTGCTGTGGCCCGGGAGTGCAGTGGAGGATGGCCCAAGTGCTTGGGCCCTGCACCCCATGGGAGACCAGGAGAAGCACCTGGCTCCTGCTTTCGGATCAGCGCGGTGCACCGGCCGCAGCGCGCCGGCCGCGGCAGCCATTGGAGGGTGAACCAACGGCAAAAGGAAGACCTTTCTCTCTGTCTCTCTCTCTCTCACTGTCCACTCTGCCTGAAAAAAAAAAAAAAAAAAAGAAAGAAAGAAAGAAAGAAAGAAAGAAAGAGAAAGAAAGAAAGAAAGAAAGAAACTGGGAGAAGCAGAACCTGAAACTCTTCTCTTAAAAACTCCCAGTTACGCTGAATCCTGATGAGTTGTTCCCTCCAAAACCATGTAAATTCCATAGGTGGTATGAACTCTTGTTAGTTCAGCTGAATGAGGCAGATGTTTTAAAGGAAAAGGAAAAGACAGAAGTTCATCAATTTGGAGGATGGCCCAAGTCCTTGGGCCCTGCACCCCATGGGAGACCAGGAGAAGCACCTGGCTCCTGCCATCGGATCAGCGCGGTGCACCGGCCGCAGCGCGCCGGCCGCGGCAGCCATTGGAGGGTGAACCAACGGCAAAAGGAAGACCTTTCTCTCTGTCTCTCTCTCTCTCACTGTCCACTCTGCCTGTCAAAAATTAAAAAAAAATTAAAAATAAAAAATAAAAAAAAGAAAACTAAGTCAAATGCATTGATTGGACTGACTTTTACTTAGTCAAGGTGGACCCAAGTCACTGGCTGGGGAAACAGAACTAGAGTAGCTGGACCATTCAACACACCACTTCTCTGATGTTTTGCCAAGCTTAACATTATTGACAGTGCCTAATGGATTTAAGACAGAAGTCACACCAAAGAATCTCTCTCTCTCACACACACACACACACACACACAAGCACACTGTCTTCAACACACTGTCTTAGACAAGTTCATGGAAAATGCATATTATTAAGAAACTATGCACAAATTACCAAAGTTTTTGCACCAAAATCAGCTTATCTTTTAATTCCATTTTCCATAAACTTGTTGAAGTATGCTTGTGTGTGTGTGTGTGTGTAAAGGCAGAAAATTAAATATTGATTGTTTGTGTATTTTAAGGCAAGAATAAGTAGAAATATTTTTTTAATGATTTCTCCTGTTTTATTTGATGTTTTGCCTTTCACAAAAAGCTTTCTCCTTTAAATCTGGCTCAAAATCTATTTCAATGTACTTCTGTCTTTGCTTCTAAATTTGAAAAATGGAAACCTTGCTCTACTTAGACCTGTTGATAGAAAACAATGCACATTTTCAGAAAATATATTGATCTAATAGCAACCTGTTTTTCTTGTATCTCTGTCTACTGGTCTATCATCATAGTATAAGTTTCTTAGAATTTCTCAGCTAAAATGCATAATTTATAAAAATGAGAATACTTATCTGTAATGAATGAATGAAAAGTAAAGATAAGCTACGTATACCAAGCAGCAGATAAGTCAAATTAAATTTGGCTGAAGAGAAGTTTATAACATAGACATTCACCCTCAAACTAGCCTTTAAATTACTCAAAAGACACAAATGCAAACATCACGTAGAGTGAATTACCAACACTGAGTGTCAGTTCTTTCTAGCTGTTTAGGTATGTGGCAATGAAATGACCCATGGACAAGAAAAATACACATGTTGGTTCTGCAATACTCACTAAATAATCTGAAACAGGGGCAGTCACACAAGTTCTAACACTTGTGTGCTCACACAGGGGTTCCACGGAAAGGGGGTTAAGAAGGCACAGGGGGATAGACTAATCTGAAGGGAATGAGAAAAATAAAAGATGAGGTTTGAAATTCTCCATATACCATTTTCCCACCAAGGATCAAAAGCTGAATAAAGTCATCTTTGTCTTGCTAAAAAAACTTAGAAAACATAGCCACTAAACACGAGGCTGTACCCTAGAGGGCAAAGAAAACCAACCAAAGCTCACCTGAGATGTTAAGATTTAAAAGTTTTCCCTTCAATATCGGAATATCAATTTCTTTAAGATTATGTTAAAGAAAAATTAATGCCTGGTCAAGAAGTACTCCTTTTATGGTAATTATGTAGGATTGCTGGATTCATAACTTTGTTGGAAAATATAATGTTTAGTTTTTCTAATGCATAAGTCACTTAGTTTTCCAACGTTCTGAATAATGAAGGCAACATTTGTGGCCAATCTGACTTTGTGAAATTAATGTTCAACAGTGATGGTTGTATAGTATAAAACGGAAATCTCTTTGCAGTAGAAAAATCACAATAGATTCACAGAATGCATTGCAAATTAATAAACACAATTTGGTTTTTACATGCACCTTTCAAATGATGTCACGTTGTTTATGTTCTCTGGTACTTTCAAACTCTGACATATTGGGAATGTGGGATTATTATCTCTATTTCACAAGTGAATGAGCAGTTTCAAAGAGCCTAAGTGACTTTCTACCTTTCTCTCAGTTTCCTGCTTGGAGCCCAGTGGCTTGTGGCTGAGTGTTTGGGGTACAACCAACAGGTGTGGATGCTCCGTGGTACCAGGTCGGGCTTCTGGTCCACCATGGTCATTTGAAGGGCACTGTGGTTCCAGTTCAGTTGCCTGACCTGCACTGCTGCAGTCTTTGGCCAAAAGCTCACAGTAGAGTAGAGAATGGAATGTGGGAACATTCTGAGATTAGATTGAGAGGTGTTGTTTAGAATCTAGCTAGAGAAATGGAGACATCATAAGGCCAAGGATGTGAGTCTGAGACACACAAAGTGACACAAAGAAATGGTGTGAACAGATCAGAATGGAGGCAGTGAATCTGAACCAGAACAAGGAGAAACTTTGCTTTGGATGTAATGGGCTTTTACTCATTTGTTTTAAGAGATATCTATTTATTTGAAAGACAGGATGACACACCAAGAGACGAAGACACAGGGACAAAGATATCTTTCATCTACTGGTTCACTCCCCAAACGCCCACAACAGCTGGGGCTAGGCTAGATTGGGTTAGGCTAGTTCCAGCCAGGAGACAGGAACTTTATCCAGGTGGCAGAAAGCCAACGACATGAGCCATCATCTGCTGCCTTCCAGGTGCATTAGTAGGAAGCTGAATTGGAAGCACATAGTATCAAAAAGCCAGGCACTCAGATATTGGATGCAGGCATCCCAAGCAGCAGGTGCCTGTTGTGCCACAGCATCCATCCCTGTAACGAACTTTCAGTTTTTGACAGTTTAACCTTCTGAATGGAAATCTTATGGATTAATTCCATCTGTAAATTGCATACAATAGGGTCTTCTAACCATAGTGCTAATGGTTTCCTTGTTTACATTAATAAAAAGATAGATTTGGGTTAAAAATACTTGGTTATTTGAAAATCTTTCAGACTTACAAATATTAAAAAAATCAGGTCCCAGAAATTACCAAGTCATGACCAATCTTGCTTTAGTTATATCTCCATCTACTTCCCTACTCCTATATGATTTTAAAGCAAATCCCTGTTCCCATAGCATTTTTTACAAAGATTTATTCATCTGTTTGTTTGTTTGAAAGAAGTAGAGAGAGGGACCGACAAGAGATTTTTCATCTAATGGTTCACTCTCCAGATGGCCACAATGGGGCCAGGGCTGGGCCAGGCCAAAGACAGGAGCCTGGAAGTCCATCCAGTCTCCCACATGGATGGCAGGAGCCCAAACATTTGGGACATAAAAAAGTAGCTAAGACATGGAATCAACTTAAATGCCCATCAACAGTAGACTGGATAAATAAATTATGGGATATGTACTCTATAGAATACTATATAGCAGTAAAAAACAATGAAATCCAGTCATTTGCAACAAAATGGAGAAATATGGAAAACATCATGCTGAGTGAATTCAGCCAGTCCCAAAGGGACAAATATCATATGTTCTCTCTGATCGGTGACAACTATCCAAGCACCAAAAAGGAAACCTATTGAAGTGAAATGGACACTATGAGAAACAATGAATTGATTAGTCCTTGTCCTGACTGTCGAGGAATAACTTAATACTTTATCCCTTTTAGAATTTTTTTAGTTTGTTTTGCTCTACTTAATACTATTGGTTGAACTCTTTAATTAACACACAATTATTCTTAGGTGTTCAAATTTAACTGAAAAGTGATCCCTGTTAAATATAAGAGTGGGAGTGAGAGAGGGAGGAGATGCACAGTTTGGCACATGCTCAATCAGACTTGCCCCAAACGGTAAAGTTAGAAACATGCCAGGGGATTCCAATTCATTCCCATCAAGGTGGCACGTACCAATGCCATCTCACTAGTCCAAGTGATCAGTTTCAGTTCATAATTGATCATAATGATAGGATTAAGAGTCAATGGGATCCCATAAACAAGACTAGTGTCTGCTAATACTAACTGATAGAATTAAAAAGGAGAGAACGATCCAACATGGGAAGCGGGATACACAGCAGACCCATAGAATGGCAGATGTCCTAAACAGCACTCTGGCCTCAGAATCAGCCCTTAAGGCATTTGATCTGGCTAAAAAGCCCAAGAGAGTATTTCAGGCATGGAAAGCCAAGACACTCTGGAAAAAAAAAAAAGACCCAAATGAAAGATTTCTGTGAGTGAGATCCCAGTGGAAAGAACGGGCCATCAAAAAAGGAGATACCAGGGCCAGTGCTGCGGCTCAATAGGCTAATCCTCCACCTTGCGGCGCCAGCACACAGGGTTCTAATCCCAGTCGGGGCACCGGATTCTGTCCCGGTTGTCCCTCTTCCAGGCCAGCTCTCTGCTGTGGCCCAGGAGTGCAGTGGAGGATGGCCCAAGTGCTTGGACCCTGCACCCCATGGGAGACCAGGAGAAGCACCTGGCTCCTAGCTTTGGATCAGCGTGGTGTGCTGGCCGCAGCGCGCCAGCCGCAGTGGCCATTGGAGGGTGAACCAACGGCAAAGGAAGACCTTTCTCTCTGTCTCTCTCACTCACTGTCCACTCTGCCTGTCAAAAAAAAAAAAAAAAAAAAAGGAGGTACCTTTCTCTGAAGGGAGGAAAGAACTTCCACTTTGACTAGGACCTTGTCTAAATAAGATTGGAGTTGGCGAACTCAAGAGGCTTCCATAGCCTTGGTAGCTCATGACAAGAGCCTCTGGTGATTACTGACGCCATAAACAAGAGTCATTTGCTAAATCAACAACAGGAGTCACTATGCACTTACTCCCCATGTAGAATCTCTGTCCTTAATGTATTGTACTATGTGAATTAACGGTATAATTAGTATTCAAATGGTACTTTATACTTTGGGGGGAAAAAGCCACTGTAACCCAAAAGCTGTACTTTGGAAATTTATATTTATTAAATAAAAGTTTAAAAAAATAAGATAATAAACTGTTCTTCAATAGTCCAAAAAAGGGCTGTTCAAGTCATTGCTTCTCATAGTGTCAATTTCACTTCTACAGGTTTCCTTTTAGGTGCTCTGTTAGTTCAGTTTACAACAGCTAAGACCTAGAATCAACCTGAATGTCCATCAACGGAAGACTGGATAGAGAAATTATGGGACGTGTAATCTTGTGAATACTACACAGCAGTTTAAAAAAAAAACCCAAAAATTGAAATCTGGTGTTTTGAGACTAAACGGATAAATCTGGAAAACATCATACTTAGTGAAGTAAGCCAATCCCAAAGAGGCATATACCATATGTTCCCCCTGATTTGTGACAACTCAGGTCTCTTGACTTCAAGTCTAATCCAACATGAGAGTGCTTGGAAGAAAGATAAGAGAGGTTATATTTACTATGGATCATTACGTATTAAAGCCACTGTGCTGTGTGCTTTATCTACTTTTTCCCACCTTATTAAATAGAGCAAGTGAATAAAGTGTATCTTCATTTTAGCAATGTGAAACAGGTAGTATTATTTCCCTTTTGTATGAAGAAATCTCAGAGAAGTTAGGCAAACTGTTTATAGGTACTGCTAAGTGGTACAGTTTGACCTTAAAGTTGATTGTTTCCATTATTCATTTTTTTAAAATTTTAAACTTTTTAATTAGTTTTAGCAGATTCAATGTTTTGTAGATACAATTCTAAGATCATAATTATACTCCCCCCACCCTCTTTCCATTTTTTCAGTTTTTGAAATATTTTAAAATTAAATTACAGTAAAAAGGCTTAATAGTTCACCAAAGAAGAAGTTTAACAAGTAAAAAGCAAAAGGTCCTAGTTTAGTGGGAATAGAGACAATGGCTATAAATAATAATTGAATGTAAAGATGATCATTTCACCCATGTACAGTAAATTTTAAATAAATCATAGATCATTAAAACTACAGTAGTACAACATTCTTAACCATTGGTTTGACAAAATTATAAAACGAAGTTTTACAAAACTGTATTTGCGGCAGTACTGATACACACAGACATTTCTTTCTTTTTTCCTTCTTGGTTGTAATAAAACTTGTAAAAGTACCTTGCTTTTAGATCAATATTGCCTTGAGTAGTTTGATGTGTATCTATGTGTTAGCATGTATTATTCCATTGCTATGACATGTATTCCAACTTTGAATCAACTTCCCTACACACAGAATATGGGGACATAATTGACCATAACTGAAATACCAAAAGCTAGGAAACTGAGGCATCAGAGGCTTATGTACCCACTGTTGGGCCCCTGGACATTGCTATTCACTTATGCAATGGATTCTGCCACATCCTGTGGAGTCCAATTCACTTTGCGCTGAACTCATGGTTTTGTTTTGTACATAACAGCTAGCTTTTTCACAATCATTTTTATGGTTATCTTTTAATGATTTGGACAACGTTCCAATACCCCTGAAATGAGCTCTGCCCAAAGAAATTTTTAATGAATCCATTCTATTAAAATTGTTGAGCCATGGCCTATGTTTTGCTTAATACATTCAGAAGCATGATTTCCTGAACAGCCATGTGTCTGTGTCACATCTCAGAAAGGTTAAGAGGGTGACTCTGGAATAAAATTGCTTTATGCTTGAATCTCAGATATGCTTCTTGCAAGTTATGTGGTTTTGGTAAATTATTCAACCTCTCTGTCTTCAGTTTCCTCTTTCAACAAAAAGGGGAATAATAAAAACAATGCCTACTTCATACTGTATTTTTGAAGATTAAATAAAATAATCCACATGAAAGCTTGTAATGAGTCCATTATAATATAAACTGTTATTTGTGAGGCTTTTTGGAGACACAGGCACAATTCTGTATGTGACAGAACTTAACCACATCTTAGCCTACTCCCTTCCAGACGCAGTGAAGTCTAGTCCTTCAGGCCGGGTCAGTGTCTTGGCCCAGGAAGGATCAGGCGTCGGTTGGCGGCGTTGGCCCCTACAGCCACAAATCAATTCTTGGTGATCCCCCAGACACTCCCGGCTCTGCCTGCATCCTCACAGATGGTTCCTTTTGTGTTCTCAACCATTGTTTTGAGGTACAATTTTCACAACATAAAATCTACCCATTTTAAGTGTGAAATTCAATGATTTTTAGTGAATATACCAAGTTATGATATCGTTACTGTAATCCAATTTTAGAACATTCAAATCACTTCGACTGTGATCCTTTGAATCCTTTTACAGGTAATCACTATTCTCCCAGGAACCCCAGCCAGTATACACTAATTTATTTTTTGTCTCTGTGGGTAGATTTGCCTAGTCTGGATATTCCATATAAATAGAATCTTACCATAAAATGTGGCTTTTTAGATCTGGCTTCTTTCATGTAGTATAACAAGTTTCATCCATGTTGTAGCATGCATTAGTATTTCGTTTATTTTAATGGTCCAATAATATTCTATTTTTGCATGGATAGATCACATTTGGTTTAATCACCCATCAGTTGAAGGCTGTTTATGGTTTTTTGTTAATATGAATAATTCAGCAATGAAAATATATGTACAAGTTTAAATATGAACATGTACTTTCAATTTTCTTTTTTATATATTTAGGAGCAGAATTGATCGGTCTTATCATAACTTTATGTTTAGCCTTTAGGAAATACTAAGCTACTTTTTTTTATAGTAGTTGTACTGATTCCCATCAGTAGTGTGTATGTTTCAATTTCACCACATCCACACCAAACACTAGGTATTGTTTTTTAAAAAAATGTATAACTATCCTAGTAGATGTGAAGTTGTATATTATTGTGGTTTAATTTGCATTTCCTGACATTGAACAACTTTCTATGTGCTTATCATATTTGGAGAAAAGTCTGTTCAAGGAGCTGGTATAGCGCTGGGGTTTGGGCATTCCATATGGACACTTCCAATCCGCTCCCTGCTAATGGCCTGGGAAAGTAGTGGAAGTTGACCCAGCCATTTGGGGAGGGAACCAATAGGTAGAAGATCTCTCTCTCTCTCTCTCTCTGTGTGTGTGTGTGTGTGCATGAGTGTGTGTCCCTTTGTCTTTCTAACTCTACCTTTCAAATAAATAAAATAAGTCTTTAAGAAAAAAAGAAAAAGAAGGAAAAAGTCTATTCATATCTTGCGGTCACTTAAAAAAATGGGCTGTCCTTTGATTGCTGAATTGTAAGAGTTGTTTATATATCCTGGATACTAGATCCTTGTCAGGTATATTATTTGCAGATGACTTAATAGTGTACTTTGAAGCTCAAATGTTTTTTAATCTTGACAAAACACTATTTATTTTTAGGCATCATACATAGGAAATAAATGAAAAATCTAAGGTCACAAAAATTTATACATGCATTCTCTCCTAGAACTTCTGTAGTTTCAATTCTAACATCTAGATTTTCTCCAACTCTAACATCTAGTATTTGATCCATTTTTAGTTAATTTTTACATTTTGTGTGAGACAGGAGTCCAAATTCATTCTTTTGCGTACGGATATTCAGTTGTTTCATCACAATTTTTTTTTTAAACTTTTATTTAATGAATATAAATTTCCAGTGTACAGCTTATGGATTACAATGGCTTCCCCCTCCCATAACTTCCCTCCCACCCAAAACCCTCCCCTCTCCCGCTCCCTCTCCCCTTCCATTTGCATCAAGATTCATTTTCAATTCTCTTTATATACAGAAGATCAATTTAGTATAAAGATTTCAACAGTTTGCACCCACATAGAAACACAAAGTGAAACATACTGTTGGAGTACTAGTTAGAGCATTAAATCACAATGGACAGCACATTAAGGGCAGAGATCCCACATGAGGAGCAAGTGCACAGTGGCTCCTGTTGTTGACCCAACAAATTGACACTCTAGTTTATGGCGCCAGTAACCATCCTAGGCTGTCGTCATGAGTTGCCAAGGCTATGGAAGCCTTCCAAGTTTACCGACTCTGATCATATTTAGACAAGGTCATAAAAGACAGAGTGAGGATAGTAACCAGTGATCCTAAGAGTGGCATTTACCAGGTTTGAACAATTACACAGCATTAAGTGGGGAAGAGGACCATCAGTACACACAGGTTGGGAGTAGAGCCATTGGTGGTAGAGTAGAGGTTATGATTACAAAGGAATGAGGCCCAAGTGCACTAGACAGGGCCTAGAACAAAGGACAGAGTCATTATTAGAGGAGCTAAGAAAGGTGCTGTCTAAGCTACAAGTAATTTTTCTGATTGAGAGGCAAATAGAACCTGATAGAAGGGGCCTGATAATAATCTGGTGGGCTTTAGGCCTTGTAAGTTAAGAGGCCCAGACCTATCTATCTCTTCACATGGGGTATATCCTAAGGGAGGTGATTCATCACAATTTATTAAAGAGATTTTTTTCTCCTTTGTATTTTCTTGGTATCCATGTAGAAAATATGGTCAATAATTGACCATAATTGAGTTTATTTCTGCATCTGATCCTTCTGAGTTAATTTCTGTGATGATTTAATATAAGAGTGCAAGTTCATCTTTTTAATTTGGATATTCAAATGCGTCAGCATCATTTATTATAAAGAAGGCTATCCCTTCCCCATTGTAACTGCTTTGAAATTTTTGTCATCAATCAATTGATTATAAATATCAGGGTTTCTGAACCCTCAATTCTGTCTCATTGAGCTGTTTATATATTCTTATGAATTGGCTATTTTTAAATGTTGTCAGCAGGCAAGCAGAGAGACAGAAGGGTGTTCTTTTTACAATGATAACTTATTCATATTTTCTTCCAAAGAAAATTAGGTAATACAGAATTTAAACTACAAAAAAAGTAAAGTAAGGTATAAGTTAAATTAAGTGATTGATTGTTAGAAGAGTCCTGGAAATTATAAGAGCTAAATATTAATTTTAGCTAACAAGGTATAAGGTAATGGTAATTACCAGCTGACTGCTTTACATTTTTGCTATATGAAGAAAGATGACTGGCAAGAAACATTGCAAACAATAAAAAATGCAAGGGCAGGGATTGACACAGGGACTGCATCAGTACTGCTATTATATTGTGTCACAAGTTACATCCATGAAATTGATTTTCCTGCCACAAAATGCAACATCTTTGTTATTCCCTTGCCAGTGGGTTACACTGAAAAGCAGAGGGAAGGAAAGACTTGTTCATGGACTTCTATGTGCGGGCTATGGTACCCGGTGTCCTGGGGGAGCAGGACTTGCGCAGCGTCACCACAACTGATGCAATGCACATGTTGTACTTGGGAAGGAACGCAGAGGAAACTCTCCACAGTGAAAATAGGATTTGCCTATTTAGCCCCTGGACGGTAGCACTTCCTATACTGCCTCTGGCATTCAGCTGTACTTGTGGTCAGCCTTAAGGAATTCTACCTGATGGACATGCGAGGCTTTAACAAAAATCAAAGGGGCTGTTGGTTTGAGGAAATGCAGGCAGCGAAATGCCCCTTACTATTCTTTATACAGACCAGTTCTGATAAAGGAACCATGGGCAGAAACAGCTTTGTAGGGGATGAAGTAGACCTCGTTTGTTCCTGTCTTAGCAACAGTTCTAGTCATTTTACTCAATAATGTGAGGCAAACAGATGATACATATACTGGAAAAGATCACAGAGTTGAAACTAGAAGCGTTAGTTCAGTAATGAGAGTCGGTGACTACGCTCGATGCTCATGTTCTACTCTAGACAAGATGATGGCATCTGCTCCAATACAGAGCAGAAGTTCTGAGAGCACAGGTCTCCGAAAATAGCTACTTTATAAAAAAAGTTTAAAAATAAATAAACTATCAGAAGCGGAAGGCTGCAGTGGTTAAGGGAATGCATGTCAGAGCAAGACTCTTTGGGTGTGAATTCTAGATCTGCTCGATGAACTTGGGCAAGAAACCGAACTCTGTGGCCTCATCTATAAAAGGGTTAATGTTCTAACTACACCCCCAGAGTTGCAGTAAATATTCAATGGTTCATTCCAACTTCATGATAATGGATTCCCTGGATGGCACCAAGTAATGGTTCAAGGAGTTAGGTCCCTGCAGCCCCCATGGGAGACCTGGATCGAGTTCCCAGATCCTGGCTTCAGTGTGGCATGGCCCTGGCTGTTGCGGGCTTTGGGGGAGTGAACCAGCATATGGGAGATCTCTCTTTGTCTGTCTCTCTATCTCTGTCTCTGGGCCTTTCAAATAAATCAAAGTAAATAAATGAATATTTTTTAAAGAAAAGATTAAAAAGGTCATTATGTCTAAATAGCTCATGAATGACTTCAATTTACTAAGTGATAGACTGAGTACAATACCTGTTGCTTTTATTTTTTTCCACACTTTTCAATTCCAATGAAAAAAAGAAGGGGGTTGCTTAAAGTTTGCAACCATCTGCTCCTCCCACTTTTATTTAGGATGTAAAGTAGTATCAATATAGAATTATTTGATGACAGATAACAAGAAATCTAATCTGTTTAAGGGAGTATTAAATGTGGTAATTACAGAGTGTCCCTGATTCATAATAACATCAGCACTTCTGGAAGGAAGGTTTTAGTGAATAAAAAGAAAAACCCTTCAAAATGAAAAAATAAAGTAAATAATAATTATAGATACAGAAAATAAGTACACAATACTTTTGAAATTTTTTATATGTAAATGGTTATTTTTACCCAGAGAAATAGACCAGAAAGAATCAAGTTTACATTATTTCCATAGTAGATGTATTACCAAAAAGTTAAATACCAGCAGAATATTTGAAAATAATAGTCAAAAAATTTTGTGATGTGAGTTACCTTACAAATTTAAGTTGTGTATATGTGTGTTTAGAACTTAAAGTAAAAGCAAGAAATCTTTGTTTAAATGGAGGTTCTAGATGCAGTGGTATTTCTAGATGATGAGGAGACTCCACATCCCTTTTTTGTGTGGTTGCTTCAGCATTTGGATGCTTCAGGAGAAATGCAGGCCCTTTCAGGCTGTAGCCAAGGTCAAGGTCAAGGGATTGCACAAAGAACTGCATAATATGATCTGCAGAGTTTGGAATAAAGACATTTTATATTTTTTCATATGGAACAGAGACAGGCTGTCCATAGCTTTCCCCGTGAGATGGTTCTGTTCCATTCAAATGAATGCGATAACTGCAACTGAGGTCTTTCCAACTTTGTTTCAGTCTTAACTTTACCCACAGTTTAGTTGTTCAGTTTTGCATTCAATTTTAGTCTCATACGTCTCATCCTGTCTATATCAGCAGAGCTGTGTGTTTAATGAGGCCCTAAGCTCGTTTTAGCCTTGCTTCTTTCTTCCTCCATGCAAACCCCTCCATTTAGTCCCATAAAATCAATTTCTATTCACCACTAGCTTCCACCTGGCTGCTATAGTTTCTCCAGCCATCCTGTCAGAGTTTTATGGTTTGTTTTCACCTAAGGTATGTAATGCTACACGGTTCATTGTGGTTGCCAAGCAATGGCATGTCATTAATCCCCAAGGGAATTCCTAAATTCCCAAACACACTCATTCAGGAAGGTCATCCTCCAGACATCTGTCTTCCTTTCTGACCTGCTGCCGATAAGCAACAGCTGTCGAGCCAATCTGAACTCATATCCTATCGATCGCCTACCACGATCATTACACGCCAAGAAATCCCATGCTACAGGGTGATATAATTGTTCTGAAATGCCGTTGCTGCCAGCTGGATCTGAGTGTAGGCCAAGTCACTTCCGCTGAGGAGTTCCTGGTTGCAGGAATGCTATTACCTGGAGATACCATGTACCACCAATAAGAAAGTCCTTCTTTCTGTGCAGCCTGGGGTCGCTTTTACCCATGGGCTGTAAAAATTCAGAGCTTTCCTCTGAAGGAAGCAAGGGAAGGAACCCCAAAACCCTTATTTGCTGTGGAGTGCCCCCTACAAGCTCCATTCTCATCAGTTAGTGTCTGGGCAGACAGATGTATTAGTTCATTAATGATCCCTACACACCTTTCTTCATGTCTGTTTTTTCTTTCAATCTGCTTGCTCTTGTAACATCCTCTCCTTCCCCTAATTCTTTCCACTTGCCTCAGCCTAGTCAGCCTTCAAATTCAAGCTCAAGCCTCTCCAGCCTCCGTGGACACTGCCTCCAGTTGATGCAGTCCAGAGGTTTATTCCACTCTTATTTTCTCTTCAGACTTTCTTTTTCTACCTCTGATTTGGCCATTGTGACATTTCTTCCATAGAACTCTACTATTTTAGAGTTGGAAGGGGCCTTAGACAATAATTGTCTGCTCTTTTATACAAGTAATTAACTTAGGCCCAGAGAATCTGAGTTCCTTCCACAAGAGCCCAATTTCCCTTCTTCACAACTGAAGACATCCAAAGCTCCACTCCCCTGGGGTGGGGCCCTGACAGTGAAGAGTATGGAGCCGTTTTCGAGTGCAGAGAAAAGAGCATCTAAGTTTCAATCCTGGATGAAGGAAGACTCAGGAAGACAAAAAAGAACTTTCCAAACCAAAGGAATAGTCTGAGACCAACAATCAGCCACCAGAGAAAGGATTAACCACAGGTGTAATCTCATTTGAACACTAGTTTTAGGAGCTAAGCCTGGGAATATACATACTATGTAAATGAGATCCAAGGACATCAGAAACATTGAAAAATGATTTGAAAATGACATCTTGGGGAGGAAGCCTCTAGGATATGGATACAGCTTATATGCGAGGTTAATATAGCTATTTTCTATATGTATAGATATAAGTGTGTGTGTGTGTATATATATACTTATGTATATACAGGTACTTCAAAAACTCAAGAAAATATGTATTTTAAAAAAAGTGAGCATGGATTTCAAAATGTTTTACACTAAAATTATATTTTAATTCCATTTTTCTTGAGATTTTGACAAACTCTCATATATGCTGCCATGCATATGGCTATGTGTATGTGTGTGCATGTTTGTATGTCTTGTATGTAGTGATTGTGGCAGACTTTACTAAGAGTTTTTTGAGAGCCATTCCTGTTTCCAACACATTAGTTACCCGGAACACCTCATCGTGCCTCATTCACAGTAAGCATGCGATAGAAGTTGGCCATCTATGATGGGGAGCTAAGTGTGGCTCTGAGGAAACCTTCTCAAGTGGTTCTTCAAGTCTTAAAGTAACAAGATGAGGAATTTAATGAATTGCCAACTTTGCTAACTCTCCCAGGATTCCTATCTACCTCTGAATGTTACAGCTCCCACTCTGTCACCTCCCCCCATAGAGCCGCTATTGGAATGCCACACTCAGACAACACATGTGTAGCAAACCTTTCGATTCTACAATATATCCCACCACACCCTGATGTGCCAGAGCACAGTTAGCCCAGGGTTTCCAGAACATAATGGTCCATCCATGGCCTTGAGAAATTCCATCTGGTGTAGTGGTCTCCTGGTAAGAGATCCAACATGGTCCACTTAGCCAACTTTGTGGGACAAGCTCATGTTGGATTTAACTTAACCAGTGCACATAGGTTAGCCTTAATTTAAAAGTTGTAAGGGCCTTTTTCAATTACTGTAACAGACTTATTCACAGAGCATGGTGCAGCTCTCAGAGTTGCCCTGTGTGAAGTCGTCATCACCACCTCTCACTCTCAGGACCCCTTATCATTTCCTCTATACCTTCGCCCACTCACCTGTTTGTCTTTCTGAGAACACTCTTGGCCTGGCGTGGAGAACTGTGCCAGGAACACTCTCAGCTCAGATTCATTTATTCTCCTGCCAGAACTAACCTTGTCCCAGGCTGAAACCCAATGACAAAAAAAAAAAAAAAAGACTTAATTCAGCATGAAACAAGTTGTCTACACTGCTCAGGAAGGAAGAGCAGGACCAGGCTCATTCTGAGGCCAGGTGAAGGAAGGGAAAGTGAAATTTTATCACTTAAACCTCTTTTAGAAAATAGCCATAAGAAGATATTCCTGTTCCGAAAAGCAAGAGGGTACAGATGGCTCATTAGGGAAATTTGATAGGCATGAGAAAGTACTTCCATGGCCTCTCTGACCCCTACCGTTCTGGTCACCCTCAGACCCCAGGAAGTGGTGTGGCTCCAGCCAACTGGTGCTTATCCACGGTGAGGGGGCAAGGGGGCATGGCTAATGGAACTCCTTTGAGAATTCCCAAGCCTTGTTTAGTTTGGTTTCATCCCTCTTCCCCACTAGATCTTTAGAGCTGCTGAATGTCCAGGTTGGAATTTCACTCCCTGGCCCACCCTCTGGCAAGGTGTTCACTGGACTGGAATGGCAGTCTCAGTTCAGATCCATGGACCATGGAAAATTAACAGAAGCCCGGAAGGACTCCTGAGATTCGCAGCTTCCTGCAGAGATGATGGTAACTGACAGAGGCGGGAGCCGGGGCTGCCAGAAGTGGATCATCTCATGCCGGGATTTAAGCACATGCCCTCATCTAGCCTTTTTTGCACTAACTTGTTTGCGAGCAGAAGCACCCTTTCCTTACTCCTAAACTAAGGTTAAATTCATACTCTGTACATACCTAGTGTTGATGGCAGAAGGGGAATAAAAGTATTCCTCCATGGAAGTTAAAGAGTCAGAAGGAGAAACTGAGCAGGAGCAGCAATGTCTGAGCTCAGACGCATGGAGGAAGCGGTATTCCACGTCGTATCATTGGCTTTGGCATTTGCCTGGGCCGGAGTTGAGCGGACACCTTTAGCACCTCGAGTCAACTGTTGCCAGCAGTGCGTGAAAATGCTCAAAAATACAACAGATTCATTCCATGATGTTAGATTTACAGACCTCAGAATCCTCAGAGGTCATCAGTACTACACACCCTCTCCCAGTCCTCTCAGTTGTTGAGACTTTGCACAAGCAAACTTGAACTTGGTGGGTGGAAAGATTTTTTTTGCTTTTCTTACAACTGCTACTTCCTAAGTTCTTGATGTTGTGGAGGACTAAATGACTAAAACAATGCCACCTTAGTCAGGGAATCATTTTTAATTGATGAAAAAATTTCCCTTTCACGTGTAAAAATAAAATTGACATCATCTTCCATACATTTATCTCATGTCTCAGGAAAAAGAATACATCACCCAAACTCTGAACTGGATGTCACTTTACCCAGTGGTTGAAGAATGATGCCATGACTAAAGATCCCCTGTTCTCCCTACCATGAGAGGCTGAGATTTAAGGAGAAAGAACTTCCCACCTACCTTGCCCGAAGAGCAGTGATTTGTTTTCATTATAAGCTTAATTTCACAACGTTAAAGTGTAAGAATTTTTTAAAACATTTTGCCATATTCACCTCAAGTGTAGACATTAGAAACCTACATATACACACTATTTTCCTTGAAAACAGAGATATTAATATCACAAAGTGAAGGATTTGTGACAATGACCATAACATGGAGAAAGAAGGGTATGCTGCCATGTCAGTAAGGCAATATTTATAACTATACCCAATGACATGACATCCACATAGTTTTTATACTGTATATTAACTTCCACAAGTAAAAGAACATGTGATATTTGTATATTGTTTTTCTTAGTCTGGATCATTTCTCTTAGCATAATGATCTGCAGTTCCATCAATTTTGTTGCAAATGTCAGGATTTCATGCTTTCTTTATGGCTCAGTAACACTCCATCATGTATATATACGACATTTTCTTTATCAAGTCAGCAGTTGATGGACATCTAGGTTGATTCCATATCTTTACTATTGTGAAATGAGCTGCTATAAACGTGGGAGTGCAGGTAACTATTTCATGTGTTGATTTCACTTCTTTTGGAGATATTCCCAAGAGTAGAATAGCTGGGTCATATGGTAGGTCAATTTTTAGTTTTCTGAAAAATTGCCACATAGTTTTTTATAATGAGGTACCTAGTTCTCCACAATCTCAGCAACATTTGTATGGTTTTTTTTTTTTTTGCATATTTGTTTTTGATAATATCTTACTCCTAACTGAGTTAAGTGAAATCCAAAGAGCAGGGATCTTTTTAAGTGAAATGCTACACATAATATTTAAAATTCCTTTTGCACTTGATAAGCTTTAAAAGTTCCAAACAAAACTCCCCCATCTGAAACAGCTCCGAAATATTTATATTATTAATTTTTTTCCCATATTGTGGAACTCCATAAGAACAAGAAAGATATTTTTCTCTTATTTATGTTCTGCCTATTATGTCAGTTATGAGCTGCTGATCACTTTAAAAATATTGAAAGCTCAATTTAGGTAGATTGGATGTGTCCAGGAAACTGTCCATTTCTTCTAGGTTTCCAGATTTGTTGGCATAGAGCTCCTTGTAACAATTCTTGATGATTCTTTTTATTTCTGTGGTGTCTGTTACACTTCCTTTTTCATCTCTAATTCTATTGATTTGTGTCTTCTCAATCCTTTTGTTTGGTTAGTTGGGCCAATGATGTGTCAATTTTGTTTATTTTTCAAAAAAAAACGCAGCTCTTCATTTTGTTGATCTTTCGTATTCTTTTTCTTTTTTTTTTTTCATTTCAATTTTGCTTCTTTCTTAACTAATTTTAATTATTTCATTTCTCCTACTAGTTTTGGGTTTGTATTGCTATTGTTTTTCTAGCTCCTTGAGATGCACTGATTTATTTAGTACTTTTCCACTTTCTTGATGTAGGCACCAATTGTTATAAACTTTCCTTTTAACAATGCTTTTGTTGTATCCCATAAATTTTGATATGTTGTATTGTAGTCTTCATTCATTTTCATTTTTTTTATTTTTCTTTTGATTTCTTCAATGACCCACTGTTCATTCACAGCATGTTGTTCACTCTCTATGTGTTTGCATATGTTCTAGAGATTCTTGAGTAATTGATTTCCAGCTTCACTCCATTGTGAATGAAGCTTGCTTTAAGTGAGACTTGCTTTATGGCCTAGCATGTGGTCTATCCTAGAGAAAGTTCCATGCACTGGTGAGAAGAATATGTATTCTGCAACTGCAGGGTGAAAAGTTCTGTAAATACCCATTGGGTCCATTTGGTGTTGATTGCCTCTATTGTTTTATTGCTGATATTCTATCTGGTTGATCCGTCCATTGCTGAAAGTGGGGTATTGAATCACCCATTGTGAATACATACAACCTACCTAAATTGAGCCATGAAGACATAGAAAACTTAAACAGACCAACAACCAAGATGGAAATTGAATCAGTAACAAAGCCTCTCTCAACAAAGAAAATCCCAGGACCAAATGGCTTCACTGCTGAGTTCTACCTGACATTTAAAGAAGAACTAACTCCAATTTTTCTCAAGCTATTGAAAACAGTTGAAAGGGAGGGAATCCTCCCAAATTCCTTCTGTGAAGCCAATGTCACCTTAATTCTTAAACCAGAAAGATAAAACAGAGAAAGAGAACTCTAGACAACATCCCTGATGAACAAAGAAAAAAAATCCTCAACAAAATTCTAGCCAATCGAATATGTTGTTACATATCAGAAAGATCTTTCATTTTGACCAAGTGTGATTTATTCTTGGTATGCAGGGATGGTTCAACATTCTCAAATCAATGTGATACATCACATTAACAAATTGAAGAACAAAAACCATATCATTATTTCAACAGATGCAGAGAAAGCATTTGACAAAATACAGTACCCTTTTATGATGAAAACTTTAAGCAACTTGGGAATAGAAGGAATATTTCTCAACACAATCAAAGCAATTTATGACAACCCATGGCCAGCATCCTATTGAACAGGAAAAATTTGGAAGCATTCCCACTGAGATACAGAACAAGACAAGGATGCTCACTCTCACCACTGCTTTTCAATAAAGTCCTGGGAGATCGAAAAGACTCCACTAAGAGACTATTTGAACACAAAGAAGAGTTTGGAAAGGTAGCAGGATAAAATCAACACACAAAAATTGATAGCCTTTGTATACACAGACATTGCCACTGCTGAGAAAGAGCTTCTAAGATCAATCCCATTCACAATAGCTACCAAAAAAATCTCTAATACCTTGGAATAAATTTAACCAAGGATGTTAAATATCTTTACGATGAGCATTACAAAACATCAAAGAAAGAAATAGAGGAAGATACAAAAAAATGGAAAAATCTTCCATCTTCATGGACTAGAAGAATCAATATCATAAAAATGTCCATACTACTGAAAGCAATTTACAGATTCAATGCAATATCAATCAAAATACCAAAGACATTCTTCTCAGATATAGAAAAAATGATTCTGAAATTCATATGGAAACACAGAAGACCCTAAATAGCTAAAGCAATCTTATACAAGAAAAAACAAACCCAGAGGCATCACAATACCAGATTTCAAGACATACTACAGGGCAGTTATAATCAAAACAGCCTGGTACTGGTACAAAAAACAGATGGACAAACCAATGGAACAGAATACAAACACCTGAAATCAATCCAAGCATCTACAACCAACTTATCTTTGACAAAGGAGCTAAAATCAACCCCCAGAGCAAGGAGAGTCTCTTCAACAAATGGTGCTGGGAAAACTGGATAGCCATATGCAGAAGAATGAAGCAAGACTATCTGATAGCTTTCACCAAAATCCACTCAAAATGGACTAAAGACCTAAATCTATGAACTGACACCATCAACCGATAAAGGATTAATAAACAGAATACACAGGGAGATTAAGAAACTCAACAACAACCAAACAAATAATCCTGTTAAGAAATGGGCAAAGGACTTAAACAGACATTTTTCAAAAGAGGAAATCCAAATGGCCAACAGACACATGAAAAAATGCTCATGATTGCTAGCCGTCAGAGAAATTTAGATCATAACCACAATGAGGTTTCACTTCACCCCAGTTAGAATGGCTTTCATATAGAAATCAACAAAAAGTGATGGTGAGGATATGGGGTAAAAGGTACCCCAATTCACTGTTGGTGGGAATGTAAACTGGTAAAGCCATTATGGAAGACAGTGTGGAAATACCACAGAGGTCTGAATATAGACCTTCCACGTGACCCAGCCATCCTACTCCTGGGAATCTACCCAAGGGACATGAAACCAGCATAAGAAAGAGCTAACTGTACTTCCATGTTTATTCAGCTCAGTTCACAATAGCAAAGACATGAAATCAACCCAAATGCCTGTCAACTGAAGACTGGAAAAAGAAATTATGGGATAGGGTGCAAACTGTTGAAATCTCTAGTTAGTATATACTAAATTGATCTCCTGTATATAAAGATAATTGAAAATGAATCTTGATGTGAATGGGATTGGAGAGCAACGGAAGATGGGATGGTTGTGGGTGGGAGGGAGGTTATGGGAGGGGAAAGCCACTATAATCCAAAAGTTGTACTTTGGAAATTTATATTTATTAAATAAAAGTTAAAAAAAAGAAATTATGGGATATGTACACCATGGAATACTACACAGCAGTAAAAAAAAAAGGAAGTCTGGTCATTTGCAACAAAATGGATGAAACTGGAAACCACCATACTTAATGAAATAAGTCAGTCCCAAAGGGACAAATTCTCTATGTTCTCCCCAACATGTGATAACTAATAGAGCACCTAAAAGACAACATATAGAAACAAAATTTACACTTTGAGAAGCAATGATTATGAATAGCCCTTCTCTTGACTGTTGAGGATCAGCTTCTTATTCTATATCTTCATCTTTTACTTTCTTTTCCTTTATAATATTTTCCTTATCTGTTTATGTTTCATGTGATTCATTGAGTGCTATACTTAACATAGAATTAGTCATATATGTATAAATTTAAGTGAAATAGATCTTTGTAAATAATAAGAGTGAGGATAAGAAAAGGGATTGAACAGGCGATGGGAGGGCAGGCACAGTGCGAAAAATCACCAAGATCATGAAATTGCAATTATGAAATGTATGAAGTACACAACCACAAAGCAATATAGTCCTACATATATTTGTACAGACATACTTCTAATGGTGCAATCTAACAACTAACCATAAGACCCCCAAATCCCTTAAGCTGGTTTATAAAAGTAACAGCTTAAGTGTTACGAAGATCAAATGGATAGGAACAAGTGGTAAAGTGACCATATAGCTATGATCAAGAGTTAAAGTGATCATATGAATAGGACTAAGTGTTTGGAAATACAAATAGACAGAATTAAAAAAAGTGAAGGCTCCAATATGGGAAGCAGTGCATACAGCAGACTCATAGAATAACAATTGCTTAAGTAGCACCCGGCGTCAGAATCAGTCCTTAAGGCATTCCAGTCTGGCTGGAAAGCCCAGGGGGAGCAGTTCAGGCATGGAAAGCCAAGACACTCTGGGAAAGGATGTCCTACATAAAGTACCCCTGTGGGTGAGACTCCAGTGGAAAGAAGTGGCCACCAAAGAAGGAGGTACTTTTCTCTTCAGGGAGGAGAGAACTTTGCTTATGGCCTTGTCAAGCTACTGGATTCAGAAGTCTTCCATAGCCAAGGCAGCTCATGTCAAGAGCCTTGTGTGATCACTGATGTCATATATAAGAGTGTTGTTTGTTAAATAAACAACGAGAGTCACTGTGCACTAACTTCCCATGCAGGACCTCTGTCTACAATGGGTTGTATCATGAGACTTAATAGTAAAACTTTGTCCTCAAGAATCACTTCCTTTTAGTGTATTAAAAGGAGGATATTACTATGTCTCATTAGTTATAGACATGTCTAAGAGCTCACAAAAGCTGTATCATCCTTGGGTTACTAGTTAAAGACAATTAAGTTTCAAAAAGGAAAGAAAGAAGAGGAAGGAAGGGAAAAGAAGAAGGGAGAAAAAAAGCGAAAACTCCTTTGAGAAGCAATAACAAAGAACAGTCCTTGTTTAGACTGTTGAGGAACAGTTCTCTTTCTTTTTTTTAAGATTTGTTTATTTATTTGAAAGTCAGAATTACATAAAGAGAGAGAGAGAGAGAGGTCTTCCATCCAATGGTTCACTCCCCAACCGGCCACAATGGCCGCAGCTGCACCAATCTGAAGCCAGGAGCCAGGAGCTTCTTCCAGGTCTCCCACGGGGGTGCAAGGGCCCAAGGGCTTGGGCCATCTTCTACTGCTTTCCCAGGCCATAGCAGAGAGCTGGATCAGAAGTAGTGCCCATATGGGATGCTGGCGCTTCAGGCCAGGGCATTAATCAATGGGTAGGCTAAATCCAAGGGCATAAAATACTATAATTAGGTATCTTAGTATGGATAATGGGCTAGATATGGCTTAGTTTTGATGATCTTGATTGATGAGTAGAAACTTTTCATTGTTCTTATAAAGATAAGGAGAAATCAAAGAATTGTCAAATACCAAGCTTCAGCATTCTCAGGTATGAAAACTGGGCCAGAAGGACTAGTTCCTGCATATTTTAGGCAGCCTGTGGTCATTTTTGCTAAAAGCTTACAACCATACCACCAAGATTTTACCAAGTTCACAACACATATTCATGGCTGATTTCTTTTGAAAATATACAAAAAGCCTTTTACTTAGACATTTTAGTACCTTGATTCAATCAAAAACAAGTTAAAATTTGTAGTTCCATGGTAAACCAAATCCAGACTTAAACCAATTTTTAGGTCTTTTCACAGAATAATTTTGGGAAAATAAATTAGTGTTTCTTTGTCTTGTTTTGTTTTGTTTTTTTGGTATGATTATTGTTTACTTCTCTAGTTGAGTTCATTCCTAAATGACTCTATCTGTCTTGAATAAAACTCCTTTTTCACTGTACATGCCACCAGCCTTCCAGTTGGGCAGAAGTCTTAGAAAACACTGAACTTTTCCTTTACAAACTTAGCTGTGAGTATAAATCCATTTAATTCAATATACATTAAAGAGTAAAAAAAAAAAAAGAGTAATTTCATTTTCAGGGGAAAATAAGAGCTAAGACCTAATTTCGCCCTCAAATGCAGTCAAATTGGTTTCATATTTGGGGGATAGGACTAGAAAAAATATGATAGAATGGCTATTTAACATCATGAGAAAAAGAACAGATTTATTACAATTACTCTAGCTTGTACGAAGAGTCTGAAAAGATTCAAATGTGTTACATGAGTACAGTGAGTGTTTGAAAAGGTACTGACAAGCACAGCTTGGGTAATGCCATAATTAGACATCTCCTCCCTGAGCAATGTCTGTGTACAAAGCATGGGAGGCTCTCACCTTGCTTACAATGGCTGCCATCCTGGCCCAACTTCTGTAGTCTCCCATGTGTCCAGTCTTTTCTACATCCTTTTCACCATGAAAACTCACCTGTCCCTAGGCTTTTGTCAGGGTGTGACAGAGAATTTAGGTTCTACTTCTCATATTGAGGCAGTCACATCTCTTAGAAGTTCTACAGATTTTTTCAGAAGGCACTAAATCTTAGGCAACAGTGTGTGGTGTTGGGACGTTCCTTTCTCTGTGCATTGAAGGATCGACACTCCTCTCACATCACAAATACACTTTTGTAGAAGAAAAAAAATTAACAATATTAGTAGGTTGAATTTGGTTATAATAAAATCTTGCAGATGTAGGAGCTATTTAATGTATTCCTAAAGTGACTTTCCAAATGTATCCTTGGAATCACTTGAAGATTTCCTCATTAAACTCTCACAAGGAAAGCTATTTTTTATTTTGGGAAAGTCCTCCCGGCCGGCGCCATGGCTTAACAGGCTAATCCTCCACCTTGCGGCGCTGGCACACCGGGTTCTAGTCCCGGTCAGGGCGCCGGATTCTGTCCCCATTGCCCCTCTTCCAGGCCAGCTCTCTGCTATGGCCCGGGAAGGCAGTGGAGGATGGCCCAAGTCCTTGGGCCCTGCACCCGCATGGGAGACCAGGAGAAGCACCTGGCTCCTGGCTTCGGATCAGCGAGAAGTACCAGCCGCAGAGGCCATTGGAGGGTGAACCAGCGGCAAAAAGGAAGACCTTTCTCTCTGTCTCTCTCACTATCCACTCTGCCTGTCAAAAAAAAAAAAAAAAAGAAAAGAAAAGAAAAGAAAAGAAAAGAAAAGAAAAGAAAGTCCTCCCTATGATTCCCCTACCCTACTCTTTCTCATCTAAGAACTAACAATTAGGATTGTGTTAAGAATGAAATCAAAATATGGGCTATAGGGGATGGTGCTGTGGCACAACGGTTTAAGCGGCCATCTGTAATGCCAGCACCCCTTACGGGAGCTGGTTCGAGTCCTGGCTGCTCCACTTCTGATCCAGCTCCCTGCTAAAGTGCCATAGGGGAGCAGCAGAAGACAGCCCAAGTCCTTGGGGCCCTGCACCCACATGGGGCACATGGTGAGGCTCCTAGCTCCTGGCTTTGGTCTGACCCAGCCCTGGCCACTGAAGCCATTTGGGGAGTGAAGCAGTGGATGGAAGAGCTTTCACTCTATCTTTCTCTCTCTCTCTCTGTAACTCTGCCTTTCAAATAAATAAAATAAATCTTAAAAAAAAACCTATAGGCTATAGTAGCCTACTGAAGGTTAATATGTCATTTTCATTAATGAGGCTTTTAAAATATCCATAGTAATTTGGACTAGGTAACCTTTAAGATGCCTTACAACCCTGAGTATTTATAATAGTATTCTTAGTTTCTCAACCATAATTCTTTATTTAATAAATTCAGATAGCATTGATAATGTGCTATTATTTGGAGAGAGTATGGGTCCTGAAATTATAAAGGCAGTTAAATCCCAAATTCATAAATTGATGGTATTTGGTATTGGAAAGCTCAATCCAATTATAGTGTCCAGGAGGTGAACCTGGTGGGAGATCCTTAGGTAATTAAAGGTGTGCCTTTGAAAGGTAGTTCTCATGAGATGGCAGATGTAGTCAGTTACTTCTGCTTCCTGGATAACTTGGGCTCATTCACCTTCATACCGTCCATCATTTGCATCCTCTGACCTCTCCAATGCACAAAGCAATGGGGCCTGCCCAGTATCGGACTAGACCCTCCAAAAAGGTGAACCCAAATAAACTCCTTTCTTTCACAAATATCTCTTACTTACAGTGATTGATGTTTACTTATATTGATAAAAACCTGACTGATACAGAAAACTGGAGAGTGTGGTCATTACTATATTTTGGAGTTGGTCAATTGGCAGATGTTAGAAGAGTTTGGAGAATCAGGCTAGGAAAAGACTAGAATGTGGAAAGCAGAGTTCTATGTTAATTCTGGTGAAAGCACAGAAGACAAGAACACTGAGAAAGGGCTGGAATGTCTTAGAATCTGCTAAGTGATTGTGACCACAATGCTAATAGTATAAGGACAGTACAGGTGTTGCCAAAGAGTTTTCATGGAAATGAGGATTCTTTTGGGCACTGGACTAAAGCCTACCCTTGTTAAGTCATTGCAAAGAACTTAGGCTGTATCCTTGTCCTGAAACTTTGTGGAAGGCTGAATTTAAAACCTGGGAACTGGTTTGTTTGGTGGAGGATGTTTCAAGGCAATAAAGCATTTAGGCTGCAGCATAGGTATATTGGCATCTGTTAATAAGTTTTACGGGAGCAAAAAGGAGCAGAGTTGCAAGGTTTGAAAATTCACAGGCTGTGAAGATAAGGAGCAAAGAAAAAAAAATGTGTTTGAAATGAGAGTGTGCAGTAGAGAATGTGGTGGAGAAACTGCTTATAAAGAGATTAGAACAAGTAAAAGGGATCCAGGTACTAACAGTCAAGACAATGGGAGAAAGCTCCTGAAGTCATTTTCAAAGACCTTTGAGGCTAGCCCTTCCATCAGAGGCCCAGAAGTCTGGCAGACCTTGGCATCAGCATCAGGATGATGCTAGTTTTACAGGCAAGCACAAAGAAAAAATTATGAAATCACATAGTTGCCCCTAGGATTTAAAAGGGAAGCCTAGGCATTCAAGCAGAGTTGTGCCATAAGGTTGGAGCACCTAATGGGTCAATACCTAGTGAAGCTGTGAGAATGAAGCTGCAATGGCCGTGGCTGGAAGGTAGAGGTGCCAACAATGTGAGACTTGTGCCACAGAAAACTGTAAGCAGTTGCTGCTAACATTGTGGTGTAGCTGGTTAAACCACCGACTGTGACACCATCATCCCAAATAAGCGCCAGTTCAAGTCCTGGTTGCTTCACTTCTAATCCATCTCCCTGCTAATGCACTTGAGAAAGGAGCAAAGGATGGCCCAAGTACTTGGGACACTGCCACCCATGTGGGAGACCATAGTGGAGTTCCTTGCTCCTGGCTTCAGCCTGGCCCAGGCCCAACTATTGCAGCCATTTGGGGAGTGAGCCAGTGGATGAAGATCTCTCTTACTGTCTTTGTAATTCTGCCTTTAAAATAAATAAATCTTAAAGAAAAAAAACCTACAAGAATATGCTTAGTAAGGCTTGGAAAGCTGCAGACATCAGTAAATAGCCTCAAAGACCAGCCATGTGGACAGAGACCAACAGAATCATGGAGTCCCCTACCTAGAGTTCAAAGGACATGTCAGGCAACCTGGGGTCCCAGGTAGATAGCTGTTATGGAGAAGAGCCACTGCAGAGAACCATTACTTAGGGTAATGACAAGCAGAAGGTAGAGCTGGAGTTGCTGCAGGAAGTCCCCATCAGTGCAATGCCCAACATTGCAGAGACAAGAGTCCAACTTGTGAAAACTGAAGCAACATCCATGACCATGAAAACTGTAGGGACAGAGCTGCCACCGCCAGCGTGCCCAGGAGGTAGGACTTGGAGCTTTACAATTTAATCCTTGCCCTGCTAGAGTTTGGTCTTGCTTTGATGTGATTAATCCTTTTTATTTTCCTTGTCTTCCCATTTGGGAGTGGACATGTATACCTGGTACCTGTTCCACTGTTTTATCTTGGAAGTATGTAACTTGGATTTTAAAAAATATTTATTTTTATGGGGAGGGGGGCACCACACTCCCACAACTGGTTCATTTCCCAAATGCCCACAACAGCTGGGTTGGGCCAGATCTTCCACATGGACCAGGGACCCAATGACCTGAGCCATCATCTGCTGCCTCCCTGGGAGTGCATTAGCAGGAAGCTGGAATTAAGAGGGAAGCCAGGATTCAAATTCAGGCACTCTGATATGGAATGTGTGTATCCTGAGTGGTATCTTAACTGCTAGGCCAAATGCCTGCTCTTATAACTTGGATTTTTATACCTTCACTTCTGAAAGCGTTCAACATGGGACTCACATGAAAGTTTGAACTTTGAAATTTTGAAATAATGTTAGACTGAGTGAAGACTTTGAGGATGGAATGAGTATATGTTGTACATGAGAACTTGAGTTTAGGGAGAAATGTTATAGTTTGAGAAGGATATGGGTCTCATCCCATGTAGATGGCAAATCCCAAAGTCTTAAGTGAGTAGAACAGTTAACCTAATTAAGGTATCTAGAAGTGGACCTGGCATGAGGTCCTTAGGTCACTGGGAGTATGCACTTGCAAGTTGATCTCATGAGAAAAGAGGTTGGTTATAAAGGCCTGAGGCAGGTACAGCTCTTTCCCTGTTTCCTGGTTCACCATGTCATTGTTAGTCTACATAGACTCTGTTGCCATCATCTGGCCTCATTGAATGTCCAAACGAATGGGACCCTCCTATACTTGGAATTGTCTCAAAATCATGAGCCGAAATACACTTCTTTCCTTCACGAGTAGCCTATTTCAGATATTTAGTTATAGTGACAAGAAAAAGACCATTACATGATGAAATCACTCTAAGCAATGTTAGACAAACTAATTCAAAACATGGCATGATCTCCTCATTTTGCAGGAAAAATAATTCTTTTTTTTATCTTTTATTTAATGAATATAAATTTCCAAAGTACAGCTTATGGATTACAATGGCTTCCCCCCCCCCATAACTTCCCTCCCTCCCGCAACCCTCCCCTTTCCCACTCCCTCTCCCCTTCCATTCACATCAAGATTCATTTTCAATTCTCTTTATATACAGAAAATCAGTTGAGAATATATAAAGATTTCAACAGTTTGCCCTCACTTAGCAACACAAAGTGAAAAATACTGTTGGAGTACCAGTTATAGCATTAAATCACAGTGTACAGCACATTAAGGACAGAGATCCTACATAATATTTTTTTTAAAAAAAAATTAATTTTCTATGTAATTTCCAATTTAACACCAGGTTTTTTTTTTTTTCATTTCCGATTATCTTTATATACAGGAGATCGATTCAGTATATACTAAGTAAAGATTTCATCAGTTTGCACCCACACAGAAACACAAAGTGTAAAAATACTGTTTCAGTACTAGCTATAGCATTACTTCACATTGGACAACACTTAAGGACAGATCCCACATGGGACGTAAGTACACAGTGACAATTGATGTTGATTTAACAATTTGACACTCCTGTTCATGGCGTCAGTAATCTCCCTAGGCTCTAGTCATGAGTTGCTAAGGCTATGGAAGCCTTTAGGGTTCACCGACTTCGATCTTATTCCAACAGGGTCATAGTCAAAGTGGAAGTTCTCTCCTCCCTTCAGAGAAAGGTACCTCCTACTTTCATGGCCCCGTTCTTTCCACTGGGATCTCACTCACAGAGATCTTTCATTTAGGTCTTCTTTTTTTTTTCCCCAGAGTGTCTTGGCAGGAAAAAGAATTAAGTTCCCATAGCTAGTACTTCAGTACATATCCATTCTGCTGTTTCACATCCTCCATATTGCCTCTAGAAGCGTTTATAGAAGCATCTGAGAAGTTAAATATTTGACATATATTTTTGGTGGTTACCATTACATTTTCAGCAGGCATATTTGACAATTTTATTGCATCTGCATTTCACTCCTTCTTTCTACATCCATTGTTACTTCTTCTGAAATATATATTTTCAGTGTTTGTTGTTTTAGTGAGGGCTTTTCTATGAGAGATAAAATTTCTTAGTGTTTATGAAAAAGTATCTTTACGTCACCCTTATTAACAAGTAAAATTTCATTGGGCTTAAATTCTTTTTTTTTTTTTTTATTTGACAGGTAGAGTTATAGACAGTGAGACAGAGAGACAGAGAGACAGAGAAAAAGGTCTTCCTTCCGTTGGTTCACTCTCCAAATGACCACTACGGCTGGTGCTGCACCGATCCGAAGCCAGGAGCCAGGTGCTTCTTCCTGGTCTTCTGTGCGGGTGCAAGGCCCAACCACTTGGGCCATAGCAGAGAGCTGGACTGGAAGAGGAGCAACCGAAACTAGAATCCAGCGCCCATATTGGATACTGGCACCACAGGTGGAGGATTAACCAAGTGAGCCACCGCGCCGGCCCTTGAGCTTAAATTCTTAATCAAAAATATTTTCCTTTTAAACTTGGAAGATCTGATGAAGTTGTCTATTTTTGTAAAGTCTGCTATGACTAGAAGGGACATTTTCTTTGTGGGTAATTTACTTTTTCTCTCTGATTTCTTATCCAACTCTGGCTCCTGCTTATTCACTATGTCTCTCAGTGATGATCTCCTCATATTCTCTATACTCTATTCACTTCTGGAGTTTTTCTGAAATGTAAGTCAGTCTTTATTATTCTATTTTTCATGTTTTTTGACTTTAATTTGACTATCTTTTTGTTTCTCTATGCTATTTATTTTGTATAATTTCCTGAGACATATCTTCAAGCTCACTGATTCTCTGACTGGCTACAACTAATTTTTTCTCTACTCATCTGATAAGTTTTTAATTTCATGGACTACATAGCTTTTAAAGAAAATTTCTAAATGTTCAGTTTGGTTCCATGTCAAACCCGCTTATTTATCTGTCATAAACATATTTTTTATCATGAATTCTATTTGTCTTACCTTGACCATAATTTGAACCCTTTATTTTATAATTCTTTTCAGATTATTTTATTATAACTAGCTCTTTTTTTCTTTTTTGTTTAAGGAATACAGCTTCATGCATTTAATATATACAGATTTGAGAACATGAGGCTTCTTCCCCCTTACCTCCCTCCCACCCATACTCCTGCCTTTCTTCCTCCTTCCTCTCCCTTTTGAAATGCAGAGTCACACACACACACACACACAGAGAGAGAGAGAGAGAGACAGACAGACAGACAGACAGACAAAGAGAGATCTATCCACTGGTTCCTTCCTCAAAAGCCTACAACAGCCAGGGCTGGGCCAGGCCAAAAACCAGGAACTGGGGACTCTATCCGGGTCTGGGACCCAACTACTTGAGTCATCATGTGCTGCTTCCCAAGGGGCACATCAGCAGGAAGCTGGACTGGAAGCAGAGGTGGGATTCAACCTCAAGCATTCAAATATGGGATGAGCGCATCCCAAGTCTTGGGTTAACCTGCCATGTCACAATGCCAGTTGGTTTACTCTCCAAATGGTTGCAACATCCAGGATAGTGCCAGGCTGAACCCCAGGGACCAGGAACTCCATTCGAATGCCCCACACAGGTAGCAGGAATTCAAGTACTTTGAGTCAATATCTGCTGCCCCTCAGGTGCATCAGTAGGGAGATTGGTTGGGAGCAGAACAGTCAGGACTGAAACAAGTACTCTGATAGGGGATGTGGGCATCTCAAGTGGTGTCTTAACCCACGGTGCACAATGTATGCTCCATACCTCATATACTTCATTATAATGACAAAAAGCTGACCAATACAACAGAGAATAAAAAACGCTGTAAGTTAGTGCTGTTATTGAGTCAAATCCTGAAAGACAAATAGTTGCTAAATGTTCTCACCAGACAGAAAAGGGCATTATTGCCATAGAGGGGAAGATGACCGAAGATACAAACAAAATACAAGAGCAAGATCAGGGAACTGCAAATCACGCTGTGAGACAGAAGTAAGGGTTATGTCTGAGGGTCAAGAGATGTGGGAGCATTGAGAATTGAGGCTAGAGAGATGAGTAAGGGCCAGATCATGGTGACTGTTTATAACAGGCTAAGGAATTTAAACTTTGGTCCTATGGGAAATGGTAAACAGTCATGAAGTTTTAGGCTTATCTGCTTTGTGCTTTAGAAAGATTTTCTTAAAGAACATTGCAGGAAACAATCAGAAAGGGGACATAGATGGAAGCAGAAAACTAATGACTAAAATCTGACTGAAAATTAGGAGAGACCAAAATAAAAGAGGAAAAGTAAAAGGAACTCCTAATATTAAAATTAAAAATTTAAAATGCCCCAAAATCTTAAACTCTCTGAGCACCAACATGGCATCACCAGTGAAACCATGAAACTTGGGTTCATACATAAACTTATTAAAACACTGTGTTTTTAAAAACAGGCTACTTGTTCTAGTTATATATTAAACATAAATGAATTTCATGATAAAAGTTAGGTCTCATCCCCAAGATATCTCATTATCTAGATTTAAATATTCTGATCTTAGCATTTCCAGTGAAGGCTATTCCATCTGTGCAATATTAATGAGCAAGAGTTAGTCGCAGTTTACTCAAGTTTGAATGGTGTCATCCACTGTGACTTGAAATAGAAACATGGTCTGGAAACATGATGATTAATGCATTTAGATACATTAATTTTGAGGCATCAATGAACACAGGCAATCAGAGATCCCAGAAAATTATCTGGTTTAAATAAATAGATCTTGATAAAGTCAGAAAGTTCTTAATGGGACGGAAATCCTTTTTGAAGCTTTCACTGAGAGATAAGGAATCGGCTTCTTCAATGATATCTTGAAGAGCATTTATTCATTCAATCAAACACTGCTTACTTAGTATGAGTTCTGTGTGGGGCACTTTCTCCTCTTCCCCTCCCTCAGTGAAGCTTATACTTAAATGGTAGACAGAAAATAAAGCAATGAGATAATAAACAAAAGCATTGCAGATGAAGATCAATTCCATAAAGTACATAAAAAAAGGAGTTATTTAGGGGAAATGGTATGAAGGTTAATTCAGATAAAGTAATTATGAAAAGCCTATCTTTGGAAGTTCCATTAAATGTGAAACTGAAAAACTAAGAATAAGCCACAGAGAATGCTAGGAAGTTTCAGGCAGAGGAAACAGCAAAACAAATATACTGAGGGAAGAAAGAAATCAGTGCAGCCTAGAAACATCAGAAGTTTGATTACTCTAAAGCATAAATGCTTCTGACAAGGATGGAGAAATGGAGATATAAAAGATCATGAAAGAGAGGCCAGTGCTGTGGTGCACTGGGTTAAGCTGCTGTCTGCAGGGCTGGCATGCCATATGGGCACTGGTTTGAGTCCTGGCTGCTCTACTTCTGATCCAGCTCCCTGCTAAGGTGCCCGAGAAAGCACTGGAAGATGGCCCAGTTGTTTGGGCCTCTGCATCCATGTGGGAGACCTGGTTGAAGCTCCTGACTCTTGGCTCCTGGCTCTTGGCTTGCACCTGCCCAGCCCCAGACCGTTGCTACCATTTGAGGGGTGAACCAGCGGATGGGAAGATCTCTATCTGTCCTCTCTGTGTGTGTAACTCTTACTTTAAAATAAATAAATAAATCTTAAAAAAGAAAAGAAAAAAGATGATGAAAGAACAGATTTATACATGTCTCATCTTTTTTTTTTAAACTTTTATTTAATGAATATGAATTTCCAGTGTACAGCTTATGGATTACAATGGCTTCCCCCTCCCATAACTTCCCTCCCACCCAAAACCCTCCCCTCTCCCGCTCCCTCTCCCCTTCCATTTGCATCAAGATTCATTTTCAATTCTCTTTATATACAGAAGATCAATTTAGTATAAAGATTTCAACAGTTTGCACCCACATAGAAACACAAAGTGAAACATACTGTTTGAGTACTAGTTAGAGCATTAAATCACAATGTACAACACATTAAGGGCAGAGATCCCACATGAGGAGCAAGTGCACAGTGGCTCCTGTTGTTGACCCAACAAATTGACACTCTAGTTTATGGCGCCAGTAACCATCATAGGCTGTCGTCATGAGTTGCCAAGGCTATGGAAGCCTTCCAAGTTTGCCAACTCTGATCATATTTAGACAAGGTCATAAAAGACAGAGTGAGGATAGTAACCAATGATCCTAAGAGTGACATTTACCAGGTTTGAACAATTACACAGCATTAAGTGGGGAAGAGGACCATCAGTACACACAGGTTGGGAGTAGAGCCATTGGTGGTAGAGTAAAGGTTATGATTACAAAGGAATGAGGCCCAAGTGCACTAGACAGGGCCTAGAACAAAGGACAGAGTCATTATTAGAGGAGCTAAGAAAGGTGCTGTCTAAGCTACAATTAAGTTTTCTGATTGAGAGGCAAATAGAACCTGATAGAAGGGGCCTGATAATAATCTGGTGGGCTTTAGGCCTTGTAAGTTAAGAGGCCCAGACCTATCTATCTCTTCACATGGGGTATATCCTAAGGGAGGTGTGAACCTCCTAGGGGAAGGCACTCTGTTGACTTTCATTACTTGGCTGGCCTGGGAGGAGAGCTGGCCAGGTAAAGGCAGGTGGCATCTCTAACAAGAAATTTACAGTTCTGCCTGCAATGTTGCTGACCCTACTTGGCCATACCCTCAGCTGCAGTGGTCACTTTGGAAGTTGGGCTGAGTGAAGGGCTTTTCAGCTTAGAGCCAATAAGATCTGTGGCTCTGACCTGGGCATCCTTCGACTCCAGGGCAGGTCCATTTCCAGTGATCCAACTCTTGGCAGAGTTGCCAGGGCTCTTCACAAGCTGACTTCTGCTGAAGCCCAGGCTTACCACATTGAAAGCCACTGCAGTGGACTGGCCTGTTGGGTCTCCTTGAGGGCAGATCACTGTACAGATCAGCCATTAATAGGCCTGCCACCCATTGCTTCTGATGCCTAGCTTTCTTTTCCTCCTGGTTTGTGTTAAAGCAGACCAGAGGATGCAAGTCAAGGGAGTGCCCATGTCCCATCTCTAATCTTCGGTGGCCTGAACTACAAGTCTATAGTCACAGGCATGTTCTGTAGTAGTTTTTCTAAGGTAGACAATGCCCATGAGGAAAATTATATTCTCACTTTAAAACTTTCTTTCCCTTTGGTCTGAAAGGGAGGTTTTTTTCTACTTACTGTATACTTCGCTGATGGCAAAGTGAATCTAGCTATGAGATTATTATTTAAGTTCTTATTTTGGCTATTCTATTACAGAAAAATGTTAGCCATCTCTTTTATAAGGTCTAAAGATTAAATTGTGCGTCCTACAGATTCCTTCATAATAGAATTAGTTTCCTACCTTGAAGAGAATAGAGAAATGAAAGAACAAGTTGGGCTTAGGATAGAGAAATGAGGGAGCAAGTCCTAGATCGCTTGCTGACAATAGCAATATTACATGAATACTTAGCAAACCGTTTCAACCATTAGATAACAACTTAAGAAAACATTTACCAGAAAGTCCAATGCCTTCTATAAATTTTAAGAATCATGTATTTGAAAACACCTCTTAAATATCTAACATGGTGTAGTTTGTTTAACCAGTAAACTTAAGTACAACCATCTAAAATGTTTTTAGTTTCTTTCTACCAACACATTTAAAACATATGATACACAGATTCAGGTCACACAAATTAAAATGTATCTTTGATTGATTTTAGCAGCTTAAATTTATGGACAATCTTATCTAAAGCCATTTAAAATAAAACTCTTAATAAAATTTCCCCATGTGGACATACAATATGTACACACATATAACATAGCATAATAGACCAATATGGCAATTTTAATAATAGCTTTTAAAATCTTTAACTCTTTTTGTAGATTGCCAATTGATTTGAATTGCTTTTTCTTTTTAGTAACCTCAGTTAACCATACTTTCTCTCAGTTGGTACTGTTAATACATTATTGGCTTCGTCTGTTTACAGAGCCATCCCAAAGTACTGAATACAATAAAAGTGGCTGGAAAAAGTCCATAGGAACCTATAGGAGGACAGCTAAACACAGAACCAACAACGCTTTAGTTTTATGAGCAGCACATCATATATAACTGTGGATGACAAAAGACTTTAAGTCGCCATGTTTAAAATTATAAACTCATCAACCAACAAGAGGCACTTGCTTACTTCACAGTATTTTTGAAAGCACCTGTAGGATTTTACAAGTATTTAACCCTTTAGGCCTCTGGGGCTTTCTCATTAAGATAACTATCATGTCTAGTAACACAAGATCATTAGACTTTTTAATTCTCAAACATTTGTATTAATAGCATTTTCCATTATAGAAACTTAAAGTCTGGTACCACATCACATATTGACAGTCCTTCTAATACAATCCAAATAGACGATTAGTTGGTGTCTCTATAAGATGAGAGACATAGGTCCTTCGATTTTTTCAGTTGGGCCCAAACTGGGAAAACCAAAGTCCAGGATTTACTGGAAATTTTAGAGTCCAGATTGTTTGAAACTTTGATTTTTTGAATGCCTGTCAAGAATGCCAAGAAGGTTCAAAATCCAAAATATCTGGTTGAAATAAGATTCCTTAAAATCATGACATAACATAGACCAAATTTGATCATTGTTACAAGGTAATTATTCAACTCTTTGAAAATAAGCACATATTTAAATAACCCATAGCTCTTAATAAAAATTCAGCTGTTTTTGAACAATTAGAATTTAACAGACATCAAGAGTGTCGGGGCCAGTGGCCCTGGCCCAACATGAGATGCAGCAGGCTGAGGCTGTCCCTTATCTAATCCTGTTTCCAAGACTTTTCGTCCCATATTCCTGCAGGCAGGATGTGACTTCTGATGAAGGTTTATGATGTTCTTTGCTCTATCTGCAGAGCTTGTACCCTGATCATTGCTACTTTGTAAACTTGCTCTATTCCTGTGCTATGCATGATTGCACACAATGAATGTTATCTGTATGGGGTCTGGGGTATATATCCTTGTCTTTCTGTGTGCTCGCTGCTGGAGACTGAAGGGTTTCCTTAGGGAGACTGCCTCCAGTCCCTCATCGCCGGGCCCCCTACTTTGGCTTGGAACGCGATGAGGCAATAAACGTGGTGATGAATTGACTGAGTGCTGCGTGTCTCCATGTGGTTTGTCGGGTGGCCCCGACACAAGAGAACATAATAGATTACTTTAACACATTGCTTTAACAGAGCATCAGAGTTAAATTCTATGTCAAAGAGAAATTGAGCTTCCTGTGATCTTTTGCTGTGAGGTTTCCTTCCTTTACCTTCTTTCATATTGGTGACCATGTTTCTGTGTTTCTGTGTGTAACACATCTTTAAGCATCTTTTGCAGGGCAGGATGAGTGGCAACAAATTCTTTCAGTTTCTGTTTGCTATGAAAAGTCTTAATTTCACCTTCATTCACAAATGAGAGCTTTGCAGGATATAGTATTCTGGGCTGGCAGTTTTTCTCTCTTAGTACCTGGGCTATGTCTCGCCATTCCCTTCTAGCTTGTAGGGTTTCTGATGGGAAGTCTGCTGTGAGTCTAATTGGAGATCCTCTAAGAGTAATCTGACGTTTCTCTCTTGCACATTTTAGGATCTTTTCTTTATGTTTCACTGTGGTGAGTTTGATTACAACATGTCGTGGTGAGGATCTCTTTTGGTCATGTTTATTAGGGGTTCTATAAGCTTCCTGTACTAAGATGTCTCTGTCCTTCTCCAAACCTGGGAAATTTTCTGCTAGTATCTCACTGAAAATGCCTTCTAATCCTTTCTCCCTCTCCATGCCTTCAGGAACTCCTAGAACCCGAATGTTGGTTTTTTTAATAGTATCCTGAAGATTCCCGACAGTATGTTTTAGATTTCTAATTTCCTCTTCTTTTCTTTGGTTTGCCTGTTTCCTTTCCTGTTCTCTGTCTTCTAAGTCTGATATTCTCTCTTCTGCTTCGCCCATTCTGCTCTTAAGGCTCTCTAATGTGTTTGTCATTTGATCTATTGAATTCTTCATTTCATTATGATTTCTCGTCACTATCACAGTTTCTTGTTCCACTAGTTGTTTCATTTCATTTTGATTCCTCCTTAATATTTCATTTTCACGAGAGAGATTTTCTATATTGTCCATTAAGGATTTCTGTAGTTCAAGAATTTGTTTTTGAGAACTTGTTAATGTTCTTATCAATTTTTTGAGATCCGCTTCTTGCATTTCTTCGATCTCATCATCTTCATAATCTTGAATTGGGGTGTCTTTTTCATTTGGGGGCGTCATAGTGTCTTCCTTGTTCTTGTTAGCTTGGTTTTTGCGTTTGTTGTTTGGCATGTTGGAGATATTTGGTTTCTTCACTGTGGTGTTTTTTTCTTGTTACACTATGGCTCTATATTAAGTGGACTGTCTGCTTTCAGTGGAGCCTTAGAGGCTTGAGATGAGTGTGGACTGAGAGCTGTGTTTGGTTCCTCAGGGTTGAGGGTGTGTCAAAGATGACACTCCCAGGTTAGGTGTTGTAAATCTCTCTTTCTTTTTTTATTCAAAAGGGAAGTAATTCCGCACTGCTGAATGTAATTGGAGGTAGTTAGCAGGCAAATGATATACCCACAGGAGCCAGAGATTGGAAGCTCTTTCCCAAGGACCACACAGGGAATCTCTGCTGCCCTCAGTGTGGGCTCCAATTCTCCTGCAGTCTCCCACTGGGTTGCCAAGTTAGATGCTAATCTCCTGTTATTTCACCCCTCCCCCCAGAGTCAGGTTTTTCTGCTAGGCTCAGGGCTGGTGCAGACCTGAGGTCGCCCTGCTTATGACGTATGTCCAAAATGGCGCCTGCTCTTTGTCTTGCTCGCCTTTGAGAGGTGAGCGGAGAGAGAGAAACTTGTGTCCGTATCGGTCACTTTTTTTATTTTTTTCCTCTCTCTCTTCTAGTTAGCCTGGTGAATTTTTCCCCACGGAGTTTCAAGCCTTGTTCCCTCTAGCCTCCTCTTTCCACTTGCCCGCTGGTGTCTCAGGCTATTGAGGTTCGGCTCACCTCGCATTCCAGCGCTGGTGTGTTGAGTCTGCCGCTGGTGTCCCGAACTTGGGCTCCCATGCTCTCCACGCAGGTCCACTGTGAATCACTAGTTCTGGAAGGGTTTCTTCTGCTGTTTCATCCCCTACTCTTCCTTAACCCTGCAGTATCTCCACTTATATTAAACTGTCTCTCCCCCGGACTAATAGTGTAATCCCTGCCTATTCCGCCATCTTGCCGCTCTCCCCACATGTCTCATCTTTCTAGAGTTTATAGCAGTAGGATGTTCCACAATACTCAACATTAAGTGTATAAAATTGGAACTTTCTGATTTTCCCTGTTCCTGATTTGACATTTATTTTAAGGGTCCATTTCTGCTGATGGCACAAAATGTAATCTTGACAGTTCAAAACAAGCCTTGTCAGTTAGAATTTTGATGGCAGCCACTGATGTATGTGCATTTCTTTTGGCTGTGCTATAGGAGTGCTTTAAGTGACTTGATGGAAACAGCTTCCTGATAATATTTTGATAGTATCAGTCTGATTTTGAATTTTCTTGGAACATTATAGTCAGTATACATGGTTGCTGTATGTCTCATGTTTAACTGAACATTAAGGAAATTCAGTATTTTAACTTTAACTCAGATAAAACATATTTAGAATCTTGTGAACTTTTATTCTCTAAGAAAAGTCAGAATAACATTTCCTCCAAAAAGATTGAATTGTAGTATATTCTTTATTAGCAAAATAGTCCATACAACTTTAGGGTTTTGAATTGGCAAATATTCGTGAAGTGTGCAAAAGCATGCTACATACGTTCTGTGTGATCTCAATCACAATCACATAAAGTTGGATATTAAAGAAAGAGAGAGAGAAAGGAAGGTAGGTAGGGAAAGGGAAATAAAATTAAAATTTTTAGAGGAGAAGCATTCGTTTGTGAGCAACTAGGGAAAGTGGTGGCCTTCATAAAGTTCATGGAAATGCACAGTATGAAAAAAACTATGCATGGATTTCAATTTTTTGTACCTAAATAAATTTATCTCTTAAATCTACTCTTCCATGCATTTTTCTGACATACCCTCATTTTTGACCCTGCTGCCCTTGCTGGTTATTTGGTGTAACAGTCAGTTGGGCACACAGTCACGCAGTTTAAGGCCTTGGGAGCAAAATAGAAACTTTGAAAAAAAAAAACACATTAGAAAATTTTCTCTCACCTTGAAAAGGCTATCTGAACACCTGTAGTCTCTGGCACCTCCACGGACTTCGCTGAGGCCAAGAGCTGCTTAACTTTCTTAGAGCTGATCTCCTAGCCTTTGTATTGCATATGTCTAACTAAGGTGTCTACAGGACCTGGAACTTTCTTCCTAGTCGATGCAGTTAGAATCATATCACTGTACTGAGCCAGTAGGATGTTTCTTGGAAGATAAAGCTGATCAAGATACTTGCAAAAAATAGTCTGGTCAAGAGTAGAAAAGATAATTATGGCCCTGGAATGAGATGGTAAAGGTGTATTATTAGCCCTCCAAGTAAAAGAAAAACTTTCTCTTGAGATTCTGGTACATTTGTACGGAAAAAATAGCATTTCCTAAGCAACAGCTTCATAATAGGTGTCTGAGATTCTGTAGACTTTCTTCAACAATAAAACAGAATGAGTAGGGATAATATAAAATATGAGATTTATTCTAGAACCTTGACCTTATGCAGTTGTGTGAGTTAATTCAACAGTTTACAAGTGACACCTGTTTCTGCATTTTGAAGTCTGGTGGTAGTGCTGAAGTCGGAAACACAGGAAGTTGGAAAGGAAAGATCAATGTTGAAGCAAGGAAGAAGGAGCAATGATGGAATCCATGAGAATGAACTGGAACCCAGATTGTTTTCTGTGATGAACATAAGAATGGCACCCCGAAAGATGTCTACATTCTGACACCTGGAGCCTGTGCCTATGTGACATTACATGGCAAATGTGAATTAGCCTGTCAGAGAGTTTTGAACAGCTGGTCTTGAGATAGAAAGGTGAAATGGGAGAAAGGCAGGAGAGAAACTTGATTCCCTTGATGGAGGAACAAGACAATGAGTCAAAGTGTGAAGGAAGCCTTTAGAGACCAGGAATGGCTCTCATCTGGCCACCAACGAGGCAATGAGGACCTCAGTACTATGACAGCAAGGAATTTAATACTGCCAACAACCCAGCTGAGTAAGTGAATGGCTTTTGTGCCAGAGCCTAGACAACACTATGTCAGACTTGTTACCTACAATCCTGCAAGAGAATAAATTTATGTTTTTTTAAGACACTATGGTTGTGATGATTTGTTATGGCAGCATTAGAAAAGTAATGCAGTTTCTTAGGGTTTCCAAGCTTCCAGTTTTGATCCTGAGTGTGGTCTGTGGGACAGGCTGGTCATAGCACCATCTATAGTACGAAATAAAGAGCTAGGGGAGCTGTTTCCAAGCTGCTGCCCACCTACAAGGTGGCCCAGCAGATCAGGGGCAGTGTGTGTGTGAGCTGTGACCACAAGCAGAAATCTGCATAAAGGAAATCTGGCTGCTTCTTCACCTCCACTTTTCCTATCACATCTCAAAATGTGGCTTGTGAGCCACAGTGGCACAGAACCAATCATGGAAAAGAATTCTGATCCTGTAGCTCCAGCCTAGCTAAGTCAATGGAGTATAAATTATTCAGAAAGGGTGAACACATATCCAGTCTGGATAGCTGTTTTCCTGGAGATTTACCTGAGGCACAAGTACAGTCACAACAGAGGTGGTTTGGATGGTTCTTAAGAAGACTAAGCATCCCCTTGTGTGGCTAATTCACAAGGTGAAGACATTGCATACTTTTCAAAGGACGGAGATTACCCTCGGACATGAGAGAAGAGGCAGAGCAAGCTATTTCCACTGATGAGAAAGGCTAAGAATGACACATCCTTCGCTCTTTCTGAGTCCAGCTAGATGTTCTTTCTTTGAGCTTTGCCTTGATTTTCACACAACATAGAGAAAAAAGCTGTTAATTCATCTGACATATTTCAGCCACCTACACAATCAGATTTGGGGTTTTGCTTCCCAACAACATTGGCTACGTTGCTATATAAATCAATGAGTTCTTTGCGATTAAAAAAAAAAAGAGATCTTTCAAGACTGTCAGAGAATCTATCCCTTTCTCTGTCTCCCTCTCTCCCTTCCTTCTCCTTCTTCCTCTACTCCCTACTCTCTATTTTAAGCTAAGAGCTTAAAAGACCTGAGATTTCCATTTTCTTTCTATTAATGCCCCGCTGCACTCAAAAGAATCCATCCCACACCACAGATTTTATAGTCATCATTACTGCATAGTGGTCAAATAAAGCAGTCATTTTACCCCCAAATTCTTACTTCAACAGGAATATTATTACAACCAGCCACAGCCTGATGACTGTGATTAATTGCCACTACTTGCAATGAATTAATGCATCCCATTTTACATTGGTATGGGATTCAACTCAATTGCAAAAGCACAGCCAAAACAGTTACTGAATTTATCTTTGGTGGCCTGCCTCTTGAGCCCACTCCTGTTAAATATTGCAGTTCAGGTCCAGTCAAGAGACAGAAAACATATCAGTGATCACAACAGAGAAATTTCACATGGAGGATTTCTTCCTAGGTGAAAGGAATGACATAAGTCATTTAATAGGTAAAAAGAAAAATCTAATGTAAATTAATGGCAAGGGGGACATTAAGGTATCATGGAAACAGCACCTAAGGGAGGCGATAGCTGTTACTTTTAGAGTGGAGGAATGAATCTGATTCTGCCATGTCAGAAAACCTGCAAACTAGATTTACCTGCTGCGGTGGGAAGATGCCTTGTCAGAATCGTGTTCACAGAAAGCAGCAGTGGACAGGAAGCCAATGGGGAATAAACCAACAAGGAAAGGCCACACTTCGTCCTGCAAGCTTGCACTTTTCCTCTTAGCCTGCCTGTTTCCAGAGCAAGAAAAGGAGCCAGCTATCAAAAACTGGGCTTGCAGATTCTAGCTCCAGATTCTCATGGTAGTCTACAGAAAGGTGGGTTTGGAGCTAAAAATAAAATTACTTGAAAACAGATACATTCAATAAATGTTTAGTGTTTTCTCTTTTGCAGACATCCTTTTTAGTACCAATATGCTTCTATATGTTTAATCAATAATTACTTTCTATTATTCTATTTCTCAAAAGAGTTGATGGCTGATGTAAATGGCACAAAATATTTTTATATCATGGAGGCCGGAAGTGATATCACTAACACACTGAACAAACACACTGAAGACATAAGCATCTACTTAAAAGTTATTAATTTTCAAAACCTGGGCTCAAATATCCCAGTTTCACAGGTGCATCTCCAGAAATTGTGTTTACATGCCACTTTGCAATGTGACTTCTCATTTGGATCAAATAATTCTGTTTCCAATGGATTTCACTCATTTTTTGGATCTGAATATTTCCTGTGTAAAACCATGCATAGTGAGGTGAATACTCTGATATGTTGGTTTCAGTGCCAAAGTAATACATCTTAGTACATTATTTCTAATACTGGTTGAATTCTTTTAATCAAACTTGCCTAACAAAGCAGAACTTTTAGAAGATCATCCACTGAAGAGAAGCATATTATATGAGGGGACTTCCAAAAGTTCATGGGAAACTCGCATGATTTTTCATTGAATTTTTCCATAAACTTTTTGACTCTGTATATGTTTAGTTGAATTTTTCTTTTCTGTTTAAAATTTATTTTAAAGGCAGAATTAGAGAGAGAGGGGGACAGACAGAGACCTTCCATCTTCTGGTTACTCCCTAAATTGCCATAACTTTCAGAGATGGGCCAGGCTGAAGCCAGGAATTTGGAGTTTCATACCGGTCTCCCACATGGGTTCAGGGACCCAAGCACTTGGGCCATCTTCTGCTGCTTTTCCAGGTGCATCAGCAGGGAGCTGGGTTGAAAGTGGAGCAGCATGGGCCAGCACTGTGGCACAGCAGACTAAAGCCCTGGCCTGAAGTGCTGGCATCCGATATGGGCACCAGTTGGAGTCTGGGCTGCTCCTCTTCCGATCCAGCTCTCTGCTTGTGGTGTGGGAAAGCAGTGCGAGATGGCCTAATTCCTTAGGCTCCTGTACCCATGTAGGGGATCCAGAAGAAGCTCCTGGCTCCTGACATCAGCTCAGCTCCATCTGTTTTGGCCATTTAGGGAGTGAACCAGCAGATGCAAAACCTCTCTCTCCTTCTTTCTCTACCTCTCTTTGTAACTACCATCTTTCAAATAAATAAAAATAAATCATAGGGGCTGGTGCTATGGTGTAGCAGGTTAAGCTGCCGCCTGCAGTGCCAGCATCTCATATGGGCAACGGTCAAGACCCAGCTGCTCCACTTCTGATCCAGCTCTCTGCTATGGCCTGGGAAAGCAGTAGAAGATGGCCCAAGTCCTTGGGCCCCTGCACCCACGTAGGAGACCTGGAAAAAGCTCCTGGCTCCTGGCTTCATATTGGCACATCTCTGGCAGTTGCGGCCAATTGGGGAGTGAACTAGCAGATGAAAGACCTCTCTCTCTCTCTGCCTCTCCTTCTCTGTGTAACTCTTTCAAATAAATAAATAAATAAATATTTTTTTAAAATCTTAAAAAAAGAAAAGAAAGTGGAGCAGCCAAGACAAGGACCAGCACCCATATGGGATGCTGGCATCATAAGTGGCAGCTTAACCAGCTGTGCCACAACACTGGTCCTGAAATTTTCATTTTTTTAGAAGATGTATTTATTTGAAAAGCAGAGAGAGACAGAAAAAGAGAGAGATCTTCCATCCAAGTGGCCACAATACTCATGGCTGGGCCAGGCTGAAGCCAAGAATCAGGAAACCCATTCAGGTCATTTCATGTACAGTTATTTATTTTTGTAGCAATACTGTCGATGCAAAATTTGGAAGAAACAGCACATCATGCATAAAATAATGATCTTACTAAATCAAGAAACTTATAGAAAGAATGTTAGGAATTGGCGGTGGTGCACAAATAAGTTATAATTACATCCAACAAGCTACAATCTCCTACTATTTGAAATTGAAATTATAGATATCAAAATGTATACACATTGGGGAAAATAACTGATCATAAAAATTTTATGATAAAACTTATATTAAATACAGAAAAATAATCTTTTGCAAGGCTATATGTGGCTTTCCTGTCTTGCTGCTCATCTTTCAACATTCTTGATAACTATTTTAAATCAATCTACAAGCCCTATAATGATAGTAAACATGTTCTTAATCAACCCTACACTTAAAAAATGACTTGTTGAAAACTTTTATCAAAATATTCAATGTATCAGAAGCCAAAAATTTAATGTTTTGCAATAACTAAAACAGAGCAAATTTATCCCTATAAAAGCAGGGAGATAAATTAAATGATGAGACCTCAAACAATATACAAGATTTAATTTTTAAATTCTGTAAATGACTCGTAGGAAAAATCTTTTGATCAAACCCCCTTTTTTGTAATTGGATTATATTATGTACTAGAATGGAATGAAATTTAAAAGACCTATGATTTTGTAGCATCTATTTGGCAAAACATTAGACAGAATTATGAATAGAGAATTTATTTTATGAGTTTTGCTTTATAAAACATTTGTGGAAAAGAGGAACTCTAAACTGAGGCAAAAAGACAGTACCCATAAAAATAAATGAGCCAATACATTTACCCACATTTCATAAAAATTAGAATTGAGAACAGCGTCCGCTTAGTAGAAATTTCTCTGAGTTAACTATGTACATAAGCATCTGTAATTATTCTTCCTTAAAATGTTATGAACTACAGAGAAAAGTAAACTCATGTCCATTTCAAACATATTCATATAACACTAACTTTGAAAAAAGATTGCTAGCACTTTTTGAAAAATTAAAAAAAAAACTTATAAGAAGTTTATGTTGAAATAATAATCATTATATATGTTATAATACAAAAAAGTTTGGACCAATTTTCATTAGATAAAGATATGATTTCTTCTAATTTTAACGTTTGGGTAATTAGGGTAAGTAAATTTAATGCTTTCTTCAATTACAAAGTCATACGTGGGGCTGACACTGTAGCCCAGAGGGTAAAGCTGCTGCCTGCAGTGCTGGCATCATATGGGTGTTGGTTCGAGTCCTGGCTGTTCTACTTCCGATCCAGCTCTCTGCCATGGCCTGGGAAAGCGGTAGAAGATGGCCCAAGTCCTTGGGCCCCTGCGACTGTATGGGAGACCCAGAAGAAGCTTCAGGCTCCGAGCTTTGGATGGGCCCATCTCTGGCCATTAGGGCCATTTGGGGAGTGATGGAAGACCTTTCTCTCTCTCTGTATATGCCTCTCCATAACTCTGCCTTTTAAATAAATGAATAAATCCTTAAAAATAAATAAATAAAAAGCCATGTGTTGTTTTACTTTTTAAAAAACCATTGCATTTTGGAGAATAATTTTTGCAGAAAATTATTAGTGAATCAACATACATAGTACAGTTAACTGGCTGTTCAATGAATAAATATTTCAAAAAATAGTTCCAATTAATTTTTTAAATTTTTTTTATTTTTTTATTTTTTTAAGACAGGCAGAGTGGATAGTGAGAGAGAGAGACAGAGAGAAAGATCTTCCTTTTGCCGTTGGTTTACCCTCCAATGGCCGCCGCGGCTGGCGCATCGTGCTGATCTGATGGCAGAAGCCAGGTGCTCCTCCTGGTCTCCCACGGGGTGCAGGGCCCAAGCATTTGGGTCATCCTCCACTGCACTCCCTGGCCACAGCAGAAAGCTGGCCTGGAAGAGGGGCAACCGGGACAGAATCCTGTGCCCCGACCGGGACTAGAACCCGGTGTGCCAGCGCTGCAAGGTGGAGGATTAGCCTATTGAGCTGGGGCGCCAGCCCAATTAATTTTAATGTCCCCTTTCATTCTCAAAAAAGTTTTGCCAGGGCCAGCGCCATGACTCACTTGGTTAATCCTCAGCCTGTGGCGCCGGCAGCCCATATGGGTGCTGGGTTCTAGTTTCAGTTGCTCCTCTTCCAGTCCAGCTCTCTGCTATGGCCCGGGGAAGGCAGTGGAGGATGGCCCAAGTGCTTGGGCCCTGCTCCCGCATGGGAAACCAGGAGGAAGCTCCTGGCTCCTGGCTTCAGATTGGCGCAGTGCTAGCTGTGGCGGTCATTTAGGGAGTGAACCAATGGAAGGAAGACGTTTCTCTTTGTCTCTCTCTCTCACTGTCTATAACTCTACCTGTCATAAAAAAAAAAAAAAAAGAGAGAGAGAGAGTTTTGCCTTGGTATATTATTCTGCTGAGGCTGTCCTAACAAAATGCTGCTATGGTATTACTATGTGGTAGGTGGCTTAAACACAGAAATTAATTTTCTTAGAGTTCTGGAGACTGGAAGTCCTCTGAAATTGGGGTACCCACATGACCCAGTTCCAGGGGGCCATTATACCCTTGGCTTCTCATAGGCTAATCTTGCTGGCTTGCAGGTGATATCCCACACCTTGACCATACTGGGGGAAAGAGGGCTCAAGCTCTCTGTGTCTCTTATAGGAGTACTAATCCAATCATAGCGATCTTGTCCTCTTGATCTCATTTAACCCTAAGTAACTCCCAAAGACTCCATCTCCAAATACCACCACATCACATGGAAGGTTACAATTTCAACATTCAGTACACAGCACTTGAATGCATGTTTTTGTCTTTAAAGATTTATTCTATTTATTTATTTTTTAAAAATGTATTTATTTATTTGAGAGGCAGAGTTACAGACAGAGAGGGAGAGACAGAGAAGTCTTCCATCCACTTGTTCACTTCTCAGATGGTTGCAACAGCCAGAGCCGGACCAATCCCAAGCCAGAAGCCAGGAGCTTCTTCTGGGTCTCCCATATGGGTGCAGAGGCCCAAGCACTTGGGCCATCTTCCACTGCTTTTCCTAGGCAATTAGCGGGGAGCTAGATTGGAAGGGGAGCAGGCAGGACTCCAACCAGCACCCATAAAGGGTGTCATTGCTACAGGCAGAGAGTTAATCTACTATACTACAGCGCTGGCCCCTTTTTTATTTATTTAAATCAGAGTGACAGAAAGAGAGGGAGAGTTAGAGAAAGAAAGATATCTTCCATCTGCTGGTTTACTCCCCAAATAGCCAGAAAGCCAGGGCTGGGCCAGGCCAAAACAAAGAGCCAAGAATTCCATTTTGGTCTCCTACATAGGTGGCAGGGGCCCAAGTGCTTGAGCCATCTTCTTCTGATTTTCCAGGAGCATTATCAGGGAGCTAAACTGTATGTGGAGCAGCTGGGACTTGAACTGAGGCTTTGAGATGGGATTCCAGTGTTGCAAGTGCAGGCTTAACCAACTGTACCACAAATTCAGCCCTGGGCAACTTGTTTTTTCTGGCACTGTATTTATGAATCGTATTGCAATGGAATGGGATGCATCTAATCTATTGCCACTACTCCAGATGCACGATCCTTGGTTGTCTTTGGCTGTCAACATCTCACTCCACAGCATCAAAATCAAAATGAATATCCCTAGTCACTAGAACAAGTCATTTTTTATTCTCCTCTCCTTCTCTGGGAAAGATGTCTACTCTCTGGCCCTCTCTTAACCATTCCTATGTTTCTCTTGGGAGTGCAGTCCCATTTCCATCTTTCTAGGTGGTATGGAATTCTGTGAGGCTACCCTCCAGCATTTTGCCTGAAACTTACCCCACCATTGCTACTCCACTTCTCAGATGCTATGGTTCGTGTTGGGTTTCGCTGCGAGGGTTACAATCACCCCGGGTTGGGGGGGCTCCACAATGGTCCTCTGTGGTCTGAGAAACCCCTAGATAATCTGAGGTTTCTGTCATTACTCCTCATGCTTGCTCTTGCTCGAAAAGATGGGCTATGGGCTACTTCTCAGGGATTCATCACCATCTAGGGTCTAATCACATCCCCTCCTTTTTTGCCCCTCCGGGGATGTCAGCTTTATCTCTTTTTGGTAAAGAACTAGCTCTGAAATTGTATTGTTTACACAGACATAGTTTAAAATTTGGTGCTCATATTATACAAAATGCTTTTGGAGCTATCAAATAGCTTCACACTTGAAATCAAATGCCTTGGGTCTCAAGATTATTGTGGCTAACATGAGTTTAAAAATAACAATAAAAATTCAAATGACCTCATTGTTTTCTGTGTCTATCCGTGTCCTAAATAATGAAAGCTAGTGGCTCCACAGTGGGGAAGACAGCAACAAGAAAGTAACTAACAAATCTTAATTGTTTTCTCAAAATATATTGCCCCAAATGCTGGCATTTTAAGATGGAAAAAGGTCCTTATAAATGACTTGTCAAGTCTGCTGCTTTGTGGTACACATGTGTCCAGCGTAAGAGATGCAGAGAGATTACGGGATCTTTCACAACCACATGGGTACTGAACAGCAGAGGTGGAGCTGTAATTAAGCTAACTTCCATCAAGGACAGCATTCTTTCTACTGACTCACGCTGTTTCCTTCTCGATATATTTCAGTTGTACTTGATTCCTCTCAAAAATGTGGCGTCGGGAATTAAACACAGCACTTTGAATCTGTTCTGAACGCGATTGGAATCTGGTAGCCGGCTCCACTTCTCTTAGTGCAGCCAATGATTGCCTCACTGGGAGACGTGCGTCTGTCCTAAGTACATCCGTTTATGTTTGCAGGACTGTCAAGCCAGATTTCCCTCTTTCTGTGTCTTGTATTCTTTATGAACTTGAAGTCAAACTCCAGGACATCACAGTGTCATGGAATAAAGTTGCTTTAATAATTCACAAAGCTAAGGGAAAGCAAAATGATTTGTACTATAAAAATGAAACTCTTTCCAATTAGTGTATAATCTAAACCTTAACTGCTTATTAAAAACATTTTTCTCGCGGAGTTGGGCTAAGTTTCCTCCAAAGATTTTTTGTTTCAAGTGCATTTTAGATACAGATGCTTTCTGGACCACATCCTTCCCAGCCCTGGGATCCCAGTATTTTAACCTGTCCTAGGAGACACGTTCAGGTGCTGGCAAACTATGTGAACCAGATCAGAATTTTCAGGAAAACAATTCTAAAACCACCTCATAAGAAGACCAGGGCTATGCTCTTATATGACAATGATCATTTTAAGCATGAATTTAAACACTTAATTTTTCTAGTCAGTTTTGTCACCTAAAGCAGATTTCTATAGGGATTATGATCTCTGAGTGTTGTCACTATCCTTTTAGATGTGACCATTTGACAATAAGCAAGTGATAACATTCTAATCTTAAGGAATGCAGTTCCCAGGCAGCAAGTCAATCTTTAGTGTTTTATTATCTAAATAGGAAATTGTCTTGTTTATTCCAGGCTAATCACGTATATTTGTTTCTCTGCTCTGGGTATTCACTGTAACCCTCTTAAACAGTAAGATCCTAAATGCACACAAAATATCATTTAGCAGTCCCAAAAAATTCTTTCATTTTCATGAATTTTTAGTTTATAAGACAAAAAACAACTAAACTTGAGAAGGATATCATTGCAATTTTAGGGCCTGAACATAGTTATTTAAAAAAAAAAAAACACAGAAATACAAATGAGAAATAATAGAAAAGTTAATTCAAACGTAAAATAATTTATATAATTATGTCCTGCAGTGCTTCATCTTTGAAATACGGTATTTATAAGGGTTCTTTGCTTTAAAAAACAACAATACTCTGTATATAAACCAGAAAGCATTCATAGCAGCTCTGTTTAGAAAATAGCAAAGTACCATGTAAAAGGCCTGTGGAGTTAGCCCACCCACCAACTACGAGGGAAAAGTTAAAATGAAAAAAAAAAAAAAAAAGGAGGTCTGAATACATGGAGTTGTTTCTACTGTGTTAAGCATAGGATTTTATTTTCTAAACAGTGCTCACCAAGTGAGGTCCTATACTAGGTATTCAATACATGTATTCAGTAGGTATCTAATGTATAAATTCAATCCAACATAACTGTTCTTTTTTGTTCTCTGTTTAAACTGTAGTGCTTTTTCCCTGCCATAATGGGGCAAACTAGAGAAGCAGTCACAATTGTTGTCATTCACTTTCTAATGTTCATATTTTTTTCATGTGACACTAACAACAACCTTCTGTGCTAACAAGGCTGTATGAAGACACTCAAGCACTCAAAATATGAATGACTACAACAAGTGCCCACAGCTTGTTCATGACAGAGCATGGGTTGTCTATTGTCCAGGTTTTTCACTCTCACATCTTTTTCTATTTCTACTTTTTGGCACTAGTTCCTATAAGGCTGTTATTTGTTATCACTGCTGTGAGAATTATGTATAAAATAAAATTGTTATGAGGAATTTATCCATTGTCTTAGGGAAATTGGGCTGCTGATAAAACCCCTAAAGGTTCTCATTTCCTAGTTGCACATTTTTATCCCACTGCCTTTTATCACGTGGGGGTCCTCAAACTGCACACACAAAACTAAAGGTACGCATTCCTTCTGCATCCTGGAAACCTGCTTCCCTGTCTCACCCAGGCGACCCGGGCATGCCAAGCTGGCCTACCCCAGCTGAGGGCTGCAAGTCCAGAGCACAGAGGAGGCCCGCAGAGAGAAGGTCACAGGAGGGGATGAGTTGTGACCCAGCTGGTGGAGCTCTGAGGACTTCCTTGCTCGTCACCAGCATGGAGCCAGCGTCCTAGGTGCTGACTCGCTCACGGTGGGGGCAGGAGTGGGGCGTTTCCACTCCTTTTTTGTAAATCTTAGTCCCTCCATGCTCGTTACCCCTCCTAAGACTCTGGTATGGGCTAGCCCTCCTGTCCTAAATCTTCCTGGACTCTTTTCCCAGCAAGAACATCGCTGTTACCCAGGACCCAGGGCACCCCCTGACTCCAGGTCCTTTTGGTTGGATCCTAAGTGCTGGAGAGAACAAGACTCTATTTCTCCACGCCCACTCTCCACATCAGGTGTTGCCTAACTTGGCTAATTCGGCCTCAGAGACTTAATGGTCACCATTTTGTCCCATCACCCTGAAGTTCAAACCTAGACCCCATTCCTAAGGAGTAAATATAAGTTCAGTCCACCATTGCACTTCATGACATGTGGGAAGGAATGCATATCGGAAGGGTGACCAGATATAATCTAATCCTTTTTACAGCTGATTATTCATATACTTGGAGTACAGACAACATAGAAAAACTGGGTCTGTTTTTGATCTGTGTGGAATCCACCTCAAAAGGACAGCAAGAATTCTCTTCCTGTTTGGTCTCCTTCCCTCCTTGCTTTTCTACCCTTATCACTGTAGACTTCCTGGGGTCCTCTTTTACCCCATGCCTTAATTGCCTGGAAAAGATCGTAAGTTAGCGGTTTTTGACCTTGTGGCCAAAGTTGACAGAAATAGGCTCTTACACACACTTTTCCGTTGTTAATGCTAATCCCCAGAAATTACATAACTTTTTTTTAAAGGTCTTATTTATTTGTTTGAGAGATAGAGTTACAGAGAGAGGGAGAGACAGAAAGGTCTTCCATCCACTGGGTCACTCCCCAAATGGCTGCAATGGCTGGAACTGGGCTGATCCAAAGCCAGGAGCCAGGAGCTTTTTGCAGGTCTCCCACACGGGTGCTGGGGCCTAAGCACTTGAGCCATCCTCTGCTTTCCCAGCCATATCCGAGAGCTGAATCAGAAGAGGAGCAGCTGGGACACACCCCAGCATGTATATGGGATGCTGGCGATGCAGGTGGAGGCTTAGCTCACTATGCCACAGCACAGGCCCGAATTACATAACTCTTTAATGCATAATTATAGTAAAGTAAAGTTTACCTGCAGCCCAAAGCATACCCTTATAATCCAGATTCATCCATCCTACTTCTTCAACATCTCCACTGAATATTAGATCACTCAGGGTTCAACCATAGAAACAGAACCAGGAGGAGACACACATTGAGATGTACTGCAAAGAACTGGCCTATGCAATTGGAGCTGCCTGGGTGACTCTGAAATCCATACAGTAGGCCACCAGGAAGGGAAGCTGGGTTGCTGAAGGACAATTTCCTTTGTTAGGGAAGCCTCAACCTCAGTGCTTAGGGGCCTGCCACTGACTGGCTCAGCCCTGTCCAGATTTTCTAGGATAATCTCCCTTTTTATATTCAGTTGATGACAGACCTTAATTTCCATCTATAAAATACCTTCACAACAACACTTAGCTTAATGCCTGATTGTGATGCAGTATAGGAAACACTACTCCATAGTCTGGTACCTTGGTAAGCTGAATATTTTATTTTATTTATTTTTGTAAGAATTTCTTTATTTATTTTGAAAGAGTTGCAAAGAGAGAGAGAATCTTCCAACTACCCACTGGTTTACTCCCCAGATGGCTGCAACGGCCAGATTTAGGCCAGGCTGACGCCAGGAGCCAGGAACTTCATTAGGGTCTCCCACAAGGGTGGAAGGAATCCCAACACTTGGGCCATTTTCCGCTGCTTTTCCCAGACAATTAGCAGGGAGCTGCATCAGAAGTGGAGCCACAGGATGGGGTAAGGGGAAGGGGTGGCATTATAGTGTAATGGATAAAGTCACCACCTGTGGTGCCAGCATCCCATATGGATGCTGGTTCCAGTCCTGGCTGTTCTACTTCTTTCTATAACTCTGAGCTTCTAATAAATAAGTCTTTAAAAAAATAAAGTAGTGGAGCAGCCAGGACACAAACTGGCCCCATATGGGATGTGACATTGCAGGCAGTGGCTTATCCTCTATGCCACAATGCTGGCCCCTGAATATTTTAGCTAAAGGAAACTGAAAAATCCACAAAAAGAAGGTGTTGAGGACCTTCTCCAGCTCCCTCTCGCTTAGAGCAGGAAGGAGACACTGAATTGCCCTACCTCTTTTTCCCTAAAGCGGATTCTACCTTTCTCCTCTCTCCTCTCCTAAAGACCCTTTATGTGACAGGTGCCCTTCCTGCTCTACCCCTGGAGGTAAAGCATGCCACACACGGAGGCCAAAAGGAATTGGAACAAACAGGTATTGCTAAATTCTCTCCAATGTATTACAATTATGAGGGGTCTTCAAAAAGTTCATTGAGGCCGGCGTTGTGGCTCACTTGGTTAATCCTTAGCCTGCAGTGCCGGCATCCCATATGGGCACCAGGTTCTAGTCCCGGTTGCTCCTCTTCCAGTCCAGCTCTCTGCTGTGGCCCGGAAAGGCAGTGGAGGATGGCCCAAGTGCTTGGGCCACTGCACCCACATGGGAGATCAGGAGGAAGCACCTGGCTCCTGGCTTCGGATTGGCACAGTGCCAGCTGTAGCAGCCATTTTAGGAGAGAACCAATGGAAGGAAGACTTTCTCTCTGTCTCTCTCTCTCACTATCTATAACTCCACCTGACAAATTAAAAAAAATTCAAAAAGTTCATTGAAAATGCATATTATGCAAAAACTATGCATGGATTTCAAAATTATTTTGCACCAATTAATTCCATTTTTCCACAAACTTTTTGAAGTTCTCATAGATCAGACCCTTTTGTCCTCCAACCAGGTGTCTTCCTAGCTATCTATAAACATAAAGCTTTCCCTGGGTCATGGGTTCTTCCTTTCTGAAGGCTCCTATGCCACAGGGAGCTTTTATTACATAAATTTGTAAGCTTTTCTCTTGTTAATCTGCCTTTTGTTTTAGCGATGTCAGCCCTGACACTTGCAATGGGTGAGAAAAGAAATCCTTTCTCTGTGGCAGTTGATTAATGGAGGTTTTTCCAAGTTGATATCTGAAAAGGCTGTCACAAATACCTAAGAGATGCATTTCAGAATTAACATACATGCTGAACGCCTCTTCTCCCGTCCCCTTAGCCCCCTTCATAAACTTGGCATCACTTGCAATGGCAACTCCATCCTTTCATTTGTTCAAGACTCCTTTCGGATCAGCGCGGTGCGCCTGCTGTGGTGGCCATTGGAGGGTGCACCAACGGCAAAAGGAAGACCTTTCTCTCTGTCTCTCTCTCTCTCACTGTCTAACTCTGCCTGTCAAAAAAAAAAAAAATTGCAACCCACACCTCTACCCCTGCAGTCCATAAGCCCTTTATCCTGCCTTATTTTCCTCTATAACACTTATCAGCTTCCAATGTTCTACATAAAAATAGCTTAATTATTGTATTTGTTATGAGCTCTAAGAAGGTCAGGGTTCTTGTTTGATTTGTTCATTCCTATATTCTCAAATAATAGAGACTATCTAGCAGATGCATAATACTTGCATGAATAAATAAATGAGTCTTTTCTATCTCAAGTTGGTTTCTCCTAGAAGTGGACTCTAAGCCAATGATCCACAAGCAAGTAATTTATTTGGAAGCAGTAAACACTGCCAGGCACACGCTGAACTTAAGTCAGGAAAGAGGAGGTACCCACTGAAAGGTATTTTCAAATTCTCACTTTACACCACAGTAACTGGAGCCTAAGTCCACTGGAGGGAATCCTGGCAACCACCGAAAAACACTTGCCTTAGTGTTACTCCCCCCTCCCCTCCCCAAGAGGGCAGAAATCAGGGGTCTTTATCTATCAAGCCCTGGAAGGGACATTTACTCTCTGGCACTGTCTTTCTGGCATGTACACAAGCCAGAGTAGACTCCATTCTTCAAAATCCTCAAAGAGATTATTGCAGAAGTCAAGCCTGCTCTAGCGAAAATGGCAGGGCTTGCAGGCACATGAGTGGGGCATTTGCTGGGTTCTGCCAGGCTCCCCCACCAGCAGTGAGAAGAAGAGGAACCCCTACCCGCCACAAAAGCAAAGTTACGAATAGGGCAACTGTTAGAACACTGTCTTCAGTTCATCTTGTAGGACCCAGCTGGTCTGTTGAGGCAAGGGGATAGGAGAAGACAGAGGAGATAAGGGCGCCTGGTGGCTATCTGTGGGACTCAAGCAGGGAACAATTTTCTTTCTAGGAACGGAAGGAGGAGCCAGGATCCAGCAGGAGAGATGGGTGATATTACTGGGGACCCCCCCCCCAAGTTGTTGTTCTGCTTTCAGCCAGCATCCTGGCAGGTCAGAGCCCCTGCCCTAGGTACTGTTAGATATTCTGACTGCTGACTCATACTGAGAAGGGGCCTCCTCAACCAGCCAGAGCTGAAATCTCAAAGGATCACCAAAGCCATGAGGAAGGCCTGGGGCAGGCATGGAGATCTGGAATGCAGCAAAAGGCATCAAAGTGCGGTGAGTAAAGGGTTAAGGGGTGAGTGGGTGGGTGGTCTGGGTAAATGCTTCACCAGAGAACTGTTCTTTTGGGAAGTGCTCCTGTCTTTCTTCAGCATGATGTGTTGCTAGATCAGGTGGTGTAAGGAGCCCCGGAAAGGATAAGATAAGTAAGATACCTTATAGGCAGGGCTGCCTTATCAGGAGTATTTTTGATATTCAGTCCACCAGAGTTAAGCACATTCAGAATCTAGAAAAAGAAAACTTCCCTGGTGATGCAGCTTCCAACTACATGGGTTCAGCAAAGGGTCTCTGCCCAGTTCCTATTTAGGACTTGTGGGTACCCTGGAGATCACACTCCCCTTCCGTGTGACCCACCCAGGAGCATCTCTTTGCCATGTAAAGAAAGGGTCCAAATGCTTGTCCCTAACCCCACATTCTGTCAGTGTCTTTAGGTCCAATTTTATTTTTCCTCTAAGCCTGTCCTCGTTTTTCCTAGGTGGTGCCTGAGTAAAAGCATGGGCTAATTTGGATGACTGAGTGATTGATGACAGTTCATGTGTGTTACAGAACATAGAGAAAAGGGGTGAAAATGAAGTGTGTGGGTGGAGCTGGCATTGTGGCTTCACAGAGTAAGCCACTGCCTGCAATACCACCATCCTATAGGTCCAGCTGCTCCACTTCCAATCCAGTTTCCTGCTAATGCACCTGGGAAAGCTGCAGAAGACCCAAGTTCTTGGGCCCCTGCCACCCACGTGTGAGACCTGGAAGGAGCTCCTGGCTCCGGTTTGCCCCAAATCTGGCTGTTGCAGCTGTTTGGGGAGTGAACCAGCAGACGAAGATGGATATCTCTTTCTCTCTTCCCCCCATCCCCGCCTCCTCCTTCTCTGTGACTCTGCTTTTCAAATAAATAAAATAAATCTTTAAAAAAGGAAGTAAGTGGGTAATGAAAAACAGATCATCTGAGTCCTACAACGAGACCCCTACTAGAATGGTGGGCGCTGGAGTTGAGGAAGTCCAAGGAAGAAATAATGAAGTCCAGGATAAAAGGCTGTCACAAGGGATTCCTTGCTGCTCCGGGTAAGTTAAAACAGCTTCCCGTGGTAGAAAGCATCACTCTGACTTCTCATCAAAGTAGGAAACCACTGTCTCAGGGTGACTGTTCCAAAGGTAGCCTGACCAATGTAACTTCATCACCATGACCATGTCTAAAACGGAAAGATGACTTTAGCAGCTGTTCTCGCAAAGTAGTTCCACGTTGTGAGGCTGGAGTACAGAAATCCAGAGCTGAAAAACTGAATATATATTCTCTTTAGAATAAAAGGAAATGACTACAAGCCTGGTAATAAATGTGGCAGCTTACTAGAAAGGTAGGTTTAAAGAATGAGGAAACTCCCATAAGAGCTTAAATTGGAAACAGGTGCCAGGCCCCTTTCGTGGAGCCATACAACGTCAGCACGGGAGGAGGTCCACAAGTAACTCATCCAATTCCCACATTTGATGTATCAGGAAACTCAGGTCACAGGAAGTGAAGTGACTTGTTCCATGCCACACACGGTTAGTGTGAGCTCTGTCTCCTAATTCAGAACGTGGCCTTCTTTTCAGATGTTTGAGTACTTCTGGAATAGAGCTAATGAGAGGTTTCTGCTTGTTTTTATAAGATCTATGATAAAGTTGAATTTTAAATAATTACACCTTCCTAACCATTTCTCTATCAATCCATCCTCTAACAATTGATGTCTAAGCCACGTCTTCATCAGCACTGTGTTTTTCCAGTATCTTAGGTAGCTCAAACCTTGAAGCCCGTCTTAACAATTTTCTTCTTTGAGTTTTTCCCTGGCCCCTGTAGCCAAAGACTAATATTAACTCTCGGCATCTAAATCTAACTTATTCAGGTCAGTTGTCTTTGACCTATGCTGCTTGCTCACCACAGCTCCCTTCTATTACCAAGCTTAAACATTGGGAAAAATGCATCATTTTCTCATTCCAAAAGTTCTGATATTTTTCTCATACCCAGAAGATTAAGTGTAATTTCTTCAACCAACAACCTCCATTATCTAGATTATCTAATCACACCCTCCCTTATGCAGTGCTTGCTAAGAAGAGCCTCTAGCACCTCCTTTTTTTTTCTTTTTTTTTTTTTTTGACAGGCAGAGTAGATAGTGAGAGAGAGAGAGAGACAGAGAGAAAGGTCTTCCTTTTTGCCATTGGTTCACCCTCCAATGGCCGCTGCGGCGGGCACATCGTGTTGATCCAAAGCCAGGAGCCAGGTGCTTCTCCTGGTCTCCCATGCGGGTGCAGGGCCCAGGCACTTGGGCCATCCTCCACTGCCTTCCCAGGCCATAGCAGAGAGCTGGCCTGGAAGAGGGGCAACCGGGACAGAATCCGGTGCCCCAACTGGACTAGAACCCGGTGTGCCAGCGCTGCAAGGCGTAGGATTAGCCTGTTAAGCCACGGCGCCGGCCCAGCACCTCCTGTCTTCTTAGTACAGCTTAAATAAACTGCATCTACCTACACCTTCCACACCTCTACAGTCGCACTCATGCTTCTCCAAGCAGAAATGCTTTCCTATTTTACCTATCTATCCAAATCCCACCTGTGCTTAAAAAAAAATTATTTTATTTATTTGAAAGGCACAGTTACAGAGAGAGTGAGAGGTCTTCCATCCACTGGTTCACTCTCCAAATGGCCCCAATGGCTGGGGGTGGGCCAGGCTGAAGCTAAGAGTGAGGGGCTTTGTCTGTGCCTCCCAGGTGGGTACAGGGGTCCAAGGACAATGGGCCATCTTCCATTGCTTTGCCAGGTGCATTAGCAGGGAACTGGATGGAAGTGGAGCGGCCAGGAATAGAATCAGAGCAGGCAGTGGCTTACCCCGTTATGCCACAATGCTGGCCCCTCTCCCACCTATCCTTAAAAAGGGGGGGGGGTGTGACACTGTGGCACAGCGGGTTAAAGCCCTGGCTTGAAGTGCTGGCATCCCATATGGGCACCTATTCTAGTCCCGGCTGCTCCTCTTCCAAACCAGCTCTCTGCTATGGCCTGGGAAAGCAGTAGAAGATGGCCCAAGTCCTTGGGCCCCTGCACCTACATGGGAGACCTGCAAGAAGCTCCTTGCTCTTGGCTTCAGATTGGCACAGCTCTGGCTGTTGCAGCCATCTGTGGAGGGAACCAGCAGATAGAAAACCTCTGTCTCTCTGACTCTACCTCTCTCTGTAACTCTATCTTTCAAATAAATAAAATAAATCCAGAAAGAAAGAAAGACATACAGACAAACAAGTTATTCTAGCTCATGTGTATTTTCCATTCCTCAGAATCCCCAAATACATGTTGTGCTGCTTGATAGCTTGCTAACTGTCCTGTGTAGATATGTCTTTCAAAGAACCATCCCATACCTCCACAGTGTGTAGACTAATGGAAACATTTATTTTGTGTTCTTTTCACCAGCTTTTTTTTGGACAGGCAGAATTACATAGAGAGAGAGAGAGACAGAGAGAAAGGTCTTCCTTCTGTTGGTTCACCCCCTTAATGGCTGCTACAGCTGGCACGCTGTGCCGATCGGAAGCCAGGAGCCAGGTGCTTCCTCCTGGTCTCCCATGCGGGAGCAGGGCCCAAGCACTGCCCTCATGGGCCACAGCAGAGAGCTGGCCTGGAAGAGGAGCAACCGGGACAGAATCTGGCGCCCCAACAGGGACTAGAACCCGGGGTGCCTGCGCCGCAGGTGGAGGATTAGCCTAGTGAGCCGCGGCGCTGGCTTCACCAGCTCTTGTACATAGAACACTCATTAGAAACCTGCCTGAGAATGAGGATGAATGAGTGAATGATGCCAAAGAATATCTTAGGAAATTGCTCTATTCTTGAAATCTTTAAATATATGAATCTAGAGCCAATATTCTAAACAGTGTGTCATGTTATGGTGAGAAAGCGCACCATCTAAGAATATGTGTGTGGAGCCAGCACTGTGGCACAGCAGGTAAAGCTGCCCCCTTCAGTGCTGGAATACCATATGGGCACTGGTTAGAGTCTCAGCTGCTCCACTTCCAATCCAGCTCCCTGCTAATGCACCTGGAAAAGCAGCAAAAGATGGCCCAAGTGCCATGTGGGCCCCTCCACCCACATGGAAGACCTGGAAGAAGACTCCTGGCTTTGGACCACCCCAGCTTCAGGTGTTGAGGTCGTTTGGGGAGTGAACCAGTGGATGGAAGACCTTTCTGTCTTCTCTGTCTCTCCATCTCTCTCCATATTTCTGCCTTTCAAACAAACAAATAAATCTTAAAACAACAAAAAAGCGAGTGTATGTGCATAAGTACCCCCAGGAGTCCTTCAGCCACACCATCATTTACCCTTTGTCTAGGGAACTCTCTGTGGTCTCCATGTGGAGCGAAAAAGAAGAAATCACCCCCCAAAGCCATACTCCTGAACTGATGGCAATTTATCCAGGGAATCAGGGAGCTGGTCAGTTGATCATTCAATCAACAAATATTATTCGAGCATTTACTATGTGGCAGGCATTTTCTGGGAGCAGTTAAGGGTTCCTGTTCCTGTTCCTGTGTGCTCTCCTGGAGAGAGCTACATTGTTCCCTGGACAATGAATCATCCTGTGGTTATTTTCATTTGTGCAACTCACAAGTTAGAAATGGACGCTGTTTCCATCCCTGACTCAGGATGGGCTTTATGCTTTAGTGCCCTGGCACTCTCTAAAGAAGTGAAGTCAAACTACTGGTTCCCACTGCACCTGCTTTGCTTCACTCATAACCAGCTGCCCTGCCCAAGGTCCCTGTTGTTGCCCCACAGGAACTGTCTGATGAATCTCTCACCTGGTGTTGATATACTCAGCATCCTCCTTAACTTCTCTGACCTGAGTTGCCAACTCCAACTTAGTGAGGTTTCACTCCTCTCTTCAGATTCTCTATTGCTCCGCTTGCCAATTTTACCAGAAAATCTTATGCCTGAGGCATCATTCTACTGGGCACTTAGCAAAGGCTCCATTTTTGAGTGTCTTCCTATTCCCCACCAGTCCGCTAGTAATAGTTCCAACAACAACAATACAAGTAATATTGACTAGTATTAACTCAGCAACTACTATGTGTTGGACACTATGCTAAGCACTTTTTTTTTTGACAGGTAGAGTTATAGACAGTGAGAGAGAGAGAGACAGAGAGAAAGGTCTTCCTTCTGTTGATTCACCCCTCAAATGACCGTTACAGCCAGAACTGCGCTGATCCGAAGCCAGGAGCCAGGTGCTTCCTCCTGGTCTCCCATGCGGGTGCAGTGGCCCAAGCACTTGGGCCATCCTCCACTGCCTTCCCAGGCCATAGCAGAGAGCTGGACTGGAAGAGGAGCAACTGGGACTAGAACCCGGTGCCCACATGGAATGCCAGCGCCGCAGGCGGAGGATTAACCAAGTGAGCCACGGCACCGGCCCCAGCTAAGCACTTTTAAAACCTTTTTTATTTATCTCTTCTCATTTTAGTTGAAAGGCAGAGAGACAGAGGACAGACAGAAAGGTATCTTTCATCTGCTACATCAAATACCTGCAACAGCCAGGGCTGGGCCAAGGCATGCGAGGAGCCAGGTCTCCCATGTGGGTGGCAAGGGACTGAGTACTGGAGCCATCATCTGCTGCCCCCCTTTCCCTAGCTGTGTGCGTTAGCAGAAAGCTGGATTGGAAGCAGAGTAGCCAGGACTCGAACCAGGGGCTCTGAAATGAAATGCAGATGCTCCAAGTAGCAACTTAAGAAATTGCACCAAATGGCCACCTCAAGAAACTGCTTTAATTTTTAAAAAAATCATTTTTAAAAGCAAGGCAATAGACAGAGAAAGAGACAGGTTTTCCATCTGCTGGCTCATTCCCCAAATGCTCACAACAGTGATGGCTGAGCCAGACACAAGTCAAGAGCCAGGAACTCCGTCCAGGTCTTCCACATGGGTGGCAGGGACCCAGGCACTTGAGCCATCTTCTGCTGCCTCCCAAGGTGTGCATCAGCAGGAAGCTGCATTGGCAGTGGGGATGGGCTTCCATTCCAGGCACTCCATTATGGGAGGCAGGTGTTCCAAACAGCAGTTTAAGCAGCTGCGCCAAACACCTGCTTGTGCTAAGTACTTTATACATAGCACTTCGTTCAATCCTCACAATAACTCCATAAAGTGGATATCACTACTATCTTTATTTTACAAATGAGGAACCGTATGCCTTTGGAGTGTCTCTGACAGAAAACGTCTGTGGTTTTTTCCCTCGAAATTCTTATCTTCTCTGTAAGTGTAATATGGTTGAAAGTTCACACACACTATAGAAAATCCACTTTCATCAGACCTACACTCTGGAATATTTAGGATATGCTTAACTTTGAAATTTAATGAACAAAGTAGAATATAGAAATCATTCTCCTAACATTTCATTAGAAGTCCATCTTAAAATCTGTACTACAGGAACTACTTATCCCCGGATTGTGGTGTTATGAGCATGTCCATCACCTATAACTCCCATAAAAATGAATACCCCATCAGTGACAGATTAAGCTAAACCAGCAAGCACTCAAAGACACCCTTCCCTGCTCCCACATGCCATCCTTAGGGGCTTGAAATCAGGCCACTGTAATAGTGCATGAGTGGGAAGAGGAAAGAGATTACCTATTTCAAATTAAACTGGAAACCAGATTCTCATCCCTCTGATTTCAGCTCTTTTTCCTCTATACTTTCTACATTTCCCAGCTCTGAAGCTAATGGAGTAAGTTAGGGCCTGAAGGTGACTTCCATGTGCCAGCTGTCCTTCTGGATGCCAAGCAAAAAGCAGAAGAGAGGTCCAAACGTAAAAAGCTGGGGCGTGGGCACGTGGCACACTGTTGCTTCGGACGCCTGCATCCCATATCAGAGCACCGGTTCTGGTCCCGGACACTCCACTTCTGATCCATCTCCCTACTAACGTGCCTAAGAAAGCAGTGGGTGATGGTCCAAGTACTTGAGCTCCTGCCATCCATGTGGGAGACCAGGATGGAATTCCTGACTCCTGGTTTCAGCCTGGGCCAGATCCAGGTGTTGTAGCCATTTGAGGAGTGAATCGGGATGGAAGGTCTCTTTCAAATAAATAAATATTTAACAGAGCAAAACCCACAACACTGAAAACATGGTGGTGAGCATTTGCTTGGGCCTGTCCCTCACTTTGATTTTGTGTTCAGGGATCAAGGCACTCCTCCCAGAACACCACCTGGCATCCCTGGTACCAGTAAGGCTGTGCATTTTTGTCTGGAGTAATCTCTCACATAAATCATTAGGAAACTCAACACAGAGATAGGATTTGATCCCCGGGGGCCTGGCCCTGTCTTTCCATCTCTCAGGGCAGTCGTCGGAGGCTCCAGAGCCACCATACTGTTATAAAGACTGACAAATGCTGGTAATTTGAACACTTTTTTTCTCAGGGCATTGAAAGGAGGTGATGATGTTGCTATGATTTTCCCCGCAGCTGAGAGGTTGCACATTCAGTTTTTGCTGTAATATTATTCCTTTGGTGAACTTCCTTTCAGATGATAGCTCAGAAATTAATTAAAACCACATCCTTCCATTCATGAGTTCTAAACATTTTATAACTGGCACAACTGTCTTCCTCAATCTCTTTTATTTAGAGTCACTTAACAAAGATATGTTCTTCTTTCTCTCGCCTTTTTTGCACTTATGCTGAAAGCTGAACCAACTCCATTCAGAAGGAGAGAAAGGAACAATGTGGTTTTGTCCTTCATAACAGCAACTGCTCTATTTGTAAGGAGCAGCTTTTCCAGGACTCTTAGAGAAGCATCCATCTCCGGCTCCCGGCCCTCCTTGCTCTGGCTTTCATAAGATTCATCTCTTCGTGTTTATTGCCCCACCACAAGGACGAGAAAGAAACGCTTTGGTCCCAGTTAAAAATAAAAAAATAAAGAAGTGTCCTTGTTTCTCGTGAAAGAAGTAAGTAGGAACTAAGTACTGGTAAAATAATGTATTCAGGCACATTGCCCAGCCTCTTTCTCCATGCTTTTCATAAAAGGAGCCACGTCAAGGCAAAAAGGAAACTTCTGGTCCTCGATCCTCTGAGCTCTGGTTACAAAGAGTCACAAAGGTGGTGATTTAAGGCTGGTGTCCCACCCACACAGGGCCCAGCCCCGCAGCTCCATCCCTCCATCAGCGCCAAGCTAATTCACAGCCCTAAAGGGCCAACTTCAGTTTTATAATTTTTTGTCAGTTGAATGAGTTCTTTAACTTCTGCTCTTATCACTCCCAGCCAGTCCTGACATGGTTTTAGCCCCCCTGGGGTGGGCACCCCAGGAGCCGGAGGCAATTAGGGAGATCTTTGTCCTCCTGTGGGGTCTTTCATTCCATACAGACTGGGGGGGGGGGGGGGGACAAGGCTGTTTCATTGTAGTCAGCTGCTAGGCTAAAATGTTCTGTTTCATTAAGTAGTCACTTAAGAAGTTTCTCTGGCCTACAAAGCACCCGTGCCTCTACTCTGTAACTCCTAATCATGCAACCCCTTGATGCTGATTCCCAGTTGTCCAATTACTTAAACAAATGAAAATAATGCATTGTCGTTTAATAACTATACTTTGATAGAAAGAAATCTTTAATACAAGGGATTCCTAAACAAGAATAGCTGACATAAAACAGCAGTGAAAATGTTGGGATTCATGACTTTGAGTTATTTGATTTAAAAGTTGCCTTATGTTTAAAACTGAGTTTATTTTATGATGGAAGGATGTAATGCAGGAAGTTTCTAAATTTTATTAAAGAACAAGGAACTATATTAAATTAGCTCAAGAAGTTTATGGAAAGTGGAGTTAAAACGTGTTTTATTTTAGTGCAAAAATATATTGAAGTCCATGCATAGTTTTTTTGTAATATGCAGTTTTCTTGAACTTCTTGAAGACTCTTCACATATAATTTATATATTTATTTATCTATTCTTATAAATAATTCAAAAATTGTATTGGATTAGTCATGTATAGCTTCAAATGCAGCTTTTTCTTAAACTTGAAGTCTAAATTCCTTTCAATTATTTTTCATAGTTACCTCACCATAGAACACAATCGACACTAGCAACAACTTCCCTACAGATATCTTTGGTGTCATAACTGAAGTGTGCAACTCCCCAGCAGAGACAAAGTCAGCTGGGAGGGAAGCTTATGTTACAGAGGCTGAGAGCAATAGCTGTGGGGTCAGACAGACCTGGCTTCAGGGCTTGCTCTGCCACTTCTCAATACGGAAGGGCCTGAGCGACATGACCTGTTGAAGTCTAGATGCTTTTAGATGTCTTCCATGTACGAAAGGGTCTAAACATTTTTTCTACGTGCAGCTGTATGAGTTGTTACTGGGATTAAATTAGGTTAGAATGCTTGGCGCAATGGCCAGAACACACATAACCGCCATAACCCCCTTCTCATTTTATTACTAATAATGCGCTTCTCAATTTCCCAAATGGTTTCAGATTAGCAAAGAAACGAGTCTTAAGAGGAAATGGAGAGGCAGAAAATCTCTACTGAAGGACTCTAACAGCAAGCTAATGTTGTTTTAATAAAAATTGCAGCTTGATTTTGTGTGGTTCCACACAGGATATCGTGGTGAAAAAAAAAAAAAGAAGAAGAGCAGAAGAATGGAATCTTCACCCTTGGAGGAAAACTCCTCCTGGGAGACTTTAACAAGATGGCAAAGAAAAGACAGAGTGAAGAGACGCAGAAAGTCACATCTGGGAGAGACATGGCGCATGTAACAGTGACAAACACCAGCTAAGGAGAAAGGAGGAGTCAGAAGAATAATAAATCTTCCAGCCATGACAGATGACAGTGTTATGCCAGAGAGCTTGTAAGACAAGAAATGAAGACATAACTGTAAGTCACCCACATCAACACAGTTCACCATAACTCATGGAAGTATTTCAGAAGTGTGCATACCATTTCAGCAACTTAGTCCTGACTGTTGCTGGAGGACTTGAACTTCGCAGAACTGTTCAAAGGATAGAGAACTATCGTGTCCATTATTTTATTGCCTTCAGTTTTCTGTCACCGGTCATTACAGACTCAATTAAGACTCGCATCTATGTTTGGCAAACATGGAAAATGGAACAGAATTCAAATGCATGAAGAAATAAAAAGTATCAAAACCAGAGCAATCAAATACAAAAACATTTTTCTTAACTAATTATAAGACAGCATTCAAGTTATTTACATACTCACTAGTTTGGTAGATACGTGAAATTAACTAAATCATCCAATTTCTCACTTGCCTTTTTGGTAATATTCTGGCCATGCAGTGGAAAAATTCAACCAGGTCAGAATAGGAGAAGGGCAATGAATCCATTGCAGGTAGAACTGGGACCAGTTGGGTACCAAACTGAAGGGAAGAGATAGCTTAGAATAATGCAACCAAGGATCCTGAGTCAGATATTATATTAACTTTTATGGATTTGAAAGAGTCACTGTACTTTCCAGGGTCAAAATCTCCTGTTGTGCAAAGCCAGGAGGTCAAAATAAATCACTTCTTAGGTTGCTTCCAGCCCTACCATTCCATGGTCTCAGCTGTTCCTTTTGTTGTTCATGTTCCTTTTGCTGCATCTTTCATTTCTGTCTTCTCTTCCCTGTAGACACCAGAACAGAAGGAAGTGTTGGCGAAGGGAGATGGGAGTGTTGTTGGGGCCTGAATGTTTCTGTTGACCCCCAAATTCATTTGCTGAAACCTAATCGCTAAGGTAATGGAAACTGAGGTGGAGCATTTAGGAGGCGATTAGGTCATGAGGGCAGAGCGCTCATGACTCATTGCCCTTATAAAAGAGACTCCAAGTTCCGCCTCTCATTTCCACCATATGAAGACACAATTAGTAGGCACCATCTATTCCATGAAGCAGAGACTGGCTCCTCAGCAGAAAGTAAATCTGCTGAAATATTGATCTTGGATTTCTCAGTCTCTGTAATCATGAAAATTAAGTTTCTGTTGCTTATAAGCTGCTCGGTTTACAGTATTTTGTTGTGGCTGCCCAAATGAACCAAGACAGGTATTATACAGGACATGTGCACAAGTGAAAGCCGCTTTGTTGAACTATCGTCCCCTTAAAAGCTGTACTTGCTCTTGTGTCATCTTTGGGCTGCTTAGCAGTGTGATCTTTAGCTACCAACATGGCTGCTGGAAAACATGACAGATCAATATGTAACCACATATATCACAGCTGAATGGTGGATATAACTAAAGTGGCCAAAGTTCTCTCATCTGTAAATTTAAAACATTGCACAGGCATCAGACATTCTCCTAGACTTATTCCTGCTGAAATTTACATAAATCTTGTGCAGAGAATCATACCACAAATTAATTAATTTTTTTCATTGTCATTAAAGTTTTATCTCATCCTTAGAGCTTTTGTCTTGGTTAGAGCACTTACTAAAATAAGCACTTTTGTCTTGGTTAGAGCACTTACTAAAATAAGCACTTGTTTTTCTCAAATGGGGTAGAGAGTAATGGCTTTGTATCATGGCTGCACTGCACACAAGGGCTGGCATTCTGCTTTGACTCACCTTCCCTTTTACCTGCTGGCTGAGAACCATGAATCCATCATGCTTCTCCATGTTTCCTCAGTGAAAAAGTTTTTGTTTTTTTTCTTTTCTAGGCTGCTTGATAACAAACAAAACACATTTCTACTGATTCATCAAAGTCCATCTGTATGTTGAGTCAAAGACAATAAAGCTACAAATACGTATTTTTGCTACATGTACATGTGCTAACCCATGACATGGGCTCACTCACAAACCTAGTGACCTGCAGCTGAGGCAGGCCTCCCAGATTGTACAGTTCACTAATTATACTTTAGGTTTTTTGGATTGCTCACCAAACAGCAAGCACTGTGTTAAGCATTTTATCTTCCATCTCATTAACTCCATCTTCATGATATGATGCAAGGTGGGCATTATTAACCCAGTTTACAGATGAGGAAACAGGATTAATAACTAGTTCAAGGTCACACTTCACTGGCAGCAAAGGAAAGACTTTTACTTCAACAAACTCCAAAGTCTCCCCTAAATATACCCTTCAGTCAAATTAGAGATTACTACATGTTATGAATCTTGTGAATCACTTTCAGATCATTGGGATTGCAAAATTTCACTCACAAACACTGAAATGTGTAATTTGTGGTTGTTCATGTTGGAAATGATGGCAAGGTGGGGATAAAATATATAGCTGAACCTGAAAGCGCTACTACCAGAAAAAGTATTCTGCACATAACAAGCTTCCTGAACATGAGTGGCCAGTAAGTATTCAGAAATGGTGCAGATGGGACTTGTTGAACAATCACTCAAGTGGGATGCTGACATGCAGCATTAAGTAATGCAAGAAATACTTGCTCCCTTGCTGAATTATAAATTTTCCCAGGGACTTCAAAAAGTTCATGGAAAATGGAATTAAAAGATAACCTTATTTTGGTGCAAAAATAGTAGGAAATTTATGTATAATCTTTCCATAACACATTTTCCCAGAACATTTTGGAGACATTTTTGGTTTTTTTTTAAGATTTATTATTGGAAAGGCAGAGTTACAGAGAGAGGAGGAAACAGAGAGATCTTCCATCTGCTGGTTTACTTCCCAGATGGCAACAAAGGCCAGCACTGGGCCAGGCCAAAGCCAGTAGCCAAGAGTTTCTTCTGGGTCTCCCATGTGGGTCAGGGGTCCAAGGACTTGGGCCATCTTCTGCTGCTTTCTCAGGTGCATTAACAGGGAGCTGGAAGGGAAGTGGGGCAACCAGGACTTGAACTATTACCCAGATGGGATACTGGCATCATAGGCAATAGCTTTATCTATTATGCCACACCCTTGCCCCTTGGAGGCCCTTTTTAATTATGGTTAGACATATCTAATCATTACAGATAACAAAAATGGCTTTAAAAATTTTTTCTCCAGGGCCACTGCCACCCACAAAGGAGACCTGGATGAAGCTCCTGGCTCCTGGCTTTGTCCTGGCTCAGCGCTAGCCGTTGCAGCCATCTGGGAAGTGAACAAGCGGATGAAAGACTTCTGTCTGTCTTTCCCTCTCTCTCTAACTCTGACTTCCAAATAAAAAAATAAATCTTTAAAAAAAAGTATCCATAACTTCTAACTTTCTCTATCATCCCACTGAATTGCTGTTTCCTCTTAGAGCTTTGCATGCCTGTCCAGCTGTAAATACCTTCCATTTGGTTTTTGAGTAAAGTTTCTAAGGTGTCATCTTAGACTTTGGCAAAGAACAAAAATATGCAATTATTAGTGTGATAACTTTAAAGCAAGTTTCTAACTTTGGTTCCAACTGATGCCATTTGTTTTGCTTAGTTTTTCCTTTTTAGAAACGGATAAAAACTTTTAAAATGTATTAAGTTAAAATGTCTTAAAGTACAAAAAGAGAAGTTCCATTTTAACACATCCTTTCCCTACCTTTTATTGCTGGACTTTGAATGGGGGATGGAATAAAGCATATTCAGGTCTTAACCTTCCTAGCATTGGGATCCCATTAACAAGTAGATGGGAAATTTATTAGAGTTATATGTCTGGAATTTATTTAATGGTTTTTAGGGGAACTAGAAAACAGGATGGCAAATAGGGTGGGAAAATAAGCCAGAAAAAAAAAAAAGATAATTTGCAGTTGAATTATGACCTCAAATGGGTTCCGGAGAATGGAATTTCCATAATTCCATAATTCACAATCTTGTTATTGGTTATTTCTAGAGTCTTTGGGCTGAGGGTAATATCCTCTAAAGAATCCTTAGCCTATTTCCTGTCCTGCCTTTAAACTCTATTCCTCATTTCGTTAATTAATTGTGTTTTATTTGCTAACTTCCTAACAGGAATTGAGATGGCTCAATACAAATGCCAAACAATAGAATAATTAACTCAAGGAAGAAAAAAAATAAGGAAAGAAAAATAACTATATTGAAGGAAAGAAATAGTTGTACCTTGATACTAGCCTGAGGATAATTATGACAAAGGAGCAGGCATCTACTTTATCACAATGCCAGCAGCCCCAAACGCGTTTATCCTATGTAGCGAGCATAAGCAAGAGCAAAAAATTTAAACAAGCTCTGGAAGAGCAATTGCTAAGAGACACCAAGTCAATCATAGGCAGTCTGATGGAAGCAAGAGGAAACACAGATGATACACAGTTGCCCCTCCAAACAAAAGGAGGGAAGGAGTTCTGTTACAAGGAAAAAGCAAGGATTCAAGTAAGAGAGAAGTTAACACACTGGTAATGTGCGTTCCTGATGAATGAGGCCTCCCTCAGGAGGTCTCTGGACACAATATTAATTCCAGACTGGGACAGGAAATAACCAAATGTCACCCAAATGATCTGAAAGTTAATGTAACCTTCTTGTGTATGATTTACTTCCAAGGGAACAATTTAACTTCGGAGAGACCCTGCTGGGAAAGTTCACTTCAAAAAATGGGAGAGGGGTGAAAAAATGAATATGCACACGCAGTGCAACTGCGGAGGCCTGGCCCAGCCAGGCCCAATTACAGCTAGAAAGAGCAGGAACTGCCACTTGCAATACTTGCTGTCCAGTTGGTGCTGCTGCCAATTAATGGTGGAGGAGCAGGGCCACAGAGCTGGCTGGTGCAATCGCTGCCGTCTGTGTGGGGCTGCCTCCCCTTGACTTTGGTGGGCCCCGCCCCTCACAAGCACATCTGGCAGGCACTGTCTGCCAGGGACTTCCTGGGGCAGCCCATCAGCCGTGTCTGCAGACTCCTCCACCAGGGGACAAGGCTGCTTTTCTTAGCTGCCCACTCGCTCGGCTTCCGAGCCCTTCCCCTGCGTGTGTGCCATCATTCTCTGCTAAGTGGAGGACCTGCAGACAGAGTGACACGTCCCAACACAGGTCTGGTGTCCCAGCACTGCGCCGATGGCATGTTATTTCCGCACAATGAGAACACATGCGCCTTTGTGCAACGTGCACCTGGAAAACTTCCCAGATCATGCATCTGCCTTCTGATTTACACCTTGCAGAATCAGGCTGACCGGCAGGAAAGCAGCCGAATCTACAAGCAGTGGGTGGGCTGGGCTCCCTCCCCCAGCTCCTGCCTCCTTATTCTGAGAAACAATCGTGGGTGTTCCCACCTCCCCAAAACTCCCCCCCCCCCTGCAAAGAAGGGGGGCGGGGAAAAGCTGCTTCCTGGCTGAATAAAGCTGAAACACCTGTGTGCCAGAAACATGCCCATGGAGACAGGCACAGCACTGCTGCAGATCCATCTGCCAGCGAGCTGCACTTTGGGGACTTGCAGCAGTGACCAATTAGGGTGGGAAAAACCCACAGCAGAGGAAAAGAATCTGTTTGTCCTCATTATCCCCATTCCTTTGCAATTCTTCTCACATTTCTCTCTTTCGCAAGCCCTTGTAGCTGAGGAAAAATGCACAATGCCAAAAACAACACGTTGTTTACAAAGTTCTGGAAGGCAGTTGCATTTCAGGTGGTATCTTCCCTCCATCACCACTCATTCTGCCTTTTTGGTTTGGGCTGGAAGGACTAATGGAAAGAAAAATGATGCAACATTCTGTGCTACCTGAACCTTTGTCATAAAAAAGCCTGTCCTTAAGGTTACGACTGTGAACTGCTCTTGTTAAATGTGTACTGATCTGCATTCATTTCAACAATATTTACTGATCACTCTGCTTGTGTTTAATACTGGAGCTGGCAAAATGGTCTCACTGCAGCTCATTGATCAATGCAGTACAAATACCTCCACTGTATATTGCAAAGGCAATGCAACACTTCCATCACCACCAGTTTTAGTCTGTTGCTTTTATCATAGAGCTCTGATTTCTTTTTCTCTCATCTAGGGCAATTTTCATAAAGGACCCAGAATGGGTCTGAATTGCTCAGTACAATATCCAACATGGTGGAGGCAACTGTTAAGTATTCTGGGAAAATAAGAAGATACTCAGAATTGAGATGCATTAGCAGGCTTTTAAACTGTGGGTATCACACAGATACACCATCCATAGAGCTTTGGGAAATGGGCTGGGGTGTAGGCAGTGAATGGGCATGGAAAGGAGGCGGAAGTTATTAATCAGGGCTTGAAGTAAGTCAGCATTTGCACATAGTTTGTTATTTTATTTTTTTCATGCTTCTATTTTGAGATAACATGAGACTTAGAGAAGAGTCACCAGATAGTACAGACCATTTCTGTAGACCCTTCACTCAGTTTCCCCTAATAGAATTTTACAGAACCATCCACATTTCTACCATACTCTTAATTAAATGACTGACTTTATTCATATTTCACCGGCTTTCCTACCGATGTCCTCTTTCTACTCTAAATCCTAATCCAGGATGTCAGGTTGTCGTATCTTTTAAACTAGGTATTTTATCTTTTCTCGGTAGATGTCCTACTGATTGGCTATCACCACCTTTGGAAAGAAGCTATCCTTTTGGTATCTGTAAAATGCAGAGAAACAGATGAAAAACAAGGGAAAGTGGAAAAATGGACAACAATCTCGTGACATTTTAATTTTGTCACCTACCTGCAGGGAAAAGAGAATGACTAAGGAAAGTGCTCATCTTGACCCTGCCTATCTCCTCAGTCCTGGGAAAATAAAAGGTCAAGTACTCTCTTTTGATAACCTGGTTAATCTCTAGACACTCAATAGCCAATTCAGTTTAGTGCAGTCTTGACTTACGACTTCCATTTCATAGATGGGGAAAATGAAGCCCTGGCTTGGTGAGTGATTGTTTAGGACCACAAAGTCTTGTCTAATGTACTGTATGGCTAAGACTAAGGCTTAATGAGAAATCAAACTTGGCCCAGAAGTCTCCTTCAGTGGCTAACCTTTAACATAAGAAACAACATTAATTCACCAGGATACAAAGGAAATACTTATAGAAGAAAAGTTTGGAGCATGCAGGAACTGAAAATAAAGTCCCTTGGTATAGTTGAGGGGCTGGAGAGGGGTCCTCTATGCCTGTCCTAATGAACTCTGGCTGGCACAGAGCTAAGCTGCAAATGCCAAGCAACTCAGTAATGCGGGGCTTTCATACGTGTGGTGTTTGCAAGCCAGGGACTTGGATGGCCTTGAAGTAGAAAATACCTTGAAGGAACATTCTTGGAAAGGTTAGCTGCATTTTGGACCCAGGAACCTGAGCTCCAGACATCAAAGAGATTCACTCCTCTATTCTGCACATTTGTAAAATCCACCAGAAGCAAACGTGCTGGAACCTCAACAGCAGGTATTATACTGACTGTAAAGATCATCCATCTTAGTCAAAATTACAAACAGGGCTCCTGGTCTCCCTCCTCCCCACTCCATCCATCCCCTTCGCTCATGGTCAAAGAATCAACACGAAGCAAACTGTGCTCATTCCTTTGCAGCAGTAACGATGCTGTCAGGGAGGGAGACCCCTCACCGGATCAAAGAGGCCTCTCTGGCAAGGCAGTGTGTGGCAAAGGCACATTACTGCTCCACAGCCTCCCTCTCTCTTTCTCTCTCTCTCCCTTTCTCTTGCTTTTTCTTTCTTTCAACATCAGGCATTCTTTTATAGTTTCCAATTAACATTAAAGAACAATAACATAATGATTCACGGCTGTGAGCAACCAAAAAAAAAAAAAAAAAAAAAAAAGGGATACCTCCACAATAAAACTCTGTAAAATGCACAAACTGGCACGTTTTAAATGACTCTTTAGTAACAGAGGGGAGGGCAAAAAAAAAAAAGCATATGAGGTAAATCCTTCACCAAGTAACTCACCAGGGAGACTGGTAAAAATAAATTGCACAGCTCTAATTTTCCTAGCAGCTTCCATGCTATTCTTTGAAACTGAGTACGAACCCCTTGGCGTAATCCCAAGAGCCGATCTATAGTAAATAGTGCACACTTAATGCCTAAGTTCCTTTTTAGCACCATTCAGACAGTGACTTCAGCCGCAGAGCTTAGTCATAGCAGACATTTTTGTGGCGAGGGCATTAAACCCACATGCAGCTCTCTTTCTGCGGCCGCTGGGGGTCATGCTCCTGTCCCATTAGCTGAATAAATCATAAAGTCGCGCAGACCACCCAAGGAGCAGGACCAGCAAGCCACAGGCCACGCCTACAGCCGGTTATTTCTTTTCAGAATCTACAGGGGAAAAAAAAGAAGCAGAAAAAGAAAAACAAGAAGAGGAAAAAAAACAACACAGCAAAACAGACTGCCTGTAGGGAATCGCTGCGTTTTTTTTTTTTTTTTAAATGTGATCTCTTTGAGAGTAACCTGGAGCCTTTTTGTTTATTTAGTTAAAAACAAGGAGCCAGATTTCAGAAGAAAAGTAACAAAAACAAAACAAAATAATAAAGCCACATGCATGCCTTTTGTCCTATGCTGGAGTTTGTAGACAAAAAAGAATTTTTTTTTCCTCTTGTGAGTGGATTTTAAATTAAGGAAGGCCACCCTGTGTGGCCGGCTCTTCAGGTGGTTCCGATAAGACACAATGCAGACCGAGACCCTGGGGGTGCTGCGCAGCCGCTGGGAGACTTGGCCAAACGGGATTTAACAAGGAAGCAAACGTGTTGTCGAATGTCCGCTGTGTCAAATGATTCACTCCTCCGGGAGAGGGATGGATGGTCAGGGAGGAAGGTCTGTGAAGTCAAGTTCCCATCAATCAGTAAATAAGATAAGAAACAGGAATTTTAAACACAACTATTAGCAGGCACAGCAACAAACTGCCGCTCATTATGTTAAACAGTCTCTTGGAGGCAGGAGGGGGAGGGAGTGAAGAGGAGGGGTTGGGCTTTTTAACATGCTTTTTTTTTTTTTTTAAAGAGGGCACAGAACTTTCTTCGTAGAAGTCTAATAGGCAACTAAAATGGTGACCCTTCAACCCCACCCCCTAACCATTACTCCTGCACTCGGTAAAGTTTGGTCAAAAGGGAAGTAGGAGTATACTCAAGGTGGGTGCCATTGTCTTCCGCAAGGCTCTTGGACAGGTAGCTTGGAGGATCCTGCAGGAATGTGCAGTTGGATAGTCACTTGTTTCCATCATCAGCCTCTCTGGTGTTTCACCAACTGCACTTCGTGATCTTGGGAACTTTTAGTGTGTTCCAGCTGGTTACACAGGAGAATGAAGTTCTTAAATTAACCAATGCTATTGACCCTTTGCTCAAAGTCAGGATAATGCTGCTAATTTCGCTGTGGGGGTCCACAGGAAGCTCTGCCTAAAATCTTCAAAATCCTCCTCAGCAGTAGCTTCTTGCCTCTGAAAATAGGACAGCCCATGGGGCAGCGCTGTGGAACATTACATGGTGATTTCGTGACTCTTGCCTACCAGGGAGGAGGGCAAGCTCACATATCAGTTACATTTGTGACTAAATATGTTGAGTTGTAAGGTCACCCTCCATCAAAGCCACCTTGTATTGAAGCAATTTAAACTGTCAGCAGCCCGTGTCCTAAAAATTTCAGCCAGAAGGTAAGCGAACGTACCCCACTGGTAACCTCGCACCCATTAGGATTGGCTAATTAAAATATTCACTTGCTAGATTACATACTACTTTAGCTACATAATAAAAAGCTGCTTCCACTGGAAACCAAAATCATTGTAAACAAAACCCGTCACTGGACCCAGTGGGATGACTTTCTTTTCTCCTTTTTCACATGGGTGTTTCCTTTAGAACATAAAACTTTCTTCAGCAGATGCTCTGAGGCACCTGTCCTGGGTCAGAGTGATTGGCGCAGCTAAGCCTGCTGTTGCAGGGTGTCTACCTGTACCACCCAGCCAGGGGTGGGGAACCTTTCTTCTGCAAAGAGCCACCCGGATATTTGTAACATCATTTTGTGGGCCATCCGAAATTATCAGCTTAGAAATTAGCCTACTATTGATTTACTGATTTTTGAGTCCTATCTTTGGTTGTCTTGGTAGGACCAGACCAAATGATTGTATGGCCTCTGGACTGGACATAACCCACCCCTACATCTAAACAGACTGGACACAGCATAGACAAGATGGCCTGAAACTGTATCTGTGGGATCTATGCCTCACATAAGAACAATGTGAGAACATTGTGAAACATGAGAACATGTGAACAATTCCAAGGAAAACAGTTTACTGAAAACGATGAGACTGAAGAAATACATTTGAAAACAACACCTTTCATTATTACTAGGCACCAGTCACTTGTGAAGTTAGCTCTTAATACTGTGTAATTCACAACTCTCTGATTTTGTCAACCTTTACCAGGCTTGATTTTCTGTAGTGTTGGTAAAACTGTGCAAGCCATACTAACATTTGGATACTCACATTTGGGGAATCCTTGCTCTCACAGGTTGAGAGGGAATAAATGAGAAGCCAGAACTTCATGAACATTTAGATAGCACCATTACTTTACTTCACAAACAAGATTGTTTTAAAAACTAGCTGCCCATCTGCCTATCAACTTGAGCACATTTCGCAGGACAGGATCTAGGGGCCGTCAGCTTCTCTGTGTTCTCTTCCTTGTTGGTTCTAGTTTCTTCAAGACTCTCTGCTTAGACGACCCCCTGCCATTGCCCATCTGTTCTCTCCAGAGTTGATCTGTCCTCCCTCAGCAGGATGGACTCTGTCATGACAGGAGCAATACTAGTTCCAGCCTATGTGAAAAATCCAAATTCGCTACAAAATCAGTAAATGTTTCTTCTCTTGCCCAAATCCTCAGGTGAATAAGCAATTCTACGCTCATTAACCAGAATTACTACTGCCACCACCGTCTCCCAAGTATTTATCAATCGACTGTTTTTGGTCTACGTGTGATTCATTCTTATATCAAGAATCGGTTAGGGACTGGCACTGTCAGAGGTAACAGGCAAAGAAAAAAACAGTATTAAAACTTGAAATCCCAGTTCAGCACTTACCAACTGTGTAACCCTAGGTATGATTCTTAACCTTTTAGTCACTCAGTTGTCTTATCCCCAAATGGGGTAACGGTGGCATGAGAATAAATATTGCTACTATTACATACTAGAAGCAGAGACGCCTGATGAAGACCAAAGACACGGGCCTGCCCTTGTGACACTCTTAGTCCTGTGAGGAAACTTACAGAAAGATATAGGAGGGTAACTTTTTTGAAAATGTGGAAAGTTCATGGAAAATGGAATTGAAAAATAAGTTTATTTTGGCACATTTTTGGAATTCGTACATATGAGAGGTCTTCAAATAATTCACAGAGAATGTGTATTATAATATAAAATCCACACACAGATTTCAAAAGTTTTTACACCAAAACAAAGCTATCTTTGGATTCCATTGGTCCATGAACTTTCTGAAATGCCACTAGCGATATGAATTCCAGTGCAGTTTGCTGGCGTAAGTGGTAGCTATGCATTAATTAATCACAGACAGCAGTCCTAGTAAGGGCTAACAGAGGGGCCACAATGTGCTGTGACTGCGGGGGAGTGGGTAACTGGCACAGCTGGAAGGTTCTCTTCAAATGACACTGGACACTTTGGCCGCATCCATGTCCAGAAGGTGAACAAATGACTGTGAACAATCATTGAACTTAGAACATTCCCTACTCCCTACTTAATCCTGCTCCTTAATTGTGGGCAGCTCCCCTGTGAGCAGCTAGTGTGCTTCTCTCCCCCTCTCCTCCTTCCTTTTCACCACTATAGACCTGTGGCTTCTTAGTATTCCCGAACCTTCTGTGCAAGTTTTCAGTTCTCCCTGGATTCTATTTTGGCCCTGGACACTCAAGCTTTGAAAACAGGACTTTGGGGAGCAAGAGCAAGTCCTGTAGGCTGCACACCGGCAGCCGACTCATCCCTCATGAGCGCCACATTCTTTATATGAGCTAACAGCCTACAACCTGACACCTGGGGATCCCTGGCATACAGTGAAACCTAGAAATGGTTCTAAGATGATCATTACAGGTGAAAAAAAAAAAAAAAATCCCCTTCCTCCCTTCCTACTGGACCCAGGAAATCTTTTTGCCTTCTTTGCTTCTTGTTTGACTAGTACACATAAAACTTCAAAATCCCATATGGAATGTGGAAGAGTCCACTGTGCTGTGTTCTCTTTCAGTATGGCCTGGAAAAGAGAGGAAACCCAGCTTTGAGCAGTAGGTGATGTCCTTCGACAGAGCAGAAGATGTAACATACAATCCACACATTTGAGGAGCATATGGTCCATTGGGCAAGACACATATCTAAACAGATGATTCTGCAATAGAGTGATGCAGGATACAAAGCAATTATATACAGCATTTTAAAACAAACTAGAGGCTGGTGCCGCGGCTCAATAGGCTAATCCTCTGCCTGCAGCGCTGGCACACCAGGTTCTAGTCCCAGTCGGGGCGCTGGATTCTGTCCTGGTTGCCCCTCTTCCAGGCCAGCTCTCTGCTGTGGCCAGGGAGTGCAGTGGAGGATGGCCCAAGTCCTTGGGCCCTGCACCTGCATGGGAGACCAGGAGAAGCACCTGGCTCCTGGCTTCGGATCAGTGCGGTGCACTGGCTGCAGTGCGCTGGCCGCGGTGGCCATTGGAGGGTGAACCAATGGTAAAGGAAGACCTTTCTCCCTCTCTCTCTCTCTCACTGTCCACTCTGCCTGTCAAAAAACAAAAACAAAACAAAACAAAAAAACTAGAGGGTGGTAGGCAGACCAAAAATTCAGATGCGTGAAGGAATCAATGAAGGAAAAAGATGTGAGGACATGGTCGTACATGAAGTGGAGAAATAAGTAGTGAGGAGGGAACGTGACCCTCAACCAGTGAGTGAAAGAAAGGAGGTAACTGGAAGTGAGGCTAGGCTTGTCTTTAGGTAGGAGTAGATATTCCAAGGAGCAGCTCCTGCTCAAGGTCTTCTGTGTGTTGTAAGCAAAGCCCTCTGTGGATTGTTGGGAGAGGACACAGATGAGGACAAAGAATGGACAAGATTTAAAATATCCACTGAGAAGACCAAAGAGGAGGCAAGAGACAGATAAGTGGCAGAAAACTTCCAAATGAATTGAGAAGGCAAGAGATTGAAATGATGCTAGTAATCTCGACTCCTCCAATGGCACAGAGCCACCAGAGCACAGGTGGAAGAAGAAGCAGATTTTAATCGGATCCAGTTTGCATTTCAAATATGTCCTAGATAATGGGAAAGAGTAGCTTATATGATTGACTAGGGAGTGGAGACTGGGCAAAAACTATTGTTATTAGAATAAAGCTTGGCCGGCGCCGTGGCTCACTTGGCTGGTCCTCCGCCTGCGGTGCCGGCACCCCGGGTTCTAGTCCTGGTTGCTCCTCTTCCAGTCCAGCTCTCTGCTGTGGCCCGGGAGGGCAGCGGAGGATGGCCCAAGTGATTGGGTCCCTGCACCCACATGGGAGACAGGGAGGAAGTACCCAGCTCCTGGCTTCGGATCGACGCAGCACTGGCCGTAGTGGCCATTAGGGGAGTGAACCAACAGAAGGAAGACCTTTCTCTCTGTCTCTCTCTCACTGTCTATAATTCTCTGTCTCTCTCTTTCACTGTCTAACTCTGCCTGCCCCCCCCCCCAAAAAAAAATCAAAGAATAAAGCTCAAAACCCTTAAGCACTGTCTCAGTGACCCCTACTCCAGCTCTATTGGTCTTTATTCTTCCGCATAGTTGTTGTGCCCCAGATTTGCTTGGAGATTTTTAGCATCTTTCAACCCTTGAAAGTGCAAATATCTCATGCCTCAGACCTTTGGAATGATGCTGATCTCTGCAGGAATACCCTTTTTTACTCTCTGCTTGGCTGGCTTCTCTTTACTCAGTTTCTACTTAAAGGTGGGAACTATCTCAGAGACCAAGAGTTGTAGGTCCCTTGGTTTGGCAAGTTCTCCCTGCCCTTGCACTGTGTTTTCTAATATTTAGCACTCTTACAATTACCTGCCTATTCTCTTTCTTTCCCTAGATATTTCAAGCTCACGGAGCCCTTTTCTCACTCGTAACTACCATACCCTGTTTCTTGCATGGTGCTCTGCTCACAGTGTATGTTCAATGAACACTTGCTGAGAGAATAACTAGATGAACTGATAATTCTAAAAAGCCACTAACAAGGGAAGGAAATCAGAGCCTAAGCCTGAGCAAATGGGAGTGAGCTGCAGATTTAGACTTCAGAACCAGAGAGGTTTTTCACCAAAAGATGAGCCATGAGGGGATTACTCTTCTTGCATGGTGGTCTTTGGAATTGTAAATGTCAAAAGAACTGGAAGGTGGTATGTGGCATGGTTTTTGTTTGCTGGTTTTGTTCAAGCAATGATTGAAAACACTCAAGATATTGGTGTAACTGAGGTTGGAAAGTAGCAGAACAATAAATCCAGGATCTGAAATCTTCAGTTAATACTGGAGAATGATGGAAAGTTCTGTAGATAATATACCCAGGAGCTGAGGGTGCTAAAGCTGTATGGCTTGAAATTCAAGGGAGGAAGAAGGTAACTGGTCATTACAGGGTGTCAGGCCTCAAGATTTCTACTTCATGGGGGCAGGGCCAGACTCACTGGAGGCTGGAAGTGGTTAGCATAAGCTCATTGTGATGGCACTAAACATTGGTTGAAAATAAAATACTTATAATTTAGAAGGTTTTCAAAGTCTTAACAAAAGTGGCATTTTCTTGTTAACACATGGTTAATCAAATAATTAAATTAGTGAGAAATATGTATTTCCAAAGCATTCTCATTTTTTTTTTTTTTTGTTGAGTAGTCAATACTGTTCATCAAAGAGTGTATTTTACTTATAAATGTCTGTCTACCGGCCAGCGCCGCGGCTCAATAGGCTAATCTTCCACCTGCAGCACTGGCACACCAGATTCTAGTCCCGGTCGGGGCGCAGGATTCTGTGCCGGTTGTCCCTCTTCCAGGCCAGCTCTCTGCTGTGGCCCAGGAGGGCAGTGGAGGATGGCCCAAGTGGTTGGCCCCTGCACCTGCATGGGAGATCAGGAGAAGCACCTGGCTCCTGGCTTCGGATCAGCGCAATGTGCTGGCCTCACCGTGACGGTCGCGGCGGCCATTGGAGGGTGAGCCAATGGCAAAGGGAGACCTTTCTCTCTGTCTCTCTCTCTTTCACTGTCCACTCTGCCTGTCAAAAAAAATTAAATAAATAAATAAATAAAAGTCTGTGTACCAATCACTCTAAGTTCTATGAAACAGAAACTTTGATCAGTTTCATTCACTGCTATATCCTCAATGCCAAAACAGGGCCTGGCACATCAACAGCACTCAGTAAACATTTGTTAAAGCAACAAATTCCATTTCATTAAGAGTTTGATTTCTTAATTGTCAGACTTTTTCAATTGGATTTGGTGAATAAGAAATATCTCAATTTTTAGAACAATCTGTAAAGCCATTCTTTGTGAAAGAGCTGGAATTTTTGTTTTGTTGCATTTTTTTTTTTCAGAAAAAGACATAAAGTAAACCGTTCCCAGACATGATTATCAGATCCTAACTCCTATACTCTCTGTAATGTATCTTGTTTATACGTTGTAAACATAATGAATAGTACTTCTACCCTTATCAACACAGACTTAATACACCTGGATAACTTGAAAGCTAACAGTTGTTCCTGAATCACTTCTGTAAGGTATTGGTGTATTTTTTTATTTTTTAAATCTGTTAATCTATTTATTTCAAAGGCAGAGTGTGTGTGCTGGGGAGGATCATCTATCTGCTGGTTCACTCCCTAAATAGCTGCAACAGCTGGTGCTGAGCCAGGCTGAAGCCAGAAGCCAGGGACTCCAGCTCATATACGGGTAGCAGGAACTCGAGCACAGGGCCATTAGCTACTGCTTCCCAGGAACGTTAGCAGGGAAGCTAGATTAGAACCAAAGTAGCTAGGGTTCAAACTGGTGCTCTGATGTAGATGCAGGCACGTTTACTGGGCAGCCCCTGAAGTATTAATATATTCAATGGCTCTTCTAGTAATTTTCATAAAATTCCAACCCTGTAAAAGTCATAGGTTATGCTGCTAAATACAGAATTCCTTGTTTTCCTGTGAGTTTTCTTTTTAAGAGATGGTTCAATTATCTTTTAATTTAGAGGAGAGGGGAATCCTCATTTATGTGTGAGTTAAGTGAAACATACTATCAAAACCATTTTCATAAGCAGTGCTCTAAAATTTATTTTTAATAATGAAAATATCACAAAATTTTTGTGATACTACCTTGAAACAAGGGATGTCCTTCTCTGCTTTCAAAGTGGAGCAAGACAGGAGGACATGCTCAGAAGGCCAAGGAGGCAAATAGGCTTCTCCCACCCCTGTGCAGAATTCCTTTGACAGAGAGAACGGCCACATGCAGGAGAGAGGGGAGCAGCACTCTGAGGGGATGGACCATTCAGAAGGTTGCCAGATCTGTGATAGTGGTGGAAAAACTGAACATTTTAGGTCTTGAATGGTTTACCGTGGGGTTGCTAGATAGAGCAAATAAAACTACAGAATGCTCAGCTACATTAGAATTTCAAATAGACAATGAATAGCTTTTTGTGTAAGTATGGCACCAATATGGCAGAGGGCATAATTATATTGGAAAAAAAAAAAAAAGGTTGCCTGAAATCCAGATTTAACCAGGTGTACCTTATTTAATCTGGCAGTCCTGATTTCCCTCTGACAGCTTGGATCATTGAGCCTCCTTCCAGATGTGGACTGTGAGCCATGTGGGTGCCTTGAATGGAGCTCTTTGCCTGTATTGTAAGGGGTGAAAGGGAATGAGTCCCGTAAAAGTGGGTGGCCATAGAAGTATAGTAATCCTCATGGCTAGGCCTTTCCTTTTAATTCAGTCAATAAAAGAAGGTAAAAATGAGGCTTTGACAGTGCAAACAGAAAAGGCTTTCACAGATGTGCTAGGTAATGATGCAAAGCTCCATTAAGGAGTCAGCAAGTTGATTCTGAGGGAGCCAGGGCCCCTCTCCTCTGCTCACCAACTTCTCATGCCTATGTATTAAGGGAAGTGGGGCAAGATTTGGGAGACTCAACTTGTAAGCATATCTCTGACAGTTTACTTTTCATAACATTGTTTGTATTGTGGAAATGAAGAGAAGGAGAAATCATCAGTGGCAGTTTTAATGCTATTAAAATAATGCCACCAGATAGCTAAACTATGCAAGAAGCTTCACTTTGAAAGCTCACCAGCTCTGGGTTTCATTTGTAAACGCAAAGGAAGAAACCAAAAATAGTAGAAAATGGGATAATCAGTGAATAATTGAGGCCCAACCATTTTGCAGAGCAATTTCTCTTAAAAATACTTGCTCCAATAATGCTTCCTTTGCAAAGTCACAGCAAAATCTGAGAACAGGAAATCCAAATATATATGGCTGATTATTATCTTTTCAAATCAAATTATTTTCTTCAGCAATATTGACCATGGAAAATATAGGCCCTATCTTCAGCCTTACCACTAACTAGTTGTACATCCTTACACAGACCATTTAATGTCTCTGGGCTTCACAGTCCCACCTTTAAAATATAAATAATAACATCAATTCTGCCATTCTCATGGAGTGACTGAGCTAAGTTGGAATAATAAAGTCAAATGCTTTGAAAAACACCATGAAAAGCATCAAAATTCATTCCTGCTAGGTAATGTTCACTAATGGCCCAAGTGATTTTGATAAATTACTAAAAAGCCTGAATCAACCCTTGTAGTAGGTCCAAGTGTTAGAGCAGCAAAAAATATTGGCAAAAATACCACTTTGGAAAAAAGCTTTGGTTTTGAGAGTGATGCTTGATCAGACATGCATAGTTTTGTCTTAGGTGTTCTGTAAAGTACAAAAGACCCATAAGACATGGTCTCTGTCCTCATGAAGGTTACAATTAATTTGAAAGAGAAAAAGAAAGACATAATTGCTGCTAACCAAAAATGCAATACTGTTTATGATTTAGAGCTCACTGAATGGTGATGACAGTAGGTTTCTTTTAGAGATCACAGCACAACATGGTTAACACAGGGAAATTATTTCACAGAGTTAGTCTTTGGGATTGTTAAAGAGGGTTTGAACAAATTAAGAGAAGAAAGAAAGGCATTTAATGTTGGAAAAGTCTTGACCAGAATATGTGTGTGGCCTATTAAACATAAAAAGGAGACTAGTCTGACTAGATCAAGAATTTATGCAGGGAATAGTGCCTAAAAGAATAGCATATAAAATAAAATAATAGTACAAAAGGTAGAGCTGAATAGGTGGATTGATTCAAGATGATGACAGCTATACCAATAATGATCTTGCTGAAAGGGAAATCAAGAAAGAAATCTCATTCACAATAGCTACAAAGTACTTAAATATTTAGGAATAAATTTAACCAAAGAAGTAAAAAAATCTCTAAAATGAAAATTATAAGACACTGATGAAATAAATCATCAAGGACACCAAAACAAGCAAGCAAACAAAATGGGGTAGGGAGATATTCCTGCTTATGAACTAGAAAAATTAATACTGTTAAAATGTCCATACTAACTATAGCAATCTACAAATTCAATGCAACCCTTATCAAATGCCAATGATATTCTTTACAGAATTAAAAGAAATAATCCTAAAACCTGCATGCAACCACTGAAGACCAAGAATAGCTAAAGTGATGCTTTGAGCAAAACAAACAAAAACATTACATTACAACACCTGATTTTCAAGGTATACCTCAAAGGGATAGTAATTAAAACAGTATGGTATCAACACAGAGATCAATGGAACAGAGAAACCAGAAATTAATACATGTACATTATACCAACTGATTTTTGACAAATATATATTGCAGAAAGGCTAGTCTTTTCAATCAATCATGCTAGCAAAACTTCCATGTAAAACCATGAAATTAGATTTCCTATCTCTCACTATATAAAAAAGTCAACTCAGAATGGATCAATGACTTAAGTGTAAAGTCTTAAACTATGAAATAGCTAGAAGAAAACATAATCAACATTTTCAGTCACTGGCATAGGCAATGAATTTTTGGAGAAGACCCCAAAAGACAGGCAACAAGCCAAAAACTAGACAATTAAAAGTATATCAAACTCAGAAGCACAGGAAACATTCAAAAGAGTGTAGAGACATCCAACACAATAAGAAAAAATATTTGCAAGCCAGCTGACAAAGGATCAATACTCAGAATATATCAGGAACTCAAAAAACTCAACAACAAAGTAATCAATCCAGTTAAGAAATGGACAGAGAAGTTGAATAGACAGTTCTCAAAAGAAGAAATACAAATGGCCAGCAAATACATAAAAATATGGTCAATATCACAAGCTATTGAAGAAATGCACATGAGAACCACCATGAGATGCTAGTTCACCCTTGTTAGAATGGCTATTACCAAAAAGACAGAAAACAACAAATGCTGGCAAGGATGTGGAGAACACTTATACACTGTTAGCTGGAGTCTAAATTAGTTTAACTATGGAAATTATGGTGGTCTCTTAAAAAACTAGAACTAGAGGCCGGCGCCGTGGCTCAATAGGCTAATCCTCCGCCTCCGGCACCGGCACCGGCACACTGGGTTCTAGTCCCGGTCGGGCGCCGGATTCTGTCCCGGTTGTTCCTCTTCTAGTCCAGCTCTCTGCTGTGGCCCGGGAGTGCAGTGGAGGATGGCCCAAGTTCTTGGGCCCTGCACCTGCATGGGAGACCAGGAGAAGCACCTGGCTCCTGGCTTTGGATCAGCGCGGTGCACCAGCCACAGCACACCAGCCACAGCAGCCATTGGAGGGTGAACCAATGGTAAAGGAAGACCTTTCTCTGTCTCTCTCTCTCTCTCTCTCTCACTGTCCTCTCTGCCTGTAAAAAAAAAAAAAAAAAAAACTAGAACTAGAACCACCACATGATCCCATAATTCTACTACTGCATATATATCTAAAAGATAAAATCATTGTATGAAGAGATTATCTGCTCCACCATGTTAATTGAAGCACTATTCACAATAGCCAAAATAAGGAATCACCAAGATACCCATAATCAGATGAATAGAATGGATAAAGAAAATTTTGTACACAATGGAATACTATTCAGCCATAAAAAAGAATGAAATACTGTCATTTGCAGCAAAATGGATAGAACTAGAAGGCATCATGTTAAGTGAAATAAATCAGACATAGAAAGACAAATACTGCATGTTCTCCCTCAGCTGTAGAATCTAAAAAAAAAAAAATCTTTAATTTGAATATAGAATGGTGATTACTAGAGCCTGGTAGGGGTAGAGGTAGGTGAAGGAGCTTGCATAATAGATAACAAATGAGAGATAGATCAAAAAAGTAAGTTCCTAGTGTTACATAGCATAGTGGGGAAACCACAGTTCACAGTAACCTTGTGTATTGTTTTATGAACAAATAGAAGAAAGCTCCAAGCCTCCTATCATAGAGCAATGTCAAAGAAGGGGAAATGTTAGTTATCTTGTTTTGGTCAGTGCACAATGTACATATGTACTGAAATGTCAGACACATTGTATACATATACTGAAATGTCACACTATTGCCATAAATATGTGCGATCATTGTTACTTTTGAAAAAGATTATGACAGGTCTAGAAAGTTTGGACTCTTGAAAAGTGACATATCTACCCACAAATAAACACGAATTATATATAGGCAAATATAAATACCATTCAATACATATGCTATATATGCACACAATTTGAGATAACTCCAAACAGTTTGTGGAAAATAATTAGAATTAATTTCTGAAGTGCATGCATACAAGAGATTATAAAGGGGCCAGTGTTGTGTCATAAAAGATTAAATCTCTATCTGCAGTGTCAGCATCCCTTACGGGCACCGGTTCGAGTCCCAGCTGCTCCATTTCCAATCCAGCTCCCTGCTAATGTGCCTGGAAAAGCAGCGGAAGATGGGCCACATACTTGGGCCTCTGCACCCACATCAGAGACCCAGATGAAGCTCCTGGCTTCTGGCTCTTACCCATTGTGGCCATTTGGAGAATGAACCAGTGGATGGAAGGTCTCTCTCTCTCTCTCTCTCTCTCTCTCTCTCTCTCTCTGTCTCTGCCTTTCAAATAAATAAATATATCTTTTAAAAAAGCCAAGAGATCTTCAAGAAATTCACAAAAATGTATACCCTTAAAAAACTATGAATTAATGTCAATTTTTTGCACCAAAATAAACTCATCTTTTAATTCCATTTTTCTAAAAATATGTTGAAGTATCCTTATAGATGGATTCTCTACATTATTTTTATTTCATTTCATCAGTTTGAGAGTGGGAGAGAGAAAGAGAGAGGAGAGAGAGAGAGAGAGAGAGAGAAATTCCCATTCACTGGTTCACTCCCTGAATGTCTGCAATGATAAGGGCTGGGCCAATGCCAATGCCAATGCCAATGCTGAAGTGAGGCCTCAGTCCAGGTCTCACATGTGGGTGGCAGGAATCCAGGGTCTGCTTTGACAGAAAGCTAGGGTTAGGATCTGGAGCTGTATAAATGACTGTCCCCAGTATTCCTTTTATTTTTAACATACCATGCTTATGTGTAATAAGACATCCTCTATATTATCACAAAATGTTCTTTACTTTGAAGACAGTACAACTGACATCTACTCAGAATATGACTTTCGAAGAGTGCTACTCCAGGCGAAGCCTCCCTGAAGGCTGACTACGTTTGAAAACTCTAGTCACCATCAGCCAAGGCTATTACAGCTAATGGCAGCTTCATTTCACTTTGCAGAATTCATGGCCACCATAGTGATACATTTTCTGATTCCTGTGTTCCCTATTATTTGTGTATCTTCTCTAATTTGAAATTCTGTAGCAGGATATTTTAGTTTCTTCCTCTTAGGAGCTCTTTCAATGTGGTTTACTGTACATACAATGGCCCACGTGCTTTCTGCTGTCATCCCTTCTCCACATACGTCTCACCCAGAGAACAATTTCCATTTCAACACTCTTAGGTTGGCTGCCTTACAGCCTTTTGTTAATTCACTCTTGCTAGATACCGTTAACTAATGGCACAACTGATTTTGATGAATTACTAAAGAGCCTTAATCAATTCCTGTAGAAAGTCCAGGTCTTGGAGCAGAAAAAAAAAAAAAAAAAACTGGCAAGAATACTGGTCTGGAAAATGCTTTGATTTTTGAAAGTGGTACTTGCTAATATGGTGTCTCATTCCATCCACCAGTCTCCTGAAAGACATCGTGGCCTTATGGGTTTAATTTTCTGCATCATGGTCAATCAGCACACTGGTAGATACAGTGCTGCCAAGGAAAGAAAATTCAGTGATGATTTTTAGCCATGTTGCCAATGAAAATCTTACAATGACTGAGTCTAACTTTCTTTGTTGAGTCTTTGAACATGGTTGTGGAATATGGGTTTAATAAAAGTTGACCTATTACACAATTCTCTGCTTTAGTCCATTGGAAATGAGGAATGGATTGGCCATGATGATGTCAATGGTGACATAGCTGGACAAACCTTCATTAAGTAGTTTGGAGATCACCATGAACATGAGCTGGGAAGCCAAGCTTTTTAAAAAGTTGCCAAAGTCCATGTTCTCAGATGTGTCATGAGCTTTGAAACTAGTACTGCCATTTTCTGCACTTCCATGTAAATCAAGGTTATATCCATAATGCATTTCACAAGTTATGTCTTCTTTTTGATTTTATATGTTGGGCGGCAGGTTTCTGTTCAGAACACCATCAAGAAGTTACCATCAGAAATCATGTGTCATTGTCTGATTCTCGCGTTTAGGGAAAGGCTTCTTCAGGTAGTCAAGTGACTTTTCCACAAATTGCCTTAATGCATGGAAAGCTTTCAGAGAGAAGCACTGAGCGCATGTGGGAGTATCTGCTATTAGAATTACAATTGTTATATCACTTATCATAATCTGTTTCAGGACATATGTTATGTCTTAGAACCTGTCATTTCTTGTAGATCTGGCTCTAAGAGACTGATTTCTTACAGTATGTTTCAAATCTGGTACATGGTGATTTCTTTAAGCCCTAGCTGGTTCTATCTGCAAAATTAATATATGTGTTTAGGGAATTTCTTAAATTTTAATAGAACATTCCATTTTCTGTTCAAAATAAGTGTCTCCATGTTTGTTACTATTTATGGCCTTACCTAACATTGGTACTAAAGACAGACATGAGCTTCAACTGAAGTCGTAACTGTTCTGCTTCTCACATTCGTTTTTTTTTGACAGGCAGAGTGGACAATGAGAGAGAGAGAGAGAAAGGTCTTCCTTTTCTGTTGGTTCACCCTCCAATGGCCGCAGCGTGGCAGCTGCGCTGATCCAATGGCAGGAGCCAGGTGCTTCTCCTGGTCTCCCATGGGGTGCAGGGCCCAAGGACTTGGGCCATCCTCCACTGCACTCCCTGGCCACAGCAGAGAGCTGACCTGGAAGAGGGGCAACCGGGACAGAATCCAGCGCCCCGACCGGGACTAGAACCCGGTGTGCTGGTGCTGCAGGCAGAAGATTAGCCTATTGAGCTGCGGCACCGGCGTTTCTCATATTCTACCACATTTGCTTAACCTCCTATTACCTTTTTATGGCTTTAGAATATTTACTTTGTAAAATTTGTGTTTTCCTGATATCAAGAACCTTGAATTTTCTTTCATTTAGTATCACTTCATGAACTCTTCTCAACTCCTGTGGCAGAAGCTGCTCTAGTAGATATTAGTTACCAAATATCAATTATACCACTACTAAAGCCATAGACCCAGCTACAAATTTTCGTGTTCTAGCCAACCTCACAGACAAGGGAAGACAAAGACACATAAAATGAAACTGATGAATGGAGCAACCAGACAAGTTATTCAATAGCTTTAGCAGCTCTTTTGCTCCTCTATCCTTCTGTCCAGAATATGGAAGCGATGGCTGGGGCTACAGGGACCATCTTACAAACATGAAAGTCCTTGAGGATGGGCACTAAAGAAGACACAATAGAAGCACAGAAGAAATCTGGAATGCCAATGATATTTGGAATCCCTGAAGCATCCTTGAACTTCCTACCACCATTGGGCTTTATTTTACAGGAGAGAGAAACAAATCTCTGTGTTATTTTAGGCACCTACATTTTACATACCAATTGCTAAGGGACTAAATTAATTCCTCAAGGACTGTGACCACAGTCTTTGTGTCTATTGAGATATTTCAGACTAATCTTTTCCCTTATAAGTTTTTGGCCTTGCATCATAAATGAGGAAACTGGATTTATTCCATTGTTGTGTTTCTTTCCTACTTGACAGAGCATTATTTATAACCATAAGGTACTTTAATAAAGTTTTTGTTGCTATTAAGACCACTCAATGTCTTTTTTTTTTTTTTTTTTGAACAGGCAGAGTTAGACAGTGAAAGAGAGAGAAAAGTCTTCCTTTTCTGTTGGTTCACCCTCCAATGGCTGCAGCTCGCCAGCCGCACTGATCCAAAGCCAGGAGCCAGGTGCTTCTCCTGGTCTCCCATGGGGTGCAGGGCCCAAGCACTTGGGCCATCCTCCACTGCCTTCCCGGGCCATAGCAGAGAGCTGGACTGGAAGAGGAGCAACCGGGACAGAATCCGGTGCCCCAACCGGGACTAGAACCTGGTGTGCCGGCGCCGCTAGGCGGAGGATTAGCCAAGTGAGCCGTGGTGCTGGCCACCACTCAATGTCTTAAAGATTACAGTTTTCTGACCAATGACTGATTATATACATATACATATATATAATATAGAGAGAGGATATATATCATACACATGTGCAAGTACATATATACATATTATATGTTTCATTTTCCCAAGTCTCTGACATTCAACTTAATTCTCAAGTGTGTTACTTTAAAGCATTGATTCTATAGCCAGAAAAAATAGCTTTGGAAACAGGTAGAAAAGAAAAACTAAATGGAAAGAGAATATCAGATTACTAAACTTATTTTTTAAATTTGCTTATTTTGAATGGTTAAACTCATCCATTCCCTCTGAACCTAAGTCTGTGTCAGCATGAAAGGCACAGGTTCTTTCCACATACTCTTAGAATAACCTTTATTCAACTCATTTACCTATCAAGGGGAGTCAGAGGGCTAACGGGGTACAAATTGTTGCTGAATGGGCCACCATATGGAAGACTCCTGTCTGACTGGTGAGTTCAACCCATTTCCTTTACACTTGGTTTAAGAATGGTGTTCCCAGTAAAACATGGCTACAATTCACCCCACCTACTGAAAGAACTATAAATAACCACAATTTAAAGATTGGGTTGTTGTTATAGATATTAGCTGTCTTATAGTTTATTTAAATTTTACCTACAAACTTTGCCTTGATAGTGTTTCAGTTCTTTGGTATGCCCAAAGACAAATACCCCTTTCTCCTGGAACACATTTTCCTTTACTAGGTTTGTCAATGGAGAGAAAACAGGGGCTAATGCACCTCCTCCCAGTCACAGGCTGGCTTGTCCCTCCATGTGAATCCTTCCTTCCCACAGGGAAGACTGAGCCCTTCTTACAGGGGGACCTGGTCATATGCACTTTGAGTATGGAGAAGCAGAGCAGAAGTTGCGTCCAATTCCCTCTACCCCACCATCCTGCCCTGAACTCCTTAATCTGATCAGTTCTCCAACCTCAGTGATGAACAAGACATCAGGGCTGGGCACAAGAGAGTAAGAGTGTAGGGGAAGTCTCATCTCATGGCAACCAGGAAAGTGGGGCATAAACACTCTGTCCACTCCAATCTCCCACACAACACCCTACCTAAGTTCTAAGCCATCATTTTCACATGGCCAGAGAAAGTGTGCTTTCTGTTTAACGTTTCTACTTATTTCAGACTCCTTAATTGCTAGAGTAACAATGCTTGTTCAACCATCTTGAAAGCTTTTTAACAATCACTGAAGATCAGCTTGAAGCATTTCCTGAAAAGGTGTGAGTCCTGTCAAAAGAAACAAGGAGTGGGTCCATCAAGAGGCTTGTCTGAAATCAACAAGGAGGAAAACCAAGGGCTCCGCAGCATCAGCCACGCTGGGGACTAAATTGATGTCACGGGTGGGAACCACTGCTGGAGAAAAACACACGGGCCAAAGTCACTTTGCTAAATCAGAGGCTTCTCCTGTAAGCACCACCTCGGAGGCAGCAAGCAAGGGGACCCGACTGAAGTCAGAGACCAAGCTGACTTCATTGGTTAAGAGGTATTTCAACACTGGATTCAAGTTTAAATGCTGCCCTGTTGTCCAAATTCAATACACAAGTGCTGTTTTATTTCTCAAACTATTCAGTAAGATGTCTACATTTACACATATTATTATAGATACATTAACTTAGCCATTCTTAGGCTAAGTTTAACTTTGAGAAGCAAGCATCTAATGCATTTCTCTTGCTTTTTGAAACAACTTATCAAGCTATACCTTTTTATTTAAATAAGCTATCAAGAAGATCTTAACTTTATACCCTTTTGGATTAAATTTACCTAACTCCATGCTTTCAACACTTTTGCTAACTCAACCATGCAGATTTCTTGGTAATAAATGGTTTTTGATCTTATCTGAATTGCTGTTCCTCAATAACTCTCCATTTAAAAATCACTTTCCTAAGAGTGATGTACATTCTGGGCATCTGAGTATATTTGTAGACCTAGTAGTTGTGGTAACAAGACTAAGTTTACATGTCTGTCCACATCAGCACCATGTACTCAAGATGGATTTCAGCTGCCAAAAAGGTCACTCCAAACTGCTTGCACAAACCTGTCTTTATGCCCCTGTTTATTATGCTCCCATGTAGTAGACGTCTTAGGCACTGAAACAGCACGGCCATATATCAACAGCTCTCTGGTGGTTCCGAATGTTCTAAACAAGAGCAAGGGTGCACTGAACCTCCCATGTAAACTTTATACAACAGATTCAGCAGAACTGTAATTATTTACAAAATGATGGCATGAGAAATCTCTGGATTTATATCTTACGTTAAAGTAACTTAGATGGTGTCCGCATAATTCTTGAATTCGTGGTAGGTTTGCAATTTATTTTGTTTTATTTTGGTTGCACTTGATACAACTCTAAGACTATTTTCATTGAAATTTCAAAAAGAATTCAACCAAGATTGGACAGGTTTCTGAAATGTACAGGATGATTAAGTCTGGTGCATGTCTGATCCCATAGAAACTTGAACTTATTCTGGCATGGGCACAAAGTATTGTGCATTGCATATATAATTTGAAACTTCTATTTTTTTATTGCTTCTATCATAAAATTAATTAATTAAGAAAAATAGAGCATTTTATAGAAACATCTGTAGATCCTAAGCCAACTAAATCAGGTGGAATTTAGAACTTCATGTCCCTTTTTTTTTCAGTTTGTTCCTTGTCCAAAGTAGTGAATCTGAGCACAAAGCTCCCTTTGAGGCCAAGTGCACTCCTTGTTTGTGCTGGCATCACCCGGTGGGCATGAAAAAAAGGAATGAAGCCTCTGAGAACATGGAAAAATCCTCCTTTTTTTTTTCTTCAGTGAAGATTACAGTCCCAGAGTTAAAGTGATACAATGACACCAAAATATTATCTACACTTACATTGGATATATATCAATTTGTAAACTATATCACTTAGAAACTCATAAGACTTATGTTTTGTCACTTTTTGCATTCTCATACCCCCTTTAAGTTCACCCTCCAAATATAGATCTAGAGCACTGAGATCTTTCATGGAGAAAATGAATCTAATTCTATTGTGGCATAAAAAAATCAACATGCTAACTGTTTCTATTTTACTCTTGTGAAATTAAAATTTTTACATTGCCCCTTCAAAAAAAAAAAAAAAGGATAATTTAGTCACTGGACTCCTTTGCTCATAAACCAAAGTCACTTTGAGCACCCTCTATTGAGATAGTTCAGTGGGTGTTTAGCCACAAGATTCCAGGAGTAATCTGCTACGAATGACGTCTTACTATTGTTACCATGCTTTCTAAGCTTTAGCTAAATACTGTCCCTAACACCACCGCAGCAAAGAAAAAGAATATTATCGTATCTTCTTTTCCCAGCAGGGGAACTGAAAGGACAGCAGGTAGTTAAGCGTTTTACTCAAGGCAAAATAAAAACTTAAGAGTTAGAAATAGGACTAGACCCTAGTGTAACCCCTTGTCCTGAAACCAAGCCCAGCTTCCGAGCTGTCCACTGACTTAGAAGGATGAAGGGGAGAGTCCACATAATCATCATTATTCTCCCCATATCATTAACTGTAAATAAATTAGGCTAGTTCTTGCAGGGATTATTAACTCCTTTGGACTTTGAAAATGTCATTTACCTACAGTGCTGGATACTCTGTGTTATTGAACAGTTTACCTACTACTAGAGGGCATTTTTACAAAATTAGGAATTTGTTAGTCCTCATTTGGCATATTAATACCTAAGCCCTGGAAGATCCTAGAATTCAATTTACTTTCTAAAACTGAATTAGTTAAAAATAGTTTCTTTATATGGACATGGTCTATTTCCCAAAGAAAATGTGATTTGATATAAAGCCAAAGCCAGAACCAGAAATTATGACAGAAATATAGAGCTGGGAGCTTTGAGGTTTGCATTGCCAAAAGAGGATGCATTTTTGAGAGCTATAGAAGGTATGTTACAGTCCCATGCTTCATTTCTTAAACATGAAATAAGAAGAATGACAGTTGGAGCTTAATTGGAAAAATGAGAATAAAGTAATAAAATAGGTATTTATGTACTTTAGACCAATTATCCCAAGTACATTTGCAACCATCACACTTTATTACTTTGTAGTTGATTTTGCATAAACTAGTGTGCCTTGTAAAACTTCACTTGGCATAAATTTATTTTGTTGATTAGAGTGGTATATAAAGGTAAATATACTTTCATGTCTTTTTTTAAGTTTAGGTGCTGTTATAAAAGATAATTTTATGGTATGTCTTAAAGTTATTAAAGATAACCCCAAATCTAAACAGGTGTCAAAAATTGGACTGAAATTCACTACTTTGCATAAACTTAATTTTATTGCTTCTAAAAAAATGGGATTCATAAATAATGGATAATGAGAATAGCTTTGTTTTACACTTTTAAAAGTAATACCACAAAAATAGGATGATAGAGTTAAACTCTGAAGAAGAAGTGAATCAGCAGGGCATCCACCAGGAGCAATAACTGCCTTCCAGGTTCCAGATCTCTGATGAGCTGCACTAGAGATTTCAAAATGAAAATCATAATAGAAACAATCTCAGATTTTTTAAAAGTTAAACTTCAGGGAGGAAGGAAAGATTTAATTTGTCCAAAGAGTTGCTGATTATTCACTCTCAGGGAGTGAACAAACTTGTGCACACTCTGAAGAACAAAGTAGAGACATGGTCTTTTTTTAAGAGCATGAACTCTTTTATCCAATCTGGATGAAAAGTTTCTATCAGATGTCTTCATTCCTTCCCTCAACTCCTAGCAAACTGCAGGCTGTGATTCCATCAAGGATGGGTAGGAAATGGTGAAAAGCAGAGGAAGATGCTGCCAATTTTCCTGGCACTGATTTCCCAAACTTAAATTCATGAAGTCTCTTGTAGCTGCTCTGAGGCATGGTAAGTCTCAGGCTAGGGACAGTCCCTCTAAACTAAACTCTCTGTGATTGTTGCTTCTCTGGGATTTCTCTTGAGCCAGAGAAAGAAAATTGGAAAAGAGAAATGGATGAGTTTCAAAAACACTTTTCCTAATCCCAGGCAGTGTACAAAGAAGCACAGTGATAAATTGTGGACCTCTTAGTAGCAATCTCATGAGGCTCCTTCGTGTGCACTGAGTCCGTTCCCATCATCTGAACAGGAGCAAGAACCATCCATCACCGAGCCAGCAATACTGCACATCAGTGATCGGCATCTTGATCAGTGACCCCACCCCTGGGATATCTCCTTTTTAACTGTCCCCTGGGGACCCCTGGAGGACACTTGACAGCTCACATGGAGGTTACCTGGGTACCTTGTGATATTGTAATGAACCATCTACCAGTGAGATGGGACTACATGGTAAGAGACTACAGTATCTCATGTTTGAGGCAGCGGTTAAACATATTCCTGCTACAATCATAATTTAGATGATTTTAAAGATATTTAATTTGGCTTTGGAGTTTCTGTGTCGGAATGCATTTGATGTTCAAGTCACTTCTAACTCAGTTATCAGGCAGGAACTCCCAGGGAGAGAAGCTTTGGCAAAGGAAAGGAGCTGTTCACGCTCTTCACATTGCTTCCTCTGTTCAACTCTTTCCAGAAATCAGCTAACTTCTGAGGCAGTTTGATGAAACTCACCTCTGTCATAACCTTCCCGAGAGACAAGACATAGTCAAGTGTTCCGGTTTCACAGAATGTCACTGCCAACTCCTCCTCATAGAGGTGTGTGAGCATTGTCCAAACCACAGAGCAAGGTGCATGGAATGTGGTTCACATGAAATCATCCCGAGGCAATTCAGTGTTGAAATTCAAATCTGGAGTAGGACTGGACAAATTCAAAGAGGGAAAGGATACAATTTTTAAATCCTGGGACACCAGACTTCCATGTCTGCAGGCGAATCCAAGCACTGACTTGCCAAACTACTGTGGACTATTTTAATGCCACGTTACTACCACCCTCCACATGTCCTGTTAATCAGATCCAATTGCTCAACTTGACTCTGTTCCGCCCAAAAATATTTGGATTTTCTTTCTTCTGCATGTTACTCTGATTGATTAAAAGTACCTTGCTTTAAAGTCAGAACATCAGGGACCTGTATATGATTTTCCTCTCAACTTCACAACCACTGGTGTTCTTGCTCAGCAGCTCTGCTTCCCTCTACCACAACCATTGCCCTATGCTCATGTCAGTCTGTTTAAAACTGGTGATTCTCCATCATAAACATTCTATGATATGGGGAACGACATAGTATCAAGCACTAGAGAGTTTAAAGGCTCCTTCTTAAAAATGGAACCTAAGTGATCAGAACGTTCTACTGGAGAGCTTCACATGCTACAGTCATCATTGCCTACAAGTGTGTTAACCAGCTCTACTGATGCAAACATTTCTTTGCAAGCATTTACTGAGATATTGTAAATTACTTAACTACAGCAGTGTACTTTCTCTCCCTTAATCTTGATCTGATCCCTGAGGGGCTATTTATTACAGATATATACAACTTGTCATTAGAAGTGAAGTTAATGTAATATGACACAAGTAGCACACATTGTTTAAATGTGTTCCAGAAAGTTAGCAAATTTATTTAGTTCAGTGAATACTTACATGATCTTCTGCCTGAAAAGCAGCAAGCAAGGAGTGAGGCCGGGGGGTAGGGGCAAAATATTAAACACTGCTCACTGTAGGTGGCCAATTAATACCCTGTATCCAAGCTGGAACAAATCCTTCCAGTATATACATAAAGCATATAATCTCTTATCTGCTTAGGCATTATCAAATATTTTAGCAAATCCTAGTAACTTCAAACACAGGTTTAATGGAATGCAATGCTAAAACATGCAAAGTCAAGAATCAAGTTTTTTAAGAACATAATCTGTTTTAGAAGATTTCGAGAGAACTACTTTGCAATGCCATTATAATCTTATCCCACAAGGAAAGATGTCTGATTTGGCAAAACAATATTGCATGTGTTAAAGCAAAATGCACAATTTTGCCTTCCCAAAATTAGAGCCATAAGCAGGAAAATCATTTTAATTCTTCAGAATTTGAAATAGTGCACAACAATTAGTCTGATTCTCAACATTTGGTCACTAGATAATATTAATTTTAGAGGGAATTCTAGTAGATGGACACATGAGGTTAACAGGATGAGCCAGCTGGGATATGTGCCAGCATTAATTCAACATTGTGGTTTGTATCTCATCACTAAGTTAAAAGTAATACAATTAATTAGACCATAACCATAAAAAGAAAAACCTTGTCCATAACACAGCTCTGACACGACTCCGGTTTTCCCTTATTAAACATAAATCGACATTAAAATGGATCCACTTCTCCCCCAGCCATCCTATCCTTTCTGCCTGGACACCTGGGCTATATTTTAAATGTCTTTTCATCTTTTTCATCTTCATCTGGGATTCTGCTCATGCACTCGGGGTGGTGTAGATGAAAGATCAGAAAGTAGGTAAAGTGAGAGAAGTCTGCTTTTCAAGAGTGCGGCAAACACAGCGTGATGCCAGAGAGAAAAGCAAGTGAACAGTCAGGAGGAGGCAGACAAAACTGCATGTAGAAAACTGATCTTTCCTTGTAGTTTAAAGCAAAAGCTCTGTGATGAACTTGACTTACAAATAGATCACTTTACACTTTTTATATAAACTAGGATACATAGAGCCAGAAGACAGTTCCTAGCTAAAAAAAGGTGTGTGTGTTGGGGTTGGGGAGCAGGGAGAGAAAAATGAAAGAAAGCAAACTATCTTATTCTTTTAAAGAGAATGATTTGCTTTGTAGGGTTTGCATAACTTCAGAAATCTAGTGCTTGTGAGTGATGCAAGATAACACTTTCTTGTAATTTTATATAGTAAGCAAAGATTTAGAATATTTACAGACCACCCCGAGTAAGAACGTCACTGGCCTCTAGGAGCATGCTCATACCAGAACATTCATCTTTTAAAAAAAGTGCCCAATAGCCCTCAGGCCATATATGGCTGCAGAGGAAGGTATGCCTTTGACCTTCTAGTGCCTGAAAAATCAGAGCACAAAGTCTTTACTGACCACGGAAGGATTTTCTTTCTTTAATTTATTGTAATGATTAACTTCTTATCAGATCTGCCAGTGACTATACTAAGTATAGCACCAAAGTTTCCCCCACATTTCTGACAAATGTGATCGTGGAGATATTTGTATTGCTTTGAGTGACAGTCTGCTGATGTGGAGGTTAAGATTCTGGTAAAACAAGGTTTGTCAATCATGTGCACACCAGCAAATTCTATAGCTTTGGTGTTTGGATGCCACGTGATTGTTCTTTGCTCATGGGCAGTCACAGACGGGAGGTCCAGAGCTTACATTTGAAACTGTACACAGCCGGACTCGTGGAAGTTCCTTTTTCTGATTTATGAGTAGCTTTAGAAACTGTCAGAATTTCTCCTTATTAAAATTGATATAGGAACGTTGCAAGCTTTCATTCATGAAGCATTTCTTGCATTTTTATCCTGTGCAATGTAATTGGAATGAGTTATGGTACTCCACTATTTCTATTCTCAACATACACTTTCGCAGAAGTTCCCATTCTGTATTAATTAACAGATGCTATAGTGTCTGATCTTAAAGATTCGTGCCCCTGTGTATTTTTCCCATTACTCAGGCAGCTTGATTTTCCCTGTTGGTTATTTCCTCTGTGGGGATAATGGCACTTTAGGAGAAGTGTTAACTCTTTCATAGTCCTCCTTGTTGTAATCTGGTGCAGCAGTAAACCAAACAAAATGACACCAAATTTGTTTGCAGCAGCTCCCATTCCTATTTACATACAAATTTAATGGTTAACCAGCTATCCAGTTAGTGTTTCTGAAATTCTAAAAATGTTTTAAATTAATTAATTTCCTATCAAGCCAGCATTTACAGTAAAAGATGTCAGCCAGTTTGTCTAGCATTGTTTTCTAGGGGCAGGGACATATCATTAGGACACTGTATGTTTACTTGCAAGTCATAATCTACTTGGGGCACAAGTTAAATTTGTTTTAATTGAATGGAAGACTATTGATTTTATCCACAGAATCCTTCCTGGATTCTTGATGTATGAGTATATCAATCTAACATTACTACCCTACAAAATAAAGTTCTGTGTAAAAGTTTCTCGATAAGTGATAACTTAGAAAGCCATAACCGTTAAAATTCGTTAAGTCTGAGTGAAGGTAAGAGTGCCAGGGAGTCTTAGATTTGGAGATAATGCACACTATATGGGTATGTACTCAAAGGACAGGCAAATATGACTTGCCATTTCAAATTCAGGAGGTTGGTATTTCCTAATCAAGATTAACCATATGAATTACTTGATCTTGATCAGAAAAGAAGGTTTATAGATGGATAAAAGATAGATAATAGATATAGACAATTTGATACAGACAGTTTGATGGACATAGAGATAAAATCAGACACAGAGATTTAAAGTCTGATTTAACCAGATGACCTTGTTGGAGGCCTTTTTACTCTGTGCGCCATTTATTCATTCTTTGATTCAAAAAATATTGTTAGTGTTCCTTGTACTGGAATGACAGAAGTTAACAAGGATCCTTTTCGTTCTTAAGGAGCTCTGGAGCTCTGGTAGGTGTCTTGCTGAGAACATGGTTCAAATACCTGGAGGTTCTATCTCCTCCCAGGGTGCCTGTGAGCAAAATCATCTTATATTAAATTCTTTTCTGTTGTAGTTTTTAAAAAAGTAAGATCACAGGACACCCTTCAAGTGTGTGATTGCCTACTGTCTTTTAGATGAGACTAGCTGTTACCTTCTCTCACCTGATCCTGGAGGAGATGGCAGCAAAGGCAGAGCTAACCGGCAAGGAAACTGGACTGAACCAAATTCTTCTTATTCCTAGCTCTCACCAGGGGAGCTCACATGTTTCAGGGATTTTCACTCGGCAGCACACACAAGACCTGTAGGCATGCGCACACACACACGCACGCGCACACTCTCTGCAGGTATCTTTGAATCTCAGTACATGACAAACCTGCCTCTTAGCTTCCACCACAAGACTTTCTGATGACAGAAACTACTGGGAACCAGCAAAATGAAACCAAAACAAAACTCCTGAGACTATTCAAGTTTGAATTTTAAAAAACTCTTTATGTTGCCTGATTCAGATTAAAATTTCTAGGGACTGGAATACAGGTGGGAAGAGGTCAGGAGACAGACAGACTGTCCCTGCAGTGTGACACTACTTTTAACTTTAGTCTACACTGAGATCCAACATAATGGTTTAGTTGACAGGACTCTCCTAGTCAAAGAAATACTACAAAACACATGTGCTTGAGTAATGTATAACCCGAGCAATTACAGGAATTCAGAATAAATGTTTCCAACAATAAGACTGTATATTTCTTCCCAATGAAATGTTAAGGAAGCTATCAGAATTTTCTTGGATTTCTTTCAGTATTCATTCTGGGAATGTGAGACTTTATAAGCTACAGGGGGTTAAAAAGGAATAAGCACTGTGGCAAGGATTTTAAAAGGAAAAAAAAAATTAGGAGAGAAACGTTAATGTAAAATTAATTGTTCTTTTAGCTATAAACAAAATTACATTTTCATTGTGGAGAAATAGAGATATGCAGAAAAGTATTTTTAAAGTGATGTCAAACCACTTGCAAGCCCACCACTGGCTTTCTGTGGATGTGTGAACAGAGGTACAAAGTTGATGCCATAAGGAATATGTTTCTATAGCCTGCATGTCTAACTGAACACTGTCTGGTGTTTCTTTCTTTTACTTTTTACATAGGAGAACAGAAAAGACAAAATTAAACTGTTTCCATTGGTATAAATGTTTAAGAAGAGTGTACTAGGGGCCTAGCTTTTTACAGATTTCCTCCACTTTTCTATTTGTGGCCAAACCCAGGTGCCAACCATATTTGCTTCAAAGCAATAACTGTTTTCTAGGATGTTGAGCCTTGGTGGTCTTAAGCCTCCAGAAATTTAATCTAGTCGCCCTTTGCTTTCCTAATTTCTTTTTCCACTATCTCTTAAAGAAAATAATTACAAAATAAATAGAAGGCCATCTCTAATCTTGGAAGAAAAGCCAAATAATCAGTTAGAAATGTCTTAATGAACTGCTAGGCCTAAATTAGACTTCCTGACATAAACAAAAATAAAATGCCCACAGTTTCTGCTAAATTAATGATTATTGCACATATTAAGCAAAAGGTTATCTATTCTGTCTGCAATCTAAAAAAGGCAAAATTTCCCAACAGAGGCCAGAGGCCAGAGGAAACAGGTTTAGATCATGGATGGATGGCTACTAGACTGAGTGCAGAGGTCTACTAGGATTTGCTCCAAATATAGTTTAGATTAAGTATCATAGAATTGTTAGATCTGTTTAAAGTTCACAGCTACTTCAGGTATTTAAGAACATTAGGATAAAAATAATTTGTCTATCACACTACAGAGCAAATCCAAGGAATCAAAATAGTCAGTATGGTGGAAGCCTGAAATCCAGAGACAATATTCTTGCTCTTTCTCTCTTTCATTGCTTTCCCCATAACTACAATCCAATTAGGATGGTTAACTCTCAAGTATTATTTTAGTTTTTGATTTCATGTCTCCCTTAATATCTTCTAACTTTACCCAGTGCCAGGTTTCCTGCCCACCTATTTAATCCTACAGCCGCCTTGAAGTCCTCTATCCTAACACTGTATTAAAAATTATCTTTTTATATATTTCTCCCAAACTAGACTGCAAATACCTTGACAGTGTCATTTTCCTCCCAATACCCAATAAAATCTTAATTATTGAGTAGGTACTCAATTATATTTATTGAATAAGTGAATAAAAACCAATAAATGTAACAAATAAATTGGAAAGGAAATAAAAATTGCCACTATAGTGACAATATGGCAGTTTTGCCTATTTTTTTTTTTTTGTTAATAACCTAGGACATTAAACTCAACATGACCAGGTGAATTCTTCTTAGTTAGCTGTAACCATTAAAATACTGGCTGTCAAACATACCTTTCAGTGTCTGTGTGTTACTAAAGAGAATTAAGGGTCTCAGGCTACAGCATCTCTTTTGGATAAATGATTTTTAAGGGTTAATGTCTCATTACCTTGCATTAGGACAAAAATTATTTCTAATCAGTCACTAGCCTCCCTCTCTGAGTACTGAAACTTCATGATTATTGTTTAATTTAAGCACAGTCTAGTACTTTCCCCTGCCTATCTCTGTCCTTTAAACATAATGAGTATGGTTTCCAGTGAATTTAATCAGTTGTTTACGTATGAGTTGCTTCTTAGCAATAACAGACATTTTATCATACATTTTTGTAAAAACTTAAGCATAGACTCCTGAGAGGTCAGATCATATTAGTTATTTCCTCTGTGGATCAACTGACATCATTACAGTTCAGATGAAATATTTTAAAATTGAAAATGGAATTAAAATTTTATTTCACTATTCTGCTGTGTCACACTCTTATAACCTTTCCTATTAGCACAACATTGACTGGTGTCTTGAACTATCCAATAGCAACTGTCTAATGATAGCGTGACTCATGTTTTGGGGCCATTTGATACCATATGATTTCAGAAATACCTTGGATTTTTAAAATTAGTAGCAGTAATATCTGTCAAGGATTTTTCCAAACTTTTGCTTTACAAATATTTACTGCAGCACAAAACTTTGTTATATTTTTTCAGTCTACTTGATAATCCCCTGGTTAGACCATCTCATGCTTGGAGGAGCCAAAGAAAAATTGTAGAGTCTGCCAAAAGCAAATAGACTGTGTATTTGTTTCAAAATTCCATTTTTTTCAATGGCATGTATTTTTTCCCTGATAAAATAAACGATTTAGACTAGCAAGACACTCATTGATCTTTGACCTTTCCAGCCACATCAAAAGCATCTTAAAAGCCAATTAGTGGAAATACAGAGGAAAGGTCACTTTATTATGCATTCAACATTGGGATTATATTATTGAACATATATCCTAATTATCCCCATGGCTTTCAGTAGGAAAACAAAAATATAAATGCTTTAATTGTAAAGCAGGTAGATATCTACCTTGCATGCAAAAATGAGTTTAGTGTTCTTCATACTGAATACATTAATTTCCTTAGCTCAGCCAACATACACAGTCACCAGGTGAACAGTATGCTGATTTTCTCTTTTGATGTAGAACAGGGACAACACTGACAAATGATGTTTATTGATAATCCCCAAGCCTCATGTTAGCCACTGGCTCTAATGGTTTCTCAAGATAGCTTTTTGCCACACTATTGCAGAAGAAGTAATACATAGAAGATTGAACACTTGTTTTTACTTACTCTCATTTTCTTCTCAACAGTGATGCTTATAAACAAGATAACACAGAGGAAAGGGAGAAAATTAAGCACTTGGAAGGCCACAGAACTGAATATAAGTCTTATAAATTCAAACAATTATTTTATCAAAATGATTATCTAACATATTTGTCATTGAATTTCTAAAAATCAAGTGTTTCTAGAATCACTCATTCATGATTTTTAATGATTCATTTGAGGATATGCAATTTGTAAAGCCCTCAGACAGATATACCTTAGAGAATACAATAAAAGAAAAGATGTGATTTATGTTCCTAGAAAATTATAGCTAAAAAGAGGATGTTACAATCCAGTAATCTTTGGATGAAATTTATAAGATATGGTAGAAATCATTGAAATTTAGGTAGCAAGTATTTTCCTGTGGATACAAAACAAATGCACGTTACTTTAAAAATGAGAGTATCTGATTTTTCTGAGAAACAACATTACCTTTATATATGTGGTAGAAAAGTAAATAAGTATACCAAAAAAAAAAAAAAGAAAGAAAACTGTAGCCCCAAAACCTAAATATATTTTTAAAGTGAAGCATAACACTATAATCTAAAAAATATGTGGAACTGGTAGAATAAAGTCACCAAGGTCACTTGTAACATACAAGATCAGGTATTGAAAAACTGTATTGGACTTTGATTTTCTAAGCAGGAATTTCCAGTCCTTTCCTGAAAGCTTTTCCTTTAAAGTACAAGCAGACCACATTCATCAAAACCAGATGCTAATGTCTCTCTGCTCAGTTTCAGTTATCAATATCAAGTTTGAAAGATTCAAAACATTTTTGTAAAAATTGACTGGGCCTGTGATCAGGTCATTTTCTCCAGGTTGACATGAGCCAAGGTCTATAAATTCCTGTGAAATGAAAAAAAAAAATCAAGGTAATTCAGATCATGTTTTTTTCTTTAGTTATTTAAATAAAAAAATTATTCGTGTAAGGAATTTCATATACATGTGCAGCACACAAACATCTTGATTCAGTTCCTTTGATAACTACTGACACTGAATAGACTGGCCCTTCAAACTCTGGTTGGCTCTCTTGGCCACAGCATGTCTTTTTTTAAAAGATTTATTTTATTTATTTGAAAGGCAGAGTTACAGAGAGAAAGGGAGAGATAGAGATTGATCTTCCACCTACTAACTCACTCCCCAAGTGACTGTAATGGCCAGGGTAAGCCAGACCAAAGCCAAGAGCCAGGAGCTTTTCTGGGTCTCCCATATGGGTGCAGGGGTCCAAATACTTTGGCCTTGTCTGCTGCTTTCCCAGGCACATTAGCAGAGAGCTGGATCAGAAGTGGAGCAGCTGGGACTTGAACCGGTGCCCATTTGTGATGCAAGCATCACAGGTGGTAGCTTTACCCACTACTCCACAATGCCAGCCCCCCACAGGATATCTTTATTGAGGAGGTGTATAGTCAGCAGTCAAGAATACTGCTGTTTCCACTCCCATGTCCTTGAGTGGATGGAGCAAACCAAAAGCTACAGCCCCGCAGTTAGTATCAATGTGTTGGGACAATTGGGACCACTCTGAACACTTACATACTTAAGAGAATATCGAAGTCCTTAAATTTCTTTCGTGTTCTTCCCTGGGACATCCAAAAATTCTAACTCTATGCCATTTCTTCTAGTTATATATGGCTACTCCACAAAGAAGTATTTTCTTTTCTATTAGAGAATAATACTAATAATAACAATAAAACAAAATTTATTGTTTTTAAAACATATAGACTTAATTTAAGGTTTTTAAAATTCATTGCAACTGTGGGAGTTCAAAGAACAAGTAAGGAGCAGGCGCTGTGGTGTAGAAGGTTAAGCTTCCACCTGCAGTACCAACATCCCATACAGGTGCCAGCTCCTGCCCCAGCTGTTCCACTTTCAATCCAGCTCCCTGTTAAGGTACTTGAGAAAGCAGCAGAAGATGGCGCAATTGCTTGGGCCTCTGCATCCGTGTGGGAGACCCTGATGAAGTTCCTGGCTCCTGGCTTCATCCAGGCTGTTGCTGTCATCTGGGGACTGAACCAGCAGATAGGAAAGCTCTCTATATCTGTCCTCTTTCTTAATATAACTCTGACTTCCAAATACTTGAGAGGTAGAGTTACAGACATAAAGAGAGAGAGGTCTTCCATACGCTGGTTCACTCCCCAAATGGCCACAATGGCCGGAGCAAGGCTGATCTGAAGCCAGGAGCTTGGAGCTTCTTCCAGGTCTCTCCTGTGGGTGCAGGGGCCCAAGAACCTGGTTCATATTCCACTTATTTTGTAGGCCATAGCAGAGAGTAGGATCAGAAGAGGAGCAGCTGGGATATGAACTGGTGCCCATATGGGATGCTGGCTCTGCAGGCGGAGGCTTAGTCCACTATGCACAGTTCCAGCACCAATAAATAAAACTTTAAAAACAAAAAACAAGTAGTCAAACTGAAGACAAACCTGACTTCATAAATCCACATATAGATACACAGTTAATAAAAAATGCCAACTAGGTGGTAATATTCTGGTATAATATGAGACATCAGGTAGCATAACTGAATGTTACATTTCTATTAAATGTAATATAAATACTATTTAGGCTTTTAATCTTAGAGATAGTCAGTACTATGTTAGACATTAAATGTGCAATGGTGAAGAAAGCCATCAGGAGTTCTGCACCCACAGAGATGATACTACATATGCATACAGTACACAGAGCTTGCAGACATAGATTAAACAAATAATAAAATGATGACATATGCATTCAAGAAAATGAACAAGGCACAGGATTTATTTAGATTTATAGGTCATAAATGGTGTGATTGTTAATTTCATGCCAACTTGAATGGGCCAAGAGGTGCCTAGATATTTAACCATGCATTATTATGGGTTTGTTTAAAAGAGTATTTAGGGGTGATATTAGCATTTGAACAAGCTGGCTGAGTTAAGAATATTGTTCTTTTGAAAGTGGGTGGATGGGCTTCATCCAATCAACTGAAGACCTAAAGAGAATGAAAAGGCTAAGTGAGATGAAACTTCTCCTGCCTATTTGCTTTTGAACTGAAACATTGATTTTTGCTTGCCTTTGGAAGCCAACTGAGAAGTTTCCTTCCTAGGTTGTCTTGAGCCTGTAGATATTTGTACTGGAAGTACACCATTGATTCTCCAGAGCTTCCAGCTTGCTGACTGCAGACTGCAGACTGCAGACTGCAGACTTTTGAACTTATCAATTTCTACAAGCTCATGACCAATTCCCTTGAACCTCTCTCTCTCTCGATAGATGGATATATGCACATGTGTTACATACAATAAACATATATGTACATGCATTTGTGCACATGTATATATGTGTGTAAATGTTACCCCTTAAGGCAAAGCTAAAAACTTGCCATGGGACTCCAAATTCCATTAATTTGAGTGGTACTAATGCAATCTTATGTGTTAAAGTGATCATATTAAGTGTGTAATTGATCATATAGATAGGATTAAGTGTCAAAGGGATCACATAAATAAGACCAAGTGTCTGGTAACAACAATGGATAGAATTAAAAGGGAGAGAATGTTCCAACATGAGAAGCAGGCCACACAGCAGACTCACAGAATGACAAATGTCCTAAACAGCACTCTGACCTCAGAATCAGCCCTTAAGGCATCTGGATCTGGCTGAAAGGCCCATGGCAGCATTTCAGGCATGGAAAGCCAAGAAACTATAGCAAGAAATTATCTACATAAAGGATATCTGAGTGAGATTCCCAGTGGAAAGAAGGGGTCATCAAAGAAGGATATACTTTTCTCTTATGGGAGGAGAGAACTTTGACTTTGCTTATAGCCCTATCTAAATACTGACAGAGTTTGTGGACTCAAAAGGCTTCCATAGCCTTGGCAACTCATGACAAGATACTCAGGTGATCACTGACATCATAAATAAGAGTGTCAATTGTTAAATCAACAACAGGAGTCACTGTGCACTAGCTCCCCATGTAGGACCTCTGTCCTTAATGAATTGTACTATGAGAATTAACAGTAAAACTTGTTTTCAAACAGTACTTTATACTTTGTTTGTCTGTGTGGCTGCAAATTGTGGAAATCTTTACTTATTATACAGTTGGTCTTCTGTACATAAAGTTAATTAAAAATGAATCTTAATGAAGAATGAGATGGGAGAGGGGGTAGGAGATGGGATGGGAGTGGGGTGAGAGGGAGGGTATGAGGGGAAGAACTGCTATATTCCTAAAGCTCTACCTATAAAATTTGTATTCATTAAATAAAAGCTTTATTTAAAAAAAAGGAAAAAATGCATAGTGCCTTACTATGATTATACTGCTATAAATGAATACCTGAGACAATATAACTTATCAATATCACAAATTTATTTCTGGGGACTGTCAAGGTGCTGGCAGTTCTGCTGGACAGAATATACAGAACAATTCTTCACAGACCTTGAGATTACAGGACATGTAGTATTGTAACCTTGAGACAAAGAAGTAAACAAGGCATTCTCCTAATGCTCTCCTGACTCCTAGAGGTGTTTTCATATCATGTTGCATGGATGTACTGCTGTTTTGAGGAGGTGAAGATAGAAATTCAGGGAGCCCAAGGAAACTGGAATTTGAGAAGAAGAATATTGGAAATGAGCAAGAAATCTATACGAAGAGCTCAAGAATTTGCTTTAGGTGTCCCCTGTATACTAAGCCATGAAGATCTAGTACCTAAACTAACACTAGAGTATCCCTAATAACGCTTAAAAACAGGCCCCAAGAAAGACAAATATAATCTGCAAACAGTTAAAATGCCTGAAGCATGAACTCTGGCACTCTTTAAATGACGATAACAAAATCATATTCATCAATATAACATTGAAAATGCTTAGAATCCAATATTGAAAGTCAAGATCTGCAAAGGATAAAAATAACAGAAAGACATGATTCACATTTAGAGAAAAACCGGTAAAAAGAAATACACTCAAAGATGAAGGAATTAGCAGATAAAGACTTTAAAAGTAGAATATCTGAAATGAAAATTCAACTGAAGTGATTAACAGCACATTATACACTTGAAAGTAAATGTCAGTGAGCTTGAACACAGAGCAACAGAACCTATTCAAGCTAAAGCACAAACTAATTGGAATGAAATTTATAGCACCTCAACAACCTTTGAGACAATATCAAGTGGTCTGATATTACTGTAATGGTAATCTTGGAAACTGGAGCTGAAGAGGAGAAAAGGAAATTTATTTGATTAAACAGTGAGGAATTTCCAAAATAAAGAAAACTATAAACCTAAAGGTTATAAATAACTCAACACTACAGAAGGAAACTGCATCATAATCAAATAGCATAAAATGAGTTAGAAAGACAAAAACAGAAAAAAGAGCCACATGATGTAGAAAGAAATAGACTACAAGCACCTTGAATTAAACTATGTAAGCCAGCAGATCTTTAAAGTACTTACAGAATGAAACAAAGACAAATGAACAAATAGCACCAATATAATTATTTTATAGAAAATGGAAGAATAATTCTCTACTGATTTTTTATCAGTAAGTGTGAAAATCAAATGAAAACACTGTAAGAAAGCTTTGGAACATGCTCAATCTAACTTGCCCCAAATGGTAGAGTTAGAAAAGTGCCAGGGGATTCCAATACAATCTCATCAAGGTTGCATGTACCAATGCCATCTCATTAGTCCAAGTGATCAATCTCAGTTCACAATTGATCACACTGATAGGTCTAAGAGTCAAAGGGATCACACAAACAAGACTAGTGTCTGCTAGTACTAACTGATAGAATCAAAAAGGGAGAGAACGATCCAACATGGGAAGCGGGATACACAGCAGACTCATAGAATGGCAGATGTCCTAAACAGCACTCTGGCCTCAGAATCAGCCCTTAAGGCATTCGGATCTGGTTGAAGAGCCCATTAGGGTATTTTAGGCATGGAAAGCCAAGACACTCTGGCAAAAAAAAAAAAAAAAAAAAAAGAGGATCTAAATGAAAGATCTCTGTGAGTGAGATCCCAGTGAAAAGAACAGGACCATCAAAGAAGGAAGTACCTTTCTCTGAAGGGAGGAGAGAACTTCCACTTTGACTGTGACCTTGTCTAACTAAGATTGGAGTCAGTGAACTCAAAAGGCTTCCATAGCCTTAGCAACTCATGACTAGAGCCTAGGGAGATTACTGATGCCATAAACAAGAGTGTCAAATTGTTAAGTCAACGACAAGAGTCACTGTGTAGTTACTCCTCATGTAGGATCTCTGTCCTTAATGTGTTGTTCAATGTGAATTAATGCTATAACTAGTACTGAAACAGTATTTTACACTTTATGTTCTGTGTGGGTGCAAAGTAATGAAATCTTTACTTAGTATATACTAAATCGATCTTTTGTATATAAAGATAATTGAAAATGCGTCTTGATGTGAATGGAATGGGAGAGGGAGCGGAAGATGGGAAGGTTGCAGGTGGGAGGGAAGTTATGGGGGGGAAACGCCATTGTAATCCATAAGCTGTACTTTGGAAATTAAAAAAAAAGAAACCTATAGACTAATTGATATGTCTCATGAAATGTAGAAATGTTTAAGAAAACATGAGGAAATCTGAGAACCCACCCTGTCACAGAGAGGTTAATTCCAGAAATGCAAGGTCATGTGAGTTTATTAAAGTTGACCAGTGCCATTCACCACATTAAAAAATTTAAGGAGGGGAAAAAGCATGGAATTGTCTCAACTGATATAGAAAAGACATTGATAAAATTCAATATCCATCAATGTAATAATTCTCAAAAAGTGGTAATACAAGGAAACATCTAATAAAGTACAACTAATACCTATGGTTAAGTATACTTAATTATTTTATTAAAGATTTTATTTGAAAGTTAGAGTGACAGATCTTCCATCCATTGGTTCTGAATGGCTACAGTGACAGGGCTGGGTCAGGCCTAAGTCAGGAGCCAGGAACTCCACCTGTGCCTTACACATGGGTGGCAGGGCCCTAAGCATTAGGGTCATCCTTCTCTATCATTCAGATGCATCAGCAGGGGGCCAGATCTCAAGTAAAGCAGCTAAGGCTCAAACTGGCACTGTGACATGGTATGCTGGTGTTACCAGCAGCTGTTTATTTTAACCCAGTGCTCCACTATGCTGGCCTCTACACTTAATTATGACAGATTAAAGGTTTCCCCCAAAAACCAATGACAATAAAGGATATCTGCCCTCGGAACCTTTATTCAATGTTTGTTGGAGGTAGTGACAAATAGAGCAAAAAAGCAACCAAAAATTGTGGTCAAAAACATTGATGAATGAAGTTCTCTCCCAGTTTTCTTTCTTTAAATAAATTATCTTAATCAATGGTTTTCTTTTCTTTGTCAACTTTACCTTGTATGAGATTAAAGCGGAAAACACTGCCCTAGCTTTAGGTCTGTGAAAGAACCAACTCCCTTTCTGCGTGGGACTTATGTCTTCCAAGCAGCTTCAGGTTGGAACTGTGTTGTGAAAGCTACCAAAATCCAACTTAAGGTTTTCTAGTAAACTGTAAAAATTACCACAAATTATCTCCATTCCTAAGGGCAGATTCCTTTGCAATATTACTCTACAACTCATCCATCACTGAAGAGGAGAGGTAATCTATATTTCTTTTTTTTAAAAGAATTATTTATTTATTTGAAAGTCAGGGTTACACAGAGAGAGAAGGAGAGACATAGAGAAAGGGATCTTCCGTCCACTGGTTCACTCCCCAATTGGCTGCAATGACCAGAGCTGCACTGATCTGAAGCCAGGAACCAGCAGATTCTTCTGGGTCCAATAGGTGCAGGGGCCCAAGGACTTGGGTCATCTTCCAATGCTTTCCTGGGCCACAGCAGAGAGCTGGATTGGAAGCAGAGCAACCAGGACTCCAACTGGTGCCATATGGGATGCTGGCACTGCAGGCGGCAGCTTTACCTGCTATGCAAGAGTGCTGGTCCCCAGTAGTCTGTATTTCCATCCTTTCAATCTGTCCTTATGACTTACCTTGGCCAACAGGAAGCAGCAAAAAAGTGACTGTGTTAGTTCCAGCCTAGGGGTTCAAGAGATCTTGATTCTACTCTTGCATTCTGAAGTCTGCAAGGCCATGAAAATATGAGTGAGCTATCCTGCTGGAAGGTAGGAGACCATTTGGACAAGAACCAAGATGTCCTCACTTGCAGCCAGCTCCAAGGTGACTCTGGGCACCTGAATCAACTCCAGGAGCCTGGTCTTGTAGGGCAGAGTATCAGATGAGTCCAGCCCAAATCCATCTCCGGAATATCCATGAATTAAAAAATGGCTGCTGTTCTAAGCCACTATATTTTATTTATAATTTAACTTTGAGAGGAAGAGAGAGACAGAGACAGAGACCTCCTATCTATCCATTTCCTAAACGTCCAAGTGGGAACTCCCCAACCCAATCTCCAACAGGGGGTGGTAAGATTGCAAAAACTTGAACCAAGTGACATCTTAACTGCTGTGCCAAATACCTGACCCTAAACCACTAAGTTTTGAGTGGATTTGTGACACACCAGGTGCCATCTGATGAAAGTTCCCATTGGGATTTGTGCACAGAAAAACTTCTATTATTTTGCTCTTTTTTATTTTTTAGTTTCTAGCATCATCTCTCCACAATCGTATCTATTTTAATTTCCACTGCTTTCTCTCCATGTGTGTGTTTCCAATTTTTTTCCACAATTTTGTCTAAAATGAAATGTGTGTATATCTGTGTTTGATGCAATAGAACCAAAAAGAGGAAGAGTAAAATGAGCCTACAGGTCTAATTAACTGGAAATAGAAATAGTTTTCTTTAGCTCTATCTTCAACTTGATTTATATACTTTGTTAATTTTTGAAACATTGTGACTCGTGGCTGGCAATTCATAAAGAAGGGTCATAACTAATTAAAATTGATAAATTCTGTCATTTTAATACGTGTTTTCAAAGAAAGTGAAATAAAATTTTTATCATAACATGTTGTATCATTATGTATGCATTATTTCAGCCTTACTTGGAGTCAGGTCTATGGACAAAGGTTGAAAACGCCAGCTGTCCAGACAAGGGCTGTGGCTCAGCAGACGGTGCTCCCACATGTGATGCCAGCTTCCCACATGAGAGTGCAGGATGGAATCCCATCTGATCAGCTCCTGACCTAGCTCCCGGTTATTATACCTGTGAATGCAGCAGAAGATAGCTCTTGTGCTTGGGCTCCTGCCTCCCATTTTTATAGTTTTGGAGGTTCACAGTCCAAGATTTGGTGACACCATTGTTTCAGGCACCTGGTAAGGCTGGAAGGTATCAGAGGAATGATCACACAGCAAGGCAGGAAGCAGAGAGTAAGGGAACACTCTCCTCCATGTGGTCATCCTTAAAAAATCCACCATAATTCAATCATGAGCTTTCACTGTTGCCACCTAATTCAAACCAGTCACTTCCCAGAGTTCTCACCATCTTTTTTATGACATATTTCTTTTTTTTTCATTTATTAAACTTTTATTTAATGAATATAAATTTCCAAAGTACAGCTTATGGATTACAATGGCTTCCCCCCTCCCTTAACTTCCCTCCCATCACCTTCTTAATGCATTTACCTAAGACTCTGAGGATCAAATAACCCACATATGGGTCTTTGGGGGACTCCCAAACTATCGTCCAAGCTGTAACAAGAAGATAATGTCCCCAGGGCCGGTGCTGTGGCACAGTGGGTTAAGGCCCTGGCCTGCAATGCCTGAATCCCATATGGGCACCGGTCTGAGTCCTGGCTGCTTCTCCTCTGATACAGTTCCCTGCTGTGGCCTGGGAAGGCAGTGGAGGATGGCCCAAGTTCTTGGGCCCTGCACCCCCATGGGTGACCTGGAGGAGGCTCTTGGCTCCTGGCTTCGGAATGGCTCAGCTCTGGCTGTTGCGATCATTTGCATGGTGAACTAGCAGAATAGAAGACCTCTCTCTCTCTCTCTGGCTCTACCTCTCTCTGTAACTCTGTCTTTAAAATAAATAAAATATTTTTTTTTAAAAGAGAAGATAATGTTCCCATTTTCAGAGATTATCCGTGGGGTGAGCCACACCTTTGCTAGTAAAGTCCTTTTTATGGGGCCAATGTTGTGGCACAGCAGGTTAAGCCTCTGCCTATGTTGCTGGCATCCCATATGGGTGCCAGTTAGACCCTGGCTGCTTCACTTCCAATCCAGGTCCCTGTTAATGGCCTGGGAAAAGCAATGGGAGATGCCCAAGTGCTTGGGCCTCTGCACTCATCTGGGAGACCCAGAAGAAACTCCAGGCTCCTGGTTTTGGCCTGGTCCAGCCCTGGCTGTTGTGATCTTTTGGGAAGTGAACCAGCAGATGGAAGATCTCTTTCTCTCCCTCACCCTCTCTGTCTCTGTAACTCTACCTTATAAATAAATAAAATAAATATTCCAAAAAATGTACTTTTAAAAAAAATTTCAGGGGGCCAGTGCTATGGTGCAGTGGGTTAAGGCCCTGCCCTGCAGTGCCTGCATCCCATATGGGCACTATGGCTGCTCCTCTTCCAATCCAGCTCTCTGCGATAGCCTGGTAAAGCAGTAGAAGATGGCCCAAGGCCCCTGCACTCATGTGGGAGACCCGGAAGAAGCTCCTGGCTCCTGGTATCAGATCAGCTCAGCTCTGGCCCTTGCAGCCATTTGGGGAGTGAACCAGCGGATGGAAGACCTTTTTCCACTCTCTAACTCTACCTCTCTCTGAGACTCTGTCTTTCAAATAAATAACAAATATTAAAAAAAGATTTCAATATTAGAAACTCACTTTTCATCGTTTATATTCTTATATCTGGTTTTCAATGGTAAAGAAAGGGGTGAGGTTATAGTCCTTGAGTCTAATTCTGGATGTGTCCATGAACTCTCACACGTAGGAAATCCATCTGTCATGTGTGAGTATTTTTTTAAATTAATTTATTTGAAAGGCAGAGTTACAGAGAGACAGAGGAAGAAAAAGAGAGAGAGAGAGAGAGAGAGAGAGAGAGAGAGAGAGGTCTTTCATCTGCTGGTTCACTCCCCAGATGGTCACAACAGCTGGAGCTGTGCTGATCTGAAGCCAGGAGCCAGGAGCTTCTTCTGAGCCTCCCACAGAGGAGCAGAGGCCCAAGGACTTGGGCCATCTTCTACTGCTTTCTCAGGCCATAGCAGAGAGTTGGATTGGAAATGGAGCAGCTAGGACTCAAACTGGTGCCCATACGGGATGCCGGCACTGTAGGCAGTGGCATTATCTGGTATGCCACAGCATCAGCCTCATTTAAGTATTTTTGCCCCTGAAATGGAATCAAGAACTGCTATAGGAAAGGAAGACAAATATGTAAATGAGTGCATTAATAAGTTTTGGAGTACAGGATCACTAATCCAGTTACATCTGCCAAGGCCATAGGAAAGGTTACACATAGAAATCCACTCTTGATGTGGGAGACTATGGGTGTTTGCTATTTGGACGAGATACTGGGTAAGGGGAAGCACTGTAAGTACAGGGAGCTTTACCTAAGGCATAAAGTGAAGAAAACATTGCTTGGCAAAGATACTAGTATCCAACAGGGTATGGAGCAAAGGGAAGAGATGGTGACAGCAACACATACGATGAGCTATTAGAAAGATTACCTGAGACCAGATCATAGAGAACTCCCATTACCTGCCATGCCATTTGAACTTATTTCTACAAATAATAAGGAAATTACTGAAGCATTTTGAGCAGGCAAACAGTGAGAATTAGTTTTATATTTCTTAGAGAGATTTCTCTAGAAGTATTTTGGAGAGTGAATGAAGGCAAAGACCTAAATGAGGCCCAGTAGGGTTTGGCGAGACATGCATGGGATGCCTATATCACATATTGGAGCGCCTGGGGTGGAGTCTCACTCTGCTTTTCTATTCCAGCTTCTTGCTAACGTGCATGTGGGAGGCAGCAGGTCATGGCTCAAGTCCTTGGGCCCCCATCACTCCTGTAGGAGATGGATGGAGTTCTGAGCTCCTGGCTTGCTATCTGAGCATTTGGGAAGTGAACCAGTGGTCGAAAGATCTCTGCCTTTATCTCTTTGTATCTATGCCTTTGAAATAAAAAAAAAAATAGATACGAGCACAGTGTTTCAAAAAAGAAAATGCAATTTAAAACAAGTGTGTTTGGGTGCAAAAATATTTTGAAATTTATGCCATTTTTTCATAATATGCATTTCCTATGAGCTTTCTGAAGATTGATTGCACTACAATGGTATAGTACAGGAATGCAAGGGCCTTAAGCTATCTTGGTAGTAAGAAGGAGGGGAATATCAATAGATAATTAGAAGTTGGTCCTGTTGGAATGTGTCTGATCACTGAAAAGGATGAGGCCGAATAACTCAGCTTTTGGACCCAGGTCACTAACTTCATGAAAAGTGGTCTCATTGGGCCCCATTAGAAATAGGCCAGTAAGAGATTTCAGAGGACAAGGGCTGTTAGCAGACAGCCATATTTGCTTATTATCAAAAAGGACGTAGAAGAGGTGGTTTTCTGGGACATCCAAGGACAGTGTTTCACAGGTATCTGGCTTTCCTGTTCTGTGTACTGACTAGGCAAATGTTTCAAACACAGATATGCTAATGATGAGGGATCCTGCTCAGACAATGAGCTAATCATATTCTGTCTCCTTCAGATGCAAGATTATTATGCACCATAATTCATTGTATGGCCTACCTGAAACACTTGAAACCATCTTTTGCATTCTTACTATTCTGTGACCATGCTTTTCTCAAGTATGACACTGCTGCTCTCCTTCAGACGTGAAGACTGAGCTAGATGCTTTCTAGATCTGTCTAGATCCTTCAACAATAGAATCAGTGCTCTGCTGGGAAAACAAGAGACCTCCTTATTGAGTAGGTCCTATCGGAGTGAGTGAGGTGACTGTTTGAATAGGGTGGGCATTCATTTTCTCAAAAATATAAAAGGGGCTTTGTCAGTTGGAGGATTCCACTTCATGGCCATCACATCCGTTCTTCAAGCATTCTGACACTAAAACATATTTTGTTTTTAAGAACTACTACATTGATTATGCAGAATTTAAAAAATTCTCAAATAAGACAGTGTGAAAGTTGGCTCCAATAACCAAGGTTAACTCTTTAATATTCTTTTTCCATGAAATAAAAATAAAACATCTTTTCCTTACCTACATCTAAATCGAGGACTGCCAAAAACAACCTATTTTTTTTTTTTTATGAACAGTACCAGGGGAAAACATTGGGCATAATTTTAAACATTTAACAATGTTGATCTTAACTTTTTAAGGTTATCTTCACAGAAGGAATATGGGTTAAAAGGAAAGTAGTGTAACTGTGTGTTCTGATGTTAATGCCCACGGGGAATGACTTTGGCATCACTGCCTTTACGACCATCAGGATATCATTTCCCTGTCCCTGTTCATGCAGTTGTATATACAAGAAAACCAGGAACTCGTTTATGGTTTTGCTTCTTCTCCCATGGGACTTGCCAATGTTCTCAATTTAATTTAAGGCATAAGTGCAACGGGCTGACTTTTGGCTTCACTATAAAGTCATATATTCATGAGGATATAAGAAAAATGTTGTATTAAGTCTGATAGCCCACAAACTCTCCAGTTTCAGTCGATAGTTTGACTTCTTCAAACACATTGTGCATTTGAAATTTTCATTACACATCTTTGTGAATGAGAATTGAAGACTCTGCGGCAACATTGAGCATATGGGAAATCTGGATAGCTCTGAATTATCCTTATTTGGTGTTGTTTTCATGAAGATCACCATAGAAATAAAATACTGAACACTGACTTTAGTGATGGGTTTGTTAGTAACAACATTCCAACTCACTTTCATTTTCAATAGCCAGTCTCTAGATGGTGGTTAGGGCCCGTATTTCTGTAGGGGTTTGGCCTTCCAAATATGTTGGCAGTTCTTGGCCCGCATTCAGGTTCTGGCTGGTATGGAATTTGTTTTTCTTTGAAGGCTGCTCCAAGACTTGAGTAAAATGATTTGTATCTGGGTCTGTTTTGCTTCTCAGGTGGTATCACACTCCCTTGTGGAGACTTTGCCAGGAATAACCACTGCTGGAAGGAAAGGGGAAGGGAGAGAGGGAAAGAGGAATAAGGGAGAAGCAGAGCATATCAGACTGATTTTATATTTTCAGAGTTTTGATAAAGAAAGCTCGACTTACCGTGGAATTCACTTAAATAAATATTCCATTGCTCAGATAATTGTTCTCAATTATTTTTGGTACAAAATGAAAAGATACAGCTTGATGGTTATTTGGAGATGGCAACAGTACAATAGTAAGTGCCATGAGACTTGATACTTAAAAAGAAGAGCATTTTAGCCTGCATTGAGGAAAATATAGTACCTGGGTCCTAGGCTTCAGGGATCCTCTGGAGACTGTGGCTTCTAGGCTACTGTGAGGGATTGTATTAATCCAGCCACTGTAGTCTAGAGAGGATAGTAATACATCAGAACATACCTACAAATGACCACCAAGGAGCCATCATTCAAAGGATAGGATTTTTTAATGAACAGTGAACAAAAGTCAATGTATTTTCCTCAGATTCAAGAAAGATTGGGTTAGATGTATGAAAGTGTGCTAGATTGGTCATCTGAGTTCAAATCAAATGAAATGCTTTTTAAAACACAGATTTCTTTATTCCCTTCAAGAGTTGGAGAATTTGATTCTTGGATCCAGTTGTGTGATGATGTGTTTCTTAAAAAAGTTTCTCAGGAGAAGTTGGTGTACAGAAGTGTTTGAGAACCACTGGATTAGAGGAAACCGAAAGGAGGCCGCCAGGAACTAAAGGGTGGTCAAACCGTGCCCAAGGGGTAAGGCAAATGGTATTGGTCCAGGATAAACCTAAAAACACAGAGGGATAGATTTCAGTATAATTACCCATTTGAAGTTATAGCACATTTTTAGAGTCAGATATTATTTTATTATCTTCGCTAAACCTTCATTTTATGTATATATACATGTTTTATTTGAAAGGCAGAGAGGCAGAGAGAGAGAAAGAGCTCCCATCCATTGGTTCACTCCCCAAACACCCACAACAGCCAGGAGCCCAGAACTCAATCCAAGTCTCCCACATGGGTGGCAAGGACCCAGGTACTTGAGTCATCATCTGGTGTTTCCCAGGGTGCTCTGTACTGCATATCAAGTACCACTTGCACCTTACGGCTCAGCTTATGTATGATCTCTACAAAGCCTTGCTGGTACCTAGCCCCTGAGGTAGGCAGACACATTTTCCTTTTGCCCCACTGAGTCCTCAGGAAACTTGTCTGATTATTCAAGAAATAAGTTTGTCAAAAGGTACAAAGTTATAGTTAGATAGGAGAAATGATTTTTACTGGTTTAAAGTACAGTACAGTGAGTATAGTTAGCAATAATTTATTGTATATTTCAAAATAACTAAAATATTTTGAAAATTCCCAACACAAAGAAATAGAAAATGTTTGAGATGAGAGATATGTTATTTACACTGACTTAATCATGACACATTGTAGATATATATTGACATATAATACTGTACCCTATAAATGTGCATTAAAATAAATTTAAAAAATAAAAAACCATTCACTTACTTTGACCATAATTCCTAATAATTCCTTCATACTTTGGAAGTCTTGAATTTTTGCTTCTAGAAATTTAACTCGCTCATGAAAATACATCTCAGATGCTTAGCTTCAAACTTGCTCAGGGTTGTATTCACTTTCAGGAAATGCGGGGGACTAGTAGTAGAAGGACTCAACACCCTAAGTTCAGGATTTTTTTTTTTACTGTTGTTGTTTCTAACAGCCTGTGTCTGCTCTCAAGGCGTTTCTGCTTAGATTATGTAAAAACATGTATTTGTACAAATAAATTTAATCTCTTCCTTAAAAAAATTATTTATTTGAGATGGAGAGACAGAGAGAGACAGAGAGTTGTTTCACTTCCCAAATGCCGCAGCTGGGGATCCTATAACACAATCTGGATTATCCACATGGGTGGCAGGGACTTGACCCAACACCTGATGACTTACAGGGTCTGCATTAGCAGGAAGGCTGAGTCAGAAGCAGAGGCAGGAATCAAACCCACGTACTCTGATATGGATGCAGACATCCCAAGCCAGGTCTTAACCACGAGGCAAATGCCTGCCACAGAAAGTCCTTTGCTTAGCCTTAGTGATCCATGTCTCTATTTTTTGCTCAATCTTGTGTCCCTTAAGGACAAAACTCCTATTGATCTTATGTCCCTAGTCCATAGCACAGGGCTCAGAACATCAATGGAAATCTAGTGAAACCTTGCTGAATAGGTGCAAGAACAAATGAATGAATAAAGTGATAATAGCAGTACATATACATAGGATTAATTATGCTACCTTGAAACTTTTCCTGCATTATCAACAGAGTATCCAGTAAGAACATCTCCTTCTAATGCTGTCACAATCTTGATGCTCTTTCCTTAACTAATTAATTGCAGGAAAGAACTACTTTCTACCTACCCTTACTAACTGAGCTCTGAAAATTCAACTCAGTGTTTCAGAAACTAAATACCATCCTCCGTAGTGGCTTTGGACAACTGCTGCCAGACATTTTCACTTGCCTAAAAACCTTATGGATTTGTCATCACTTTCAATTTCCTTAAAAGCCCAACTCTCATTCCCCATCACTCCCAAACCTGATGACAATTATAATTCTCTTTTCCTTCCCCCAACCTCCCAAGAGCATGACCCTTCCACCTGTCTCGACCCCATCTCTTCTCAGTTACTGATAACCCTTGCCCCAAGCTCACCCCTCCTCTTATACGCCTCATTAATCTATTTTTCTCTTCAGGATATTTCTCAGCTGTGTTAAAGCATGTTGGCTTGTGTTTTTCACTATAAGTCATTACTGAATTCTATCTACACTCTCAGCCACATGTTCTTTTGTTATTAATCTCTTAACCCTTTCTTCCTCCCCTGGCTCTTGTAGGAGGCACGCAGACATGCTCAGGTCTTCCTTATCTCCACAAAGTTGTCGTTAGATGCCCCATACTTACCCTACTGCCACTCAAGCTCTCCCACCATTCATCGCCTCTAAATCCACATGGCAGTTCCTTAATCCTCTCCAATCTGAATAGTAATTGAAGTGGTCTTGAGAAATGTAACTAGTAAGTTTTGGAGTCAGCCCCAAGGTCAACTAATTTTCTCTACAATCTGGCAGTTGGTCCCACTTACTCTTTTGTCTTCAACATTGGATAGTTGATCCCAATCACTCTTTTCCAACTGTGCTTTTTAACTTCCTATCACTAATAAGTCATTATTTTTCTGACTCCATTATATCCAAAGAACATTTATCATCTATACTGCAAGCATCAGGAAATATTTGCTTTAAAAAACTGTAGAAAGTTGCTAGTGCAATGCCTGGCACATAATAGTTCTTTCAATATCAAGTCTCTACAGCTACTCTTTGCTCTGCCCAAAACAACTCCATAATGTCTTCCATTTCACAGGCAGAAATTCAGTACACAGAGAACAATGAAATTTTCCTAGCACTCATGGCTTGTCAGAACCAGGACCCATGTCTCCCCTCTCTGGGCACAGGCACTTCTTTGCTTCTAAATTATACATTACATCAAGCAATTGCACTTGCCTCAAATCCCAGGAGTCTATCAGATCAAATAATTATCTAAAACACTGAGATTATTAACAGTGAGGTTGACAAATGTTCCCCGATTTAAAACAAAGTAATGTATGCAAAGATGGAAAGAATTTAAAAAATAGAAAAGAACTGATTATTTACATTGCAAAGGATATTTACTTTGCAAAAGGGGAACCACTAAAAGTATTTCTAAAGTATGCAAGACCCTGTCACTTAAAATATCTTATATAAATTACACACAGATGTATATATTATATAAATACCCTGTTATTTAACATAGTATTTAATCTTCAAAGTTCAAATGACATAAAAACTTTAAAGCCATCCTATGAACCATGAGGTATATGGTGATTCCTCTGTCAGTGAGCACTCAATGATAGGTGATGCACCAAGAATGATGAAGGTTTGTGGATAACAGGGACCACGCTGTCAGATCATCTGGTGCTGACTAGCTTGGCAGCACTGGACAAGTTCCTTAACCACTACTAAGCTGTGGTTGATGCAGCTATAAAATGGTGATAATGCCTAGGATTAAGAACAATGTTTATACAGGGCCTCGTGCAGTGCAAGGCACACACGGCACTGTGTTTGTTCCTCTGCTTCCCCTCTTCCAGCCTCTTCTGACTTTCACCCATGAAAACAATCTTCTTCTAATCCATAAAGTTAGCAGTCTTCTATAAGCTTTAAAGCTTTTCTTCACGAGATCACATTTCTGCTCTTTCACTTAAGAGTAATAGAAAAAAAAAAAAAGGCAACACCTCAATGTTCGAACCATAAAGAATTGGCTAAACATATTCTGATCCCTCATTTCAATGAGATACTATCCAACCCTAAATAAAAATTTGTTGATATGTAGAGAAATTAATAATATATTACAACTAAAAATGACAAGTTCAAAATATAGTCTGATACCATTTAAATAAGTCATATGCTTATACACATGCATTTGCATATAACAGCATATGCTATTACTAGATTCCTGACAGCAGGACAGTTACAAGCTTCTTTTAATTTATCCTGTTAGAAAGCTAAAGAACATAAATACAATTTCCTAAAGAAATAATTTTTTTTTGACAGGCAGAGTGAACAGTGAGAGAGAGAGACAGAGAGAAAGGTCTTCCTTTGCCGTTGGTTCACCCTCCAATGGCCGTCGCGGCTGGCACGCTGCGGCCGGCGCACCGCGCTGATCCAATGGCAGGAGCCAGGTGCTACTCCTGGTCTCCCATGTGGGTGCAGGGCCCAAGCACTTGGGCCATCCTCCATTGCACTCCCTGGCCACAGCAGAGAGCTGGCCTGGAAGAGGAGCAACCGGGACAGAATCAAGTGCCCCAACCAGGACTAGAACCTGGTGTGCCAGCGCTGTAAGGTGGAAGATTAGCCTATTGAGCTGCGGCGCCGGCCTAAAGAAATAATTTAACACATTATGGATATTTTATGTTAACATTTTAACTAACAAATGGTTTTCTCAGGGTAATGGGATTATGGTTGTTTTAATAAATTTTAATCGAAATAATGTAATTTTTCAAAAAATAAATACATATTTAATGAAAATAATAAAAATGAAACAGCAGCAATCCCTACATTCATTTGACCACATTATGTACCCTGATGGGTCGACATACCATACTATATATGCAGACATCCTCATGGAAGGTGATACACTAAATGCCTGAATGGAAAAATACAGCCATTTTCCTTTTTAAATGCATAGAACAAGTATCTTTTATCAACATTCACTTATCAGTTGTCACTGAGTTTATGCAAATAATAAATGTGACCAGCAGTGCAAATGCCACTTCATACCATGGCCACTGAAGTCAACGTACAAGGACTGTTGTAGGTTGGATTCCTGGAAAAATAGTGCGTTACAGATTCAGATAAACTTGTAAAATCCAAATAGAGTCTTTTATTAGTGACCCCTGATGACCCACAATCAAGGCTAAACATCTTGACTAAACAGTTATCTTTAGGAATCGAAATGTAAACAGAAAGAAAATTTGCTGTTTGCCTTTGCTTTGTGTGGCTGCTCCTCTCTGGCAATAAAGCAGCTACATGTGTTCTATCAGTATTACAAAGTTCTTAAATAGTATCACATTATCATTTAGAAAACAACATGAATACAATCATATATCTATGTACCCAAATAAACTGCCTTCCCTATAAACAAAACCCAGTATAAAACTGTGTAGGAAATGCTAGACTTTGTTCCTACAACCAAGCATATTAAAGGTCTCTTGAATGCTATTTATTATTTTTTTTCCCTCCACTGATGTTTCCAAATGAGCCTGTCTCTCTAATATCATCATATGACTAGTTTTGTAAAACTTGAGAGTATTTCATCTGCATGAGAGTCCTTAGAATTACTCTCTAAGAGCTATGTAATGTTGGAGGTTCTGGTGCTGATTAGATGTTCCAGGAATAAACTTTAAAATCTTTAGAGGTATACCACTGAGCTGCACATTTAAAAATGGTTAAAATGGCAAGTTCTGTGTATTTTACCATAATTAAAAAACAATAAATTAAAAGATAATGAATAAGCTTAGAGTGGGAGGTCTTTCTATGGGGGAAAACTATACCAAGGCAAATGTGTATAGAAGAAGGAGACTTAATTTTTGTCTTTGCACAGGGCTCTAAGGAATTGATGAGTACCAAGCCTAAGAAAAAAAGACCTGGTACATTTTAAAAAATCCAGGCTGGCAGATGCCATTTGTTAAAAGTCAAAACACCATAGACTTACATACTTTTAACTTTGAATGGACTTTTAAATTTGGAGATTAATTTCCTGAAACTCTTACTACACTGGTCATGAGTAGAGAACCATTTCAAGAATCTCCATTTCACGACCGAAATATTTCAGCCACACAAACCCCCTGCAGAGATAAAACAAAAGTAAAATTCTTTCACTTTATCTTTCTACAGCCATAAACCTGTACAAATGTCATGATGAACAAATAGCATTGCCAAGGCTGATGGTATTAGAATATTAGCTTGTCCTCACTCTGCCTTATGATTCTTGCAGCTTATTTTCCAAAGAAATGACATTATTTTTAAAAAGTGTAAAATGTCCTTATGTGACATTCATAACAAGTGGAGAGAAAAGCACAATAAAAAAGGAAATAGAGAGTGATTATAACAAGCTCTTTAGTCCCTTTCTTGGCCATCTGTCTTCAATTTCAGGCATGTTGTTTTTGAGTAGCATCCCATTGTAACCAATATAATAGGATAGGCAAGTTAATGAGCTACAACACGTACCATCATAAATGTGATGTATCACCAAGGCAGAGCCACCCAAGATGCAAAACTGCTACTGTTCTTCTGTAAAGCTACTAGTTTTTAGTACTGGACTCTAGGGAAAAGAGTTGCCTCATTTATCTCCTTATTTATTGGAAAGTCTCAGACTGCTGCCCTATTTTTTTCCTCTCTCTTCTTGACCTTGACCTCCAAAGACAAATGAAAGAGGTAAAGAAGGCATGGAGAGATGTAGGCAAAGGAGAGAGGTGGATAGGGCTGGATTTGGATTCATTTGGAGGCAAAAATAGGTGTTTACCCCTTCATGGTCAGTCAGGATTCCTCAAGAAATTATGAAGTCAATTTCTGCAACATGGAAACAATTTTTGGCCAACACTGATACTGATCAACTGTATCTTTGCATGTTCCTCTTCCAAATCTAAAACCCTTTTCCTGAAGCTTTTCATAAATTTGTTTTACATTCTTTACATATGCTTAGAATGTAAGTACATACTATTTTCTGAAGCACTGAATTTAATTTCTTGCCTATGAAAAATATTAAAAATGGTGTTAGAAATGAAATATAGTATTGGTGACTAGGAGACATTGGAGGAAGTTGAATCTCACTGAATTCATTTTTTACATCTATTTCTAAGGGATTGTGAAATTCTTACCTTAATAGCATAGTTGCTCATTATTTATAGCTCATTAATATAAACGCTTAAGGCTTTCTTCCTAAGCTTAATTCATTCTTCGACTTTACCTTTGCCTGCTCACTTTAATGACCTAAAGGAAAAGTTACTCCTTTTATATATTTGAGCTGATTTAGGATGTGAGGTTCATTTCTCATTCACAGGTGCTAAAAAGCAGCAGGAGTCATGATCCACTTCATGTTAGAATTCTCCACTTTCTTACTAACTAGTGTCATTTTCTTATGCAGAGTATGTTAGACATAAGTTTGGGGTTCTTGTGCCATGATGTACCCACCTTGTATATCACCCCTCCACTGCCACTATAAATAAGCATAGGACTATGAATGTAATAGATTTTACTTTCATTATCAGCCTGCCTTATACTGTAAAGGTAGAAAAATTACACATATATAGTTAGGTTTTAAATAAACTGACTTACAGTTAATCAACAGGGAGATGTTGAATAGTCCTGACCTACTCAGGTAAGCCTGGAAAAGGGATTGAATGAAGAGATGCAAAGTTGGAAGGTTTCCCTTTCTGACCTTGAAGAAACAAACTGCTGTGTCATGGATAGGAGCCATGTGCAAGGAAAGACTGGGAGTTCTGGAACCTAACAGTGATCCCAGCTGAGGGCCCACAAGAAAAAGTGGGCGTAAGTCTTACAGCTCGAAAGAACTGGTCTTCCAACAAACTAAATGAAATGTGAAAGAGGACCCTGAGCCTCAAATGAGGACATAGCTCTTCCCTACAACTATCTTGATTTCAGTCTCATGATACCCTAAGCAGAGGGCACAGCTCACGTGTGCTGCATTCTTGTCCCACAGAAATGGTGAGAACATAAATTGTTCATAAATTTGTGTTAATTAGTTATGCAGCAAAGGGAAACTGATGTACATAGTATATGAATCCACTTGGAGGAGGCATAGTAGCATTTGATGATTAATTTCCTGGCTAATCCTTAGCTTTATATTCAACTCCCTCAACTGGCACTATTCAGTAGCACTCATGACTTAAAACTGCAGCATGTCCTCACAAACTCCTTTGGCCTTGGAATAATCAAGTTGGAATCTTGATGTACTCTCCTCCCATTACATAGATGAGGAAACTAAGGTTCAGAATAATTAACTAGTTTGCAGTTATAATGTTAATAAGAAAACAAAATTTTAAATTTATTTCAGAGTCCTTTATATGATAGTAGATTAAGATTTACTTAAAAAAAAACTTTGTTTTATTTGAGACATACACACACACAAATACACACACACAAAATCTCTCATCTACTGGTTCACTTTCCAAGTGCTCACAAAAGCTGGGGCTAGGCCAGGGTGAAGTCAAGAACAGGATTTCATGTAAGCAGCAAGGACTCAGATACTTCAATCAATACCTGTTCCATTCTTGGGTGCTCATTAGTAGGAAGTTGGAATCAGGAATGGAGCCAGGGCTCAAACTCAGGCACTATAATATGGTATGTGGCATACCAAACAGTGTCTTTGCTGCTATGACAAATACTCACCCCAAGTTTTACTTTTGATTTAGTTATAGTAGAGTTAATCCCTCCCACTTCTGAGTTGGGATAGCAACTGCTACATGTGATTGATCTTTGTATTTCCCATTATATGCAACACACCCTAATAGCTCTACTGCAACCTTCATTTCTCATAGTATCATAAGAGTACCTTGTAAGTGATAAGTATGTAATGAACATTTTATAATCGACAAATGACTTCAATGGGGCTGAATTTGCTATGTAGATGGGAGTGATAATTAGAAAAGTTAATATGTCTAAAATTTTAATGATAGAGTGGGGACAGACAATTACAAAATCAGAAGAGCTTTTAAAACCTAATGTCCTACAGAAAAAGTTATGTTTCTAGGAAAATATTTGCAACATATACTGATAAAATACTTAAAACTTTGCCCCAAATCACCAAATAGAATCATCATTAATAAAACAGTAAACAGCATTAATGACATAGAATAGGATTGTGATTTCATCTAAAACTCTGGCAATGCAGTCATCTATTTCTTCTTGCCTTCCATGTCACTCACTGTAAGCACAACTATCCCAAAAAAGTAAATGTGAAAAAATGTTTTTACCAACTTCAGGGCACCTGGCATATATTCCAAGGAAACTCAACAGTACCCTGGGTTGGAAAGAACTAGAAACTCAGACTAAACTCAAACACTCTACCCTTGCTTTAACAAGGAGTGTCCACAGACTGAATTCTGTACTTTTCTATTAGGTTTCCATTGTTCAAATGTGATCATAATGAAGAACCTTGAGGTTCCTTGAAGAAAATGGCTAGTCTTCCGATTCTGTATCTCCAGAGTCTACCACAATGTTTCTCTGTGAAATGAAAGGGAAGTATGTATGCAGCTCTTGATGATTCTCCAGTTGTCAAATGCTCATAATTGAGTGAGCTTAAGCTCAGATGCAGCTTGAACATGCCTGTGGACGGCAGTAGCAACAACAGGATGGCTGTATAGGAAGATGACCACATGATCTAAAAATCCAATACTCTCACTCAGTGAGAATTTTGAAGGGTGTATGTATTTCTGAAGCCTGACCTTTTATTGAAGAAGATATATAAAAATGTGTGTTCCCTGAAGCACATTTTACTTATGCTGCGACAAAAATTTTTACATGAAAGAGAAAGGCTGACATTTGCATTTGATTTATTCTTAATTTCAGAAAAACATGACCAGCATGAACACTAGTAAAGCATGAGTATTATAACTGAAGGGACAAAATCAAGAAAAGGAACAAATGTCAACCAAAGGAAACTCCCCTGGAATATTATATTCTTAGATTTTGGACTTCTGTGTTAAGACAGCTCATGAGCTGCAGTCTCAAAATGGAGTGAACAAATTATACTTGTGCTGAGGCCAGAAGGTCACTGTGAGGGGAGTCACTCAGGAAAAGATGCACAATAATGACTTAGATTGTTGACAGGGCCACATGTCCCTAGTTGGTTAGTTTTGTTAGTGATAAATTTTAGTCTGGAACTGTTGGGAGCAACAGTTATTCTTTGATATCACGTGGGCACTGTTTATCCATAAAGCAAGCATTATTCAAGGGCACACTAATGGTCTGAAAGAGCAAGTGCTAGTTCCAAAGATATTTAGATTATTGCTATCATGTGACTCACACATGACAGGGATTTGGCAAGTCCATCAAAGTCCTAAAAAGTAGGGTTGCCACATAAAACATGGGATAGTGGTAGAATCTGAATTCCAGATAAATAACAAGCACTTTTTCTTAGTATTGAGTCTACACTAAACATTGCATGAACATGCTCATGTTAAAAAAATTATTTTTGTCTATCTGAAATTTTATTTTAATTTGGCATCCTGAATTTTTATTGCTAAATCTGGAGACTGCACTTCACAAGTTGTAAGATAAAATCATTTTGAACTTCCCAGACTGAACATTTTAATCATTAAGTCAGTAGTTTGCATGTTACAGAAAAGAACAGCAGAATGAACGATTATTTTGAAATTGGTTTCTCCATTGTTCTATGTACATCATGCTGGAGAGAAGGTAAGATACCCACACATATTAACTAACCTAGCAAGGGCAACAGAATAGTAGAGTGGCACATGACAAGTTTCCAAATACCTCACTTCAAGTCACATTTAAACAAACTCTTTTTCCTAGCTTTATTTAGTTTTTTTTTTTTTTTTAATTTTTGACAGGCAGAGTGGACAGTGAGAGAGAGAAAGACAGAGAGAAAGTTCTTCCTTTTGCCGTTGGTTCACCCTCCAATGGCCACCGCGGCAGGTGCACTGCGCTGATCCGAAAGCAGGAGCCAGGTACTTATCCTGGTCTCCCATGCAGGTGCAGGGCCCAAGCACGTGGGCCATAGCAGAGAGCTGGCCTGGAAGAGGGGCAACCAGGGCAGAATCCGGTGCCCCGACCAAGACTAGAACCTGGTGTGCCGGCGTCGCAAGGTGGAGGATTAGCCTGTTGAGCCACGGCGCCGGCCTTTTATTTAGTTATAATTGAAAAATGAAACTAGTATATATTCAAGATATACAGGCAATAAGTTGATATACAAATGCTACCTACATTTAAAATTAATTACCACACCCATCACCACACCCTTTCCATCTGTGTACATGCAGCAAGGACCCTTAAGATCTACTCTCTTAGCAGATGTGCAGTAAACAACACAGTAATAAACACTACAGTCATGATGCTATATATTAGATGCCCAGAACTTAGTCATCTTGTGGCTGAAGTTTATACCAGTTGACCAACATTCCCCACTTTCCTCCATCTCTAGTCTCTGATAATCATCATTTTCCTTTCTGGTTTCTCTAAGTTTGACTTTTTAAGGTTTTATACATAAATGAGATCATATAGTACTTATCTTACTGTATCAAGCTTAGTTCACTTAGTAAATTGTCCTCACTCTTCACCCTGTCATCACAAATAGACTTTTTTAAAGGCTCAATAATAGTCTGGTATATACCACAATTTCTTTACCCACGCCTCTGTCAATGGACACATAGGTTGTTTCCATATGTTTGTTACTGTGAGCAATGCTGCAAGGAATGTGGGCTGCAAAAATCTCTTTGAGATTCTGATTTCATTTCCTTTGGGTATATATCCAGATGCAGAATTGCTGAATCATATGGTAATTCTACCAAACTGTTTTAAATAGACACTGAAGAAGCATTTATTAAGTACTTATAATCTAACATTGTTACATGTTATTTGAGCCCCAAACCAATGCACCCTGTTTTGGGATGCACTAAACATACACGGGATACAACTGGAAAATGAAGAGCAACTTTTTCAGCATTTAAGTGTGTGCTCTTCAGACAAATTTCTTCATCATTGAATGCCATGAGTCACATACAGTTGCAATGCAATGATACAACTATGAAGAAACCTAAGTCCCTTTCATTGTGAAGTTTCCATTCTCGTTGGAAATAGATAGATAATAAAAAACACAAATGAGCAAGAAAATGTCTAACAGGGTAAGCATTGTGGCACGGCTGGTTAACCTGATGCTGGTTAACCTGGTGCCCACTTCTCTTTCCACAGTGTCTGAATCCTGGCTACTCTGCTTCTTCCCAGCTTCTTGCTAATGCATCACTATGGGCAGCAGGTAATGGCTCAAGTACTTGGGTTCCTGCTACTCATATGCAAGGCTCAGATGTAGTTCTGGGCTCCTGGATTTGTCTTGGTCTCACCCTGCCATTTGGGGACTGAGCCAGCAGGCACTTGGGGAGTGAGCCAGCAGATTAAAGATCTCTCTCTTTCCGTTCTCTTTCAAGTAGATGAAATAAACATTTTAGATAATATTTGCCAGTCTAGTGTCTATGATGACTATTTTTTAAAATTTTCTTTTTTTTTAAACTTTTATTTAATGAATATAAATTTCCAAAGTACAGCTATGGATTACAATGGCTTCCCCCCCACACCCCATGACTTCCCTCCAACCCGCAACCCTCCCCTTTCCCATATTTGAAAGACAGAGAGAGCTCATCTACTGGTTCAGTCCCTAAATGCCCACAACAGCCAGGCTGGCCAGGCTGAAACCAAGATTGGGAACTCAGTCTGGGTCTCCCATGTACTTGAGTCCTCACCCCCTGCCTCTCAAGGTGCATATTAGCAGGAAGCTGGAAATGGGAGCAGAGCTGACACTCCAACCCACGCACTCTGTAATGGGATGTGAGAATCCTAGACAACAGCCTAATCACCAAACACATACATTCTATGATGACTATTAAAAAGGGAGGTACAGGGTGTAATTTAGATTTGCGTCAAGTAACAGTGTCTCACTTCAGCTGTGCAACAAGGAGGAGGCGGCCTACAGGAAGACTGGGAAGAAGCAGCATTCTGCTATAGGGTAGACTCAATGCAAAGATCCTAAGATGGAAGAGAACAAGGAAGGAACAAACTTGCTATGCCTGGGGAACCCCAAGAAGAATAAAGTGGTTGAGTCAATTAAGGGGAAAGGCAGGGAGGGCCAGACACACCAAGGTTATGTTCTAACAATCATGAACTTAGGTAACAAGAGGATTTGAAATATGTTTCAAAAGAAACAATCCTAGCAGCTGCAAAAACACACCAAATTGTCTGTGTATCATTCTAAAGTAAGAGTGGAAGCAAAAGTGGTGGTAGAGAGAATTTGATCCTAAGCAGAAGACAAGGGTGACTTGTCTCAAGTAACAGATTGAGACAGAGATTCGGTTTCAGAAGTAACTTGGAGGTAAAGTTGATAGAATTTATTGATGGAAAATAAAAAAAGCAAGGGTACTTTGTAGGCCTGGGTGATGAAAGTACTAGTTCCTACTCACTAAGTACCATTCAGAGAAGAAGACAGTAGTGCCTTTGGCTGAAGCACCTGGATGGATTACAGTAATATTTGTTCAAAAAGAAAACCATGTCATCAGTTATTCTCTATGGGATTTATTCAGTGTCAGATGCCTTTTGTTTAGCTACATGGATATATTAAATAAGAGAAAGAGAGTCAGTCTTGGCTGGCACAGTCCAGAAAGGAAGAGAAGAAAGACTTGCTCTTGAAAAGTGAATGGGATTCAAATAGACATAGGAGAAATTTTCTGCATTTCTACAGATGCCACGCAATTAGAAAGGATATAAAAATGAAAATGAGCATGGAGTGCAGTTGGAAGTAAAACATGGGGACAGTTATATTGGGAAAAATAAGAATCATTAAAAGATCTTGAATTCTTCTTCTAAAAAATCATGGAGCCATTGCCAACTTCAGAGTCACAGCTTGGATAAATCTCCATTCTACCTTGCTCCTTCTGTTACATCTCCAACAGTCTACACAGAGTCTTGTACACAGCAAGTAGTCAATACATCAGATGAATGAATAGATGACTCTAGTTTAGTAGTGTTTTCACATTTGAGAAAACAATGAGTGGAGAAAGGGTTTTGAAATACAATTTCAAACATCTAGGTTTTCAGATTGGAGTCAAAACCCTTGTATCATACAGTGGTGAAGTAGAAATAAAGGTGCTACATACCCAACATGATGAAAAAGGGAGGCAGAAAATACAAGTACCCCCAGAAAGGATTAAGTATTCTGCATTTAAGGTTTCAAATAACACAAAAGATTTCTATTTAAATGGTAAATTCAGCAGAAAAATACTTAATAAATGATTAGGCAAAATTTGAATAATATATTTTAAAAGTTCAAAAATCATAAAATTAATTTTAGCTCTTCATGCCCCATTTCATTCAATTCTTAAATATTTTGATAATCAAAAAATTCAGTAGAATTTTCCAGTGTGTCTCTAATATCTGTGCTAGAATTTGAGAATGATTAGATTATTGTCAGGGCATAATATTGAGACTCAGTGGAATAATAAATTAAGATCTCATTTTTCTTTGTGACCAACTGTTGTTTGCAGATAACCTCAGTTTGCTCCAAAAGCGTATACTTGTCATACATTAGTATTTATTCATACAGAAGCACATGCATGTTCAAAGTTTTGTGATGGTAGAGATGGCTATGCAGAATTGCTTACGGAGAAAGCAAAACTAAAAATCACTGCTGAGCACACAAGGAGGAAAACAGATGAAAAAAAGTCTGCAATAAAGTCAGTATGCTATGTTGGCACTCACTGCCTTTGGCCTCAAAGCTCTCAGATTATACACTTCTTTTATTGCATTGTTACTTTAATGGGACTTTTAAAAGGGTATTTTAATAGCCTCCTTGTTTCAGTAGATATACATTGAAAAGCGTTTGGAATACCTCCCAGTTGCAACATTTTTGATCTTCTCATTTCTTAGAATTCTGACAACCTACCAGGTAACAGTTAGTATGATATTATGCTGACACATTCCAGAGCTGGCAGTTGTTAGATTTGCCAGTGCAGTTTGTTGTCCAAATCCCACGGGCCTGAGATTTATTGCCTTTTCCTCTTACCCACCTCTCCCTGGACCCTCATCTGCCCCTTTTTAACTCTTTGACTAAATACACTATGGATGTTTTTCTCAGGTTCATCAGGACTGTCCATAGCAAAGAAACTCTTATATTATGAATTTGTACTCTTCAATGTAATTTGATGTGCTAGATATTACTTGTTTAAAGCAAAGAAATTTAAAAGTATTTAAGCTCTCTGAAGAGCTAAACCCAGCAGAGAGACTGCTGTGGTCACAACTCAGGTTTCTTTTCTTCGAAACTTGAAGGATGGAAAAAATTAGGAAAGAACAAAATAATTAAATGATTATAAAAAATGTTTCAAAATCTGCCTTGTGGGTAGCTAATGATAGTAAACACTTGTGAAGTATAAAACTCTCCCAGCATACTGTTGATGTCAATCCTTTTGTAAATCATCCTCCTAAGAGTGGAAGCAAAGAGAAACTGGGCCTCAGTGTTAAATATCCTACAAGACAATGGAGCTACTAAACCTATTTTGTTCTTCCAGATTCATATAAAGAGTGAACAGACCCAAGAAGGGTAGTAGAAATTGGCATGCCCGTTAGACCAAGGAACTCTAGGGTAACACTTGGACCAATGCATTTCTTCCTTTATTCCACAAGGATTTATTCAGCACTAATGATAAGCCTGGTACGGAGCAAGGAATTTAAAACACAAAGACAGAAATAGGACCTGGTCTCAAGGAAGTCAACATCTAGAAGGGGAGACATAGAGGTAAACAGATTAAATACAGTCCAGTACTAAAACTACAAGCACATCGCTATGCATTATCAACCATGAGCGTATGAAGGAAGAATACCTACTTCAGCTGGGCTGATCCAGGGGAATAATTCCTTGCCCAGATTATTAATGATGAGGAGTGAGCTGGTTGATAGAGGGTAGCTCAGAGCACAGAAGCCTGTGAGGATCACATAAACAAACGCACCAACATTGAGAACACAGTGATTTGCTTGGAATACTCCATATAGTGCAGTCACTCTGTTCTATGAAGTAGTGGGCAGAGGGGATGGTGCTGAAGAAAGTAGGCAAGGATGGGGCCAGTGCCGTGGCTCAGTAGGTTAATCCTCCGCCTGTGGCACTGGCATCCCATATGGGTGCCAGTTCTAGTCTTGGCTGCTCCTCTTCCAACCCAGCTCTCTGCTGTGGCCTGGGAAACAGCAGCAGATGTCCCAAGTCTTTGGGAACCCAGCACCCAGATGGGAGACCTGGAAGAAGCTCCTGGCTCCTGGCTCCAGATCGGCACAGTTCCGGCCGTTGTGGCCATTTGGGGGGGTTGGTGAACCAATGGAAGGAAGACCTTTCTCTCTATCTCTCCCTCTCACTGTCTGTAACTCTACCTCTCAAATAAATAAAAAAAATAAAATCTTTAAAAAAAATAAGAAAGTATGCAGGGAGTTTATCACACAGACCTGTGCTGTTCAACATTCTCTAACACTAGCCATAGGGAGATGCATAAATTTGAGTTTAAATTAAGTAGCATTTAAAAAAAATCATAAATCCTGAGGTTCACTAGTCACATTTCATGTGTCCAACAGCCACATGAAGTTAGGGGCTACCATGGAAAGTGCAGATAATAGAACATTTCCATCAACACAGAAATTTCTACTAGACAGTCCCATACATTTGAAGTGGATTCTAAAGGAAGTCAGAGTTAGGTCTCAGAGTCAAACTGGGGACTCTGGAGGACAAATTCAAAGGGATAAGGCTGACCACAGGAGCTCACGTAGAGAGATTAGTGATCCACGTGGTCTGCATTCTAGTGGGGTAAGACAGAGACACACATACAGAGAATAAGTAAAATACATACTATGTCAGAGAATGATAAGCATTATTAAAAAAAAAAACAAAGGAAGGAATGAGGACACAAGGGCTGTTGGTGAATCACAATCGTACATAGAATGCTTTGGAGAGATCTCACTGAGAAGGTCACATCTGAGCTGAAAGAGGTTAAAGTGGGATATAGGTCTTTGTGGGGAAGGGCACTTCAGAAGGTGGGAGCAGCAAGGGCAAAGACTCGCGTGAACAGCCTGGCCTTTGGAAAGCACATACTAATGATAACATGAGACTTTTACCTTCCTTATCTTAGTGTATAAGTCAGGGTTCTTCAGAGAAATAGAACCATTAAGAAGTAGAAAGAATGTCAGAGAAAGATAAAAATATGAAATAGATGGATAGACAGCTGATAGAGACATGTTTTGTGTGTATATGCACACATTTATGGTTATGTATATGTATATAAATATAAATAGAGGAGAGGCACCAAGATGGTGGAATAGGGTGGGAGCTTACTACTCTAGTCTAGGGAAAGATAGTTTAAAAAATCGTGGAAAGAGTGCAATCTCAGGGAAGAGTTAGGGAGAAACAGCAGAAGAAACTCCATGCAAATTAGATGGACACTGTGGATCTATGTGGAGGGTGTGGATGAGCACAACTCAAGACCCCAGCAGCCAAGAGCCTCGGCACAAGCTTTGGAGAGTGAGGTGAGAGCAGACTGCCGTAGCCCAAAGCCACAGGCAATAAAGCTGTGGGAAGAGCCTGGCGTTTGTCTGGCTTGGAATCCTGTGGGGGACAGGGTACCTGCCAAACTAGAGGGGAAAAAAAGGGCACGTTTTTCTCTCCCCGACCACCTGGCACCAGTGTCCCATAACTAGCCAAGAGCAGGCAGGTACCATTTTGGACTACACAAAAGCTGTACCAGCTCATGTCTATACACCCAGCAACCAGGAGGAGATGCCTGAGTCTGGGTGGGAGAATCGACAGGGGGCTGGGTGCTCGTGACTGTGGAAGCCTTGTGTTCTGGGACTGTGAAAACACTGTGGCTGCGTGAGAGGGCAGGGTTTGTGGCTGGGTCTTTGGGCAGTCACTGTGGGTGGCTTCATATCCTTGGGGATCCCTGATTCCCTGATGAGGCTATCACTCCAGGATGTGCTCACACCAAGGAATGCATGGCAGCATGGATGAATGTTGTACCCATTGGGGCTAGCACCCAGATATTGGTCTCCTTAGAGGAGAGCAGGTGAGCGTGAGACTATACCAACAGAATTGAACAAACCTCTCTGATAAAAAAAAAAAAAAAAAGATTACCACACCCAATTTGGGTGTCACCTTGGACCCTCCCCTCACTCTGGAGCACAAAACAGGACTCCCTGGCCATACCCAGCACACACCTCAGGGTAGTCACTAAAAGAGCAGACACTCCACTAAGCCACAGAGGAAGAGTCTAAAGATTAAAGCCACCTCAGGGAAAAAAAAATTAGCCAACAATATTTCCACAAATGGCTAAAGATAAATGCAGCAATTGTAGAAACAAGAATAAGGAAGACAACAGGATGCCCACAAAGGAACACAACACTTCAATACTAGAATGTGAAAATGAAGAGCCTGAAAAATGCCAGAAATGGAATTAAGAAAATTGATAGTAGGATTACTTAGCAGTAATCAGAAGTCAATCCACAAATTAAATCTAAACATGACATGAAAAAAATTTTTCTCATGAAACTGAGATTTTAAAGAAAAATCAAAACAAGCTATTGGAAATGAATAATTCAATAGAACAAATTTTAAAAATACAGTGGAAAGCCTTAAGAACAGACTTGGTGGGGCAGAAGAAAAAATATCCAAGTCAGAAGACATATGTCTGGGAATTTTACAGTCAGAGCAAAAAAAAAAAAAATTAGAAAACTAAAAAGCAATGTTGGAGATTTACGGGATACTATCAAAAGACCCAGCATATGGGTCTTAGGAGTTCCTGAAGGCATTGAAAGAGAGAATGAATTAGAAGGCATTTTATCATGAAATAATTACAGAAAAATTCCCTAATTTGGAGAAAGAAAGGGACATTCAAGTACAGGAAGCACACAGAACTCCAAACAGACGTGACCAGAAAAAAGCTTCACCACGACACAGTAAAACATGAAGAAAATATTAAAATATGTGCATGAAAGAAATGCCAGGGTACTTTCAGAGCATGTCCAATTAGACTCACAGCTGACTTCTCATCAGAAACCCTACAAGCTGGGAGAGAATGGTGAGGTATATTCCAAGTCTTCAGAGAAGAAAAAGTCAACCTAGAATTCTGTACCCTGCAAACTCTCATTTATGAATAAAGGTGAAATAAAGACCTTCCATAACAAACAGAAACGGAAAGAAGTTTAACAAGAACACAGAAACACAGAAACACTGTCATCACTATGAAAGAAGGTGAAGGAAGAAAGTCTCTGAGTAAAAGTACAAAAGAAATCCAAAGTAAACAATAGGAGTAGTTATGAAAAAATGGCAGGGCCAAGTCATTACTTATCATAACACACCTGTGGCCTCAACTCAATACAGACTGGATGAATGCAAAAAAAAAAAATCCATTTATTTGCTACCTACAAGAAATATATCTCACCAACAAAGATACCTGAAGACTGAAAGTGAAAGGGTGGAAAGAAAATGTTCCATGCTAACAGAAACCAAAAAAAGCTGATGTAACCATCCCAAATATCAAACAAAATAGACTTTAATATAAAAACTGTTAAAAGAGACAAAGAATGGCACTATGCAATGATTAAGGCATCAATTCAACAGAAAGATGTGACTATAATAAATGTATATGCATATAATTACAGGGCACCTGGCTATTTAAAAGAAATGCTAATGGATCTAAAGGGAGACATAGACTTCCAAATAATAGTCATGGGGGACTTCAACACTCTAGACCAAATGGATGTAATGGAGATCTGCAGAACTTTTCATCCTACAGTTGCAGAATACACATTCTTCTCACCAGTGCATGGAACTTTCTTTAGGACAGACCACAGGCCAGGCCATAGAGCAAGTCTCAGGAAATTAAAAAAAAAATCAAAATTATACCATGCATCTTCTCTGACCACAATGGAATGAAGCTGGAAATCAACAACTCAAGATTCTCTAGAACATATGTAAACACATGGAGACTGAACAGCATGCTCCTGAATGAACAGTGTGTCATAGAAGATATCAAAAGAGAAATAAGAAAAACTGTTTGAGGAACAGTTTTTCTTTTCTATACTATTTGTTGAACTCTTTTTAGTTAGTATAGGGTTAATCTTTTGTGTATAATGATAATTGAAAATAGATTTTAGTTAAAAATAATGAGAAAACAAGAGAGAGGAGGAAGGAGGGTGGGAGTGGGAGTGGGAGGGTAGGTATGTTGGGAAGAATCACTATCACTATGTTCCTAAAGTTGTATTTGTGAAATGCATGAAGTTTGTATATCTTAAATAAAAGGTTTCTGGGGAAAAATATCAATAGACGTTATAAAGAAATAGCTCATGCAATCATGCAATTGTGGGAGCTAGAAAGTACAAATTTGACAGAGCAGGCTGGCAAACTGGCAACTCAGGAGGAACTGATAGTGCAGGCCTGAGGCATAATTTCTTCTTCTTTAGGAAATCTTAATTCTTGCTCCCAATGCCTCGAATTGGATGCTGCTCCCCCATTATCCATAATCTCCTTTACTCAAGGTCAACTGAGTGTCTAAGACATCCGCATTTACAAAATACCTCACAGCAACATCCAGACCAATGGATGATGGAATGACTGGGAGCTACATCCGGGCCAACTTGACATAGAACTAACCATCACGCTTATCAAATCCTCATTTTTCTGGTAAGGAAGTAAGGTTTATAAAGACCAAAAAACTTATTCAGGTAGAAGAATAGATTTGTAGCTCCCATTCAAGTCTTCTATCAAATCTAGTGCCCTTTTTGCTGTCTAGTCGATCAATGTAAACCAGAATCAGAAGCTGCAATTAGACTACACGTACTGTCTGTTTTGCCATGGTGAGCTCCAAATTAAAGAGAATCTATTCAGGATGCATTTCTTTTATAAAGTTGAGAATTGAACTCTAGTTTTAAATAGAGCCCAAAGTTCACTAAGAAGATTTCTTTTTTATTCTTCACATTATTTTTGTTTATATAGAGTGACACTAAAAATAAGAATTATGTTTATTAGGTTGGTGCCAACCACCTATCTGACAAAGGATTACTATCTGAGGTCTTTTAGCAACTTAAAAAACTCAACAAGAAAAACCAGCCAATCCAGTTGAGAAATGGGCAAAGGACTTCGACTGTTCTCAAAAGAAGAAATACAAATGGCCAATAAACCTATGAAAAAAAATGTTCCAAATCACTAGCCATCAGGGAAATGCAAATCAAAACCACAATGAGATTCCACCTCACCTTTGTCAGAATAGCTAAAATCTAAAACACAGAGAGTAACAAATGCTGGCCAGGATGTGGACAAAGGAGAACACCTATACACTGTTGGTGGAAATATAAACTAGCGTATCCACTGTGGAAAAGAGTATGAAGATTTCTTAAAAAAACTAGAAACAGACTTGCCATATGATCCAGCAAAAGACTTGAACACAATGTATCAGAGATACCTATACTATCATGTTTATAGCATATTCACAATAGCCAAAATTTGGAACCAACTAAGGTGTCCATCATTAGAATGGATAAAGAAAATGTGATATATATACACAATGGAGTATTATTCAGCTAAAAAAAGAATGAAATTCTACCATTTGCAGCAAAATGGATGCAACTGGAGGACATCATGTTGAGTGAAATAAGCCAGACCTCTTATACATAGAGCTAAAATTTAAAAAACAAAAAACAAAAAAAAAAAAAAGAAAAAGGAAAAAATATGCCCATATGTATCAGTATTGCTACAAAGCTAGTTTTGTAAAACTTTGTTTTATATCTTTGTGAAACCTATAGTTAAGAATATTGTACTACTATATTTTTAATGAACTCTGATTACTTTAAAATTTACTGTTTATGGGTGAAATGATACTTTTTCCACTCAATTATTGTTCATAGCCATTGTCTATGTTCCCATTAAACTAGGGTCTTTTCTGATTTTTACTTGTTAAACTTCTTATTCAGTTTGTTAAGTTTGTTAAGACTTTTTATTGTAATATAAATTTAAATATAGTATCTCAAAAACTAAAAAAAAGAGAGAGAATTAAAGAGGGAGAAAGGAAGGGAGAGAGGAAGTGAGTATCTTTAAGTTCTTAGAATTGTATCTACAAAGCTCATTGAATCTGTTAAAATTGAATTAAAAATTTAAAAAATAAAAGTGTTTAAAAAAGAATTCATTTATTAATAAAATAAAAGGATAAGAACAACAAATAAGTTCATTAGAATTCTCTTAAAAGAGCAAATGAAATATATTTCTAACATTGCTTCATAGAATTAAGCTACCATAATTAATTTTATCACCCATGTAACTTCTTGAGAAAGTATCCAAAACTCCACTTTCAAAAGGTCATAAGAAAATAAGAACCAATTAAGACAAGTCATGTGGGAGAAATATTTTTTAACTCACAAAGTAATTTCAAATCAATTTAATTAAATATAAAACCATTAATAAATATAAAATTAAAGCCATATATTATAAATAATAAAACATTAAATTAGAATTTCTGCCTTACTTGTGATCTTAGTTCATTAAATAATGGGATTCCTCTACTTAAAGTACTCTTCATTATCAATTACTTCATCATGACTAAGAACGTAATTTAGAGTCATCTAACATAGATGGGCAAAACACATAATTTTCAATTCCATCTAGCTTGACAGAAATAGAGACCTATAAAAACTTCAGTGTTTGATGATGCAATTTATCCCAAGCCACAAGAAACAATCTTTATAACTTCAGATAATAGTGGCTTTTCATCTATACCTGTAAATATTCATGATCTCCACAATTCAATAAAACCAATTACATATTCCATATTATTTCAAATCATGAAATATATCATACCGAAGTCACTTTTCCTGTTCTAATCAAGAGCAAAAGGAAACTTGTCCATCTACGGAAATTATCACTTTTTTGTTGTTTAGTGTTGGTATTTTTAAAAAGTTATTTATTTGAGAAGCAGAGATACATATAGAAATAAGGAGAGGAGGAAGAGAAGAGAGTTCGCATCTGCTGATTCACTCCCCAGAGTCCACTCTGCAGGATCTGGAAGCCAGCAATTCAACCCAGATCTAAGCTATCACATTGCCTCCCAGGTTTTGCACTAGTAGTAAGCTAAAGTCAGGAGCTGGAGGTAGGTATTGAACCCATGCACTCTGATGTGGAACACAGTTGTCTTAACCAGTGTCTTAACCTCTATAGTTAGACACTCACCCTTAAGGTAAACAACTTTGAATGCTGAATTATTCTTTCATTATTTTTATATAAAAGAATATCTTATTTATTAAAAAAATCCTTTCAGCGTGATTAAGGATTCTGTTTACTGATATTGCACTCAAGCTTAATTATTTTGGTCTTTTATGTTTTGGTCCTACTTATTTCATTCTTCATCTATACTCTTGAGGACCAGTGGTTTTTCTACTTACTACTTGTTGAATTCTTTATTTAGTGGAAGGTTAAGCTTGTATTATAAAGAAAATTGAAAGTATGTCATTGTAAGACTTAAAAGAAAAATAAGAAAAGAAGGAAGAGGGAGGGAGAGAAGGAATGGTGGGAGGTATCATTATGCTCTTTGGAATACATGAAATTTGTTCCCTTTATATACTTTTAAAAAAGATTTTTAAAAATAAATTTTTAAGGGGGTGAGGACTATTTTATATTTTTAAAGATTTTTTTTTTAAAAAGATTTATTTAATTTTACTTGCAAGGCAGTCACAGAGAGAGAGAAAAATAGAGATGGATATTCTATTTACTGGTTTACTCCCAGAACTTGAGCCATTTTCCATGGCCTTCAGGTACATTAACAGGGAGCTAGATTGGAAGTGGAGCAGCTGAGACAGGAACTGGTGCTCATATGGAGATGCTGGGATTACAGGTGGTGGTCCAACCCACTGCACCACAACTCTGACTCTAGATTTTTTTTTTTCAAAGGGAAGAGTCATTTATTTATTTTATTGCCAACAAAATTCTTATTAATGACTGGAAGCAATAGGTAGAAATCAATTGATTGAGTAATCTAACGTTTCTGAAGAGGCCAGGATTATTTGGGTTATCAGTGTTTATAGGATCTTTATTTGTGAGTAAGGATAGGATAATTTTATTCCTTGTTCATGAACAATAGTTTGTAGAATGCTTTCATTAACATCCTAAATCCTGTTTGGGGGACTGCCATAGGGGACTCCAGCTTGGAATCCCACCTTTAATAATCCTAACTCCTCTGCGGGTACAGTGTTGCTATTGGGGATAGTCATAAAGTTTCCGTGATGTTCAAAGTATCGACTAATCCCTATCAGTGTTACTCTTGGTTGATTCTTCTAGCTAAATGTTCTGGGTCATTCAAGGCTATCAAGCTGACTGTTTTCTTTTTTTTTTTTTTTCTTTTTTTTTTTTTTGAATTTTTTTTAACTTTTATTTAATGAATATAAATTTCCAGTGTACAGCTTATGGATTACAATGGCTTCCCCCTCCCATAACTTCCCTCCCACCCGCAACCCTCCCCTCTCCCGCTCCCTCTCCCCTTCCATTTGCATGAAGATTCATTTTCAATTCTCTTTATATACAGAAGATCAATTTAGTATAAAGATTTCAACAGTTTGCACCCACATAGAAACACAAAGTGAAACATACTGTTGGAGTACTAGTTATAGCATTAAATCACAATGTACAGCACATTAAGGACAGAGATCCCACATGAGGAGCAAGTGCACAGTGGCTCCTGTTGTTCACCCAACAAATTGACACTCTAGTTTATGGCGCCAGTAACCATCCTAGGCTGTCATCATGAGTTGCCAAGGCTATGGAAGCCTTCCAAGTTTGCCGACTCTGATCATATTTAGACAAGGTCATAAAAGACAGAGTGAGGATAGTAACCAATGATCCTAAGAGTGGCATTTACCAGGTTTGAACAATTATACAGCATTAAGTGGGGAAGAGGACCATCAGTACACACAGGTTGGGAGTAGAGCCATTGGTGGTAGAGTAGAGGTTATGATTACAAGGGAATGAGGCCCAAGTGCACTAGACAGGGTATAGAACAAAGGACAGAGTCATTATTAGAGGAGCTAAGAAAGGTGCTGTCTAAGCTACAATTAAGTTTTCTGATTGAGAGGCAAATAGAACCTGACAGAAGGGGCTTGATAATAATCTGGTGGGCTTTAGGCCTTGTAAGTTAAAAGGCCCAGACCTATCTATCTCTTCACATGGGGTATATCCTAAGGGAGGTGTGAACCTCCTAGGGGAAGGCACTCTGTTGACTTTCATTACTTGGCTGGGCTGGGAGGAGAGCTGGCCAGGTAAAGGCAGGGGGCATCTCTAACAAGAAATTTACAGTTCTGCCTGCAATGTTGCTGACCCTACTTGACAATACCCTCAGCTGCAGTGGTCACTTTGGAAGTTGGGCTGAGTGAAGGGCTTTTCAGCTTAGAGCCAATAAGATCTGTGGCTCTGACCTGAAGTCCTTCGACTCCAGGGCAGGTCCATTTCCAGTGATCCAACTCTTGGCAGAGCTGCCAGGGCTCTTCACAAGCTGACTTCTGCTGAAGCCCAGGCTTACCACATTGAAAGCCACTGCAGTGGACTGGCCTGTTGGGTCTCCTTGAGGGCAGATCACTGTACAGATCAGCCATTAATAGGCCTGCCACCCATTGCTTCTGATGCCTAGCTTTCTTTTCCTCCTGGTTTGTGTTAAAGCAGACCAGAGGATGCAAGTCAAGGGAGTGCCCATGTCCCATCTCTAATCTTCGGTGGCCTGAACTACAAGTCTATAGTCACAGGCATGTTCTGTAGTAGTTTTTCTAAGGTAGACAATGCCCATGAGGAAAATTATATTCTCACTTTAAAACTTTCTTTCCCTTTGGTCTGAAAGGGAGGTTTTTTCTACTTACTGTATACTTCGCTGATGGCGAAGTGAATCTAGCTATGAGATTATTATTTAAGTTCTTATTTTGGCTATGCTGTTACAGAAAAATGTTAGCCATCTCTTTTATAAGGTCTAAAGATTAAATTGTGCGTCCTACAGATTCCTTTATAATGGAATTAGTTTCCTACCTTGAAGAGAATAGAGAAATGAAAGAACAAGTTGGGCTTAGAATAGAGAAATGAGGGAGCAAGTCCTAGATCGCTTGCTGACAATAGCAATATTACATGAATACTTAGCAAACCGTTTCAACCATTAGATAACAACTTAAGAAAACATTTACTAGAAGGTCCAATGCCTTCTATAAATTTTAAGAATCATGTATTTGAAAACACCTCTTAAATATCTAACATGGTGTAGTTTGTTTAGCCAGTAAACTTAAGCACAACCATCTAAAATGTTTTTAGTTTCTTTCTACCAACACGTTTAAAACATATGATACACAGATTCAGGTCACACAAATTAAAATGTATCTTTGATTGATTTTAGCAGCTTAAATTTTTGGACAATCTTATCTAAAGCCATTTAAAATAAAACTCTTAATAAAATTTCCCCATGTGGACATACAATATGTACACACATATAACATAGCATAATAGACCAATATAGCAATTTTAATAATAGCTTTTAAAATCTTTAACTCTTTTTGTAGATTGCCAATTGATTTGAATTGCTTTTTGTTTTTAGTAACCTCAGTTAACCACACTTTCTCTCAGTTGGTACTGTTAATACATTATTGGCTTCATCTGTTTACAGAGCCATCCCAAAGTACTGAATACAATAAAAGTGGCTGGAAAAAGTCCATAGGAACCTATAGGAGGACAGCTAAACACAGAACCAACAATGCTTTAGTTTTATGAGCAGCACATCATATATAACTATGGATGACAAAAGACTTTAAGTCGCCATGTTTAACATTATAAACTCATCAACCAACAAGAGGCACTTGCTTACTTCACAGTATTTTTGAAAGCACCTGTAGGATTTTACAAGTATTTAACCCTTTAGGCCTCTGGGGCTTTCTCATTAAGATAACTATCATGTCTAGTAACACAAGATCATTAGACTTTTTAATTCTCAAACATTTGTATTAATAGCATTTTCCTTTATAGAAATTTAAAGTCTGGTACCACATCACATCTTGACAGTCCTTCTAATATAATCCAAATAGCCTGATTAGTTGGTGTCTCTATAAGATGAGAGACATAGGTCCTTCGATTTTTTCAGTTGTGCCCAAACTGGGAAAACCAAAGTCCAGGATTTACTGGAAATTTTAGAGACCAGATTATTTGAAACTTTGATTTTTTGAATGCCTGCCAAGAATGCCAAGAAGGCTCAAAATCCAAAATATCTGGTTGAAATAAGACTCCTTAAAATCATGACATAACATAGACCAAATTTGATCATTGTTACAAGGTGATTCTTCAAATCTTTGAAAATAAGCACATATTTAAATAACCCATAGCTCTTAATAAAAATTCAGCTGTTTTTGAACAATTAGAATTTAACAGACATCAAGAGAACATAATAGATTACTTTAACACATTGCTTTAACAGAGCATCAGAGTTTAATTCTATGTCAAAGAGAAATTGAGCTTCCTGTGATCTTTTGCTGTGAGGTTTCCTTCCTTTACCTTCTTTCATATTGGTGACCATGTTTCTGTGTTTCTGTGTGTAACACATCTTTAAGCATCTTTTGCAGGGCAGGATGAGTGGCAACAAATTCTTTCAGTTTCTGTTTGCTATGAAAAGTCTTAATTTCACCTTCATTCACAAATGAGAGCTTTGCAGGATATAGTATTCTGGGCTGGCAGTTTTTCTCTCTTAGTACCTGGGCTATATCTCGCCATTCCCTTCTAGCTTGTAGGGTTTCTGATGAGAAGTCAGCTGTGAGTCTAATTGGAGATCCTCTGAGAGTAATCTGATGTTTCTCTCTTGCACCTTTTAGGATCTTTTCTTTATGTTTCACTGTGGTGAGTTTGATTACTATGTGTCGTGGTGAGGATCTCTTTTGGTCATGTTTATTAGGGGTTCTATAAGCTTCCTGTACTAAGATGTCTCTGTCCTTCTCCAAACCTGGGAAATTTTCTGCTAGTATCTCACTGAAAATGCCTTCTAATCCTTTCTCCCTCTCCATGCCTTCAGGAACTCCTAGAACCCAAATGTTGGTTTTTTTAATAGTATCCTGAAGATTCCCGACAATATGTTTTAGATTTCTAATTTCCTCTTCTTTTTTTTGGTTTGCCTGTTTCCTTTCCTGTTCTCTGCCTTCTATGTCTGATATTCTCTCTTCTGCTTCGCCCATTCTGTTTTTAAGGCTCTCTAATGTGTTTGTCATTTGATCTATTGAATTCTTCATTTCATTATGATTTCTCGTCACTATCACAGTTTCTTGTTCCACTAGTTGTTTCATTTCATTTTGATTCCTCCTTAATATTTCATTTTCACGAGAGAGATTTTCTATCTTGTCCATTAAGGATTTCTGTAGTTCAAGAATTTGTTTTTGAGAACTTGTTAATGTTCTTATCAATTTTTTGAGATCTGCTTCTTGCATTTCTTCGATCTCATCATCTTCATAATCTTGAATTGGGGTGTCTTTTTCATTTGGGGGCGTCATAGTGTCTTCCTTGTTCTTATTAGCTTGGTTTTTGCGTTTGTTGTTTGGCATGTTGGAGATATTTGGTTTCTTCACTGTGGTGTTTTTTCTTGTTACACTATGGCTCTTTATTAAGTGGACTGTCTGCCTTCAGTGGAGCCTTAGAGGCTTGAGATGAGTGTGGACTGAGAGCTGTGTTTGGTTCCTCAGGGTTGAGGGTGTGTCAAAGATGACACTCCCAGGTTAGGTGTGGTAAATCTCTCTTTCTTTTTTTGATTCAAAAGGGAAATAATTCCGCACAGCTGAACGTAATTGGAGGTAGTTAGCAGGCGAATGATATACCCACAGGAGCCAGAGATCGGAAGCTCTTTCCCAAGGACCACACAGGGAATCTCTGCTGCCCTCAGTGTGGGCTCCAATTCTCCTGCAGTCTCCCACTGGGTTGCCAAGTTAGATGCTAATCTCCTGTTATTTCACCCCTCTCCCCAGAGTCAGGTTTTTTTGGTAGGCTCAGGGCCGGTGCAGATCTGAGGTCACCCTGCTTATGAAGTATGTCCAAAATGGCGCCTGTTTTGTCTTGTTCGCCTTTGAGAGGTGAGCAGAGAGAGAGAAACTTGTGTCCGTATCGGTCACTTTTTTTATTTTTTTCCTCTCTCTCTTCTAGTTAGCCTGGTGAATTTTTCCCCATGGACTTTCAGGCCTCGTTCCCTCTAGCCTCCTCTTTCCACTTGCCCGCTGGTGTCTCGGGCTATTGAGGTTCGGCTCACCTCGCGTTCCAGCGCTGGTGTGTTGAGTCTGCCGCTGGTGTCCCAAACTTGGGCTCCCATGCTCTCCACACAGGTACACTGTGAATCACTAGTTCCGGAAGAGTTTCCTCTGCTGTTTCATCCCCTACTCTTCCTTGACCCTGCAGTATCTCCACTTATATTAAACTGTCTCTCCCCCGGACTAATAGTGTGCTGCCTGCCTATTCCGCCATCTTGCCGCTCTGAGAGCTCTGACTCTAGATTTAACAATTTTTAACACGCTGTCATATTCACTTCTTATGTAAATATTACACACACGCACACACACACACAACGCCAACTCATAATTTTTCCTGAATGTAATAATATTAATATCATGTAAAGAAACATATTATTAAATAAGGGATATAATTCAGTGAAAACAACATTCATAAAATCTGTATGCATCTGGCCGGCGCCGCAGCTCAATAGGCTAATCCTCTGCCTTGCGGCGCCAGCACACCGGGTTCTAGTCCCGGTCGGGGCACCGATTCTGTCCTGGTTGCTCCTCTTCCAGGCCAGCTCTCTGCTTTGGCCCGGGAATGCAGTGGAGGATGGCCCAAGTGCTTGGGCCCTGCACCCCATGGGAGACCAGGATAAGCACCTGGCTCCTGCCATCAGATCAGCGCGGTGTGTCGGCCACAGCGCGCCAGCCGTGGCGGCCATTGGAGGGTGAACCAACGGCAAAAAGGAAGACCTCTCTCTCTGTCTCTCTCTCTCACTGTCCACTCTGCCTGTCAAAAAAAAAAAATCTGTATGCATCTGTGCTTAACATACAAACTTTCATGTGAGAGAAAATGTGGAATTTGTCTTTCTGTATTTGGCCTACCTCATATTTTCATATCAATCTTAGCATTATTTCATTTCATTTTTCAAATTTATTTGCATATAGTCAAGCAAAGTCATTTCAAATCTTTACTTCATATATTTGTGATTATTTCCTATTTGCTGTCTTATTTTGTGTAATACTAATTTTATCACAATATTATTTATCTTTATTGTTTTTATTCATTCTTTAACTCTATTTTTTCTTTTTATAATAGAATCATGCACTGTTTAATGACAAGCATACATTCTGTGAGATGCTTCCCTAGGAGATGTTGTCATCATGCAAATATCATAGACTGCTTAGACAAATCTAGATGGTGTATACCTGCTACTACATGGTATAGCCTATTGATACTAAATTACAAATATGTACAGTAACTTACTGTACTGTAGGTAACTGTAACACCATGGTAAGTATTTGTATAGCTAAACACACTTAAACAGGCTTGTTTATAACAGCATCACAACAAACATGTGGGCGATATATTGCACTTTGCCTATATAATGGCCACATCACTAGCCTTTAGGAAATTCTCAGCTCCATTATAAATTCATGGGAGTACCAATGTATATGCAATCTTTCATTTGTTCACTGAAACATCATTATGTGGAACATGACTGGATACTGATTTGGCTATTTAATTTGTTTTTACTATTTGTTTACTAAGGTAAATAGTGACTAAAATTTTATTCTATTTTATTCTTTCATTTGTATTCAGTAGGGTTGATATACAATATTTCCTTTCATCGTTCTTATTTTCTACATTTTTATAATTTGCAATATCTGCCTTTGGATTTTCTCTTTTTTGTGAGAAATTTTTAAGAGAGTTTAGGGTTCAGCATTGTACTGGGTAGGGTCACTGTCTGAGATGCTAGCATCCCATATGGGTGCCAGTTCAAGTCCCAGCTGCTGCACTTCTGGTAGAATTCCCAGCTAATGGCCTGAGAAAAGCAGTAGAGGATGACCCAAGTTTTTAGCCCCTGCCACAGATGTGGGCAATCCAGATGAGGCTCCTGGCTCATGACTTCAGCTTGGCTCAGCTCAGCCCTGGCCATTCTGGCCATCTGGGGAGTGAACCAGTGGGTGGAAGATCCTCTCTCTCTCTCTCTCTCTCTCTCTCTCTCTCCCATTTCCCTCTCTCTCTCTCTCTCTTAAGACTTATTTATTTATTTGAAAGTCAGAGTTACACAGAGAGAGGAGAAACAGAGAGAGAGAGAGAGGTCTTCTATCCGATGGTTCACTCCCCAATTGGCCACAACGGCCGGAACTGCGCTGATCCGAAGCCAGGAGCTTCTTCCAGGTCTCCCACGCAGGTGCAGGGGCCCAAGGACTTGGGCCATCTTCTTACTGCTTTCCCAGGCCATAGCAGAGAGCTGGTTTGGAAGTGGAGCAGCCCGGTTTCAAACCGGCGCCCATATGGGATGCTGGTGCTTTAGGCCAGGGCATTAACCCACTGCACCACAGTGCCAGCCTCTCTCTCTCTCTCTCTTATTCTGTCTGTAACTGTCTTCAAATAAATCTGAGAGAGAGAGAGAGAGAGGAGAGGGAGAGAGAGAGAGAGAGAGAGAGAGAGAGAGTGAGTTTAAAATTCGCAAAGGTTTGCTTTCCTTGTTTTTCATTATTTTTATTTTATTATATTGGGAGACAATGTTGTCTGTACCATATCTACTTTTGATTTTTCTTAAAGATTTATTTATTTATTTGAGAGGTAGATTTATATAGAGAGAGGGGGAGAGACATAGAGAAAGGTCTTCCATCTTCTGGTTCACTCCCCAGATAGCCACAACTGCCAGAGCTGCAGGATCTGAAGCCAGGAGCCTGGAGCTTCTTCTGGGTCTCCTATGTGGTTGCAGTGGCCCAAGCATTTGGGCCATCTTCACTGCTTTCCCAGACACATTAGTAGGAAGCTGCATTGGAAGAGGAGTTGCCAGTGATACAAACCGGTGCCCATAAGTGATGCCTGTGCCTCTGGTGGAGGCTTAGCCCACTATGCCACAGTGCTGGCCCCTCTATTTTTTATTTAACATGTATTAAAGTTGACTGTGTGACCTCTTTGATCATTGTTGATCTCGCAGTAGGCATGTGAAAAAGTTCAAACTCAATATCAAGGGCTGAGACATAATCTGCATCAACTACACCTATTTTATTATTATTATTATTATATTTATTTGAAAGGCAGAGTGACAGAGAGGAAGAGACAGAGATAGACAGATAGATAGGGATGGGGAGGGAGGAGGAGGGGGGAGAGAGAGAGAGAAAGAGAGAGAGAGAGAGAGATATCTTTCATCTACTATTTCACTCCTCCAAATGGCCACAAGGGCTGGAGCTGTGCCAGTCTGAAGTTGGGAGCCAGGAGCTCCTTCTGGGTCTCCTGTGTCCATGCAGGGTCCACGTACTTGTATCATCCTCTGCTGTCTTCCCAGGCACATAAGCAGGAAGCTGGATCAGAAGTGGAGTGGCCAGGACTTGAACCAGCTTTACCCCCTAAGCCACAACTCTGACCCCTCACTTTTATTATTTAATTATTCCATATAAATATAGGTATATTTCTGTTCATTTTGAAATGGACAATGAGGTACTGATTCAAGATTTCAAATATATTATACTTGTGCTTGTTTCTTGTATTTTCTGTTTTAAAAATTTGCTATTTAATTTGTTGCATATATTCACAAACTATATTTTCCTTGTGGGTCACATTCTTTTTATTGTAATGAATTTTTTTCTCTGAAATCTTTTACAATATCTTTATTTTTGTTTAAATTTTCATAGCATCTTCTTGTCTATCTTGTTAAAGTTATGTAACTAATTAATTTGAAAAGCAGAGAAACAAAATGTTCCCAGGTACTGGTTTACTCCCGTGATGTCTACAACTGCCAGGACCGGGCCAGGCTGAAGCCAGAAACAGTAATTCAATTTGATTCTCCCATGTGGATGGGGGAACCTAACCTCTTGAGTCTTCACTGCTGTATCCCAGGGTCTGCATTAGAAGGAAGCTGGAGTTAGGAGCTGGAGTCCAGAATCAAACCCAGACTCTCCAACACAGCACATGCACCTTAGCCAGCATCTTGACTGCCAAGCTAAACACTCCTTCCTCTTTGTCTATCATTTTTCTTTTATCATTAATGAACAGTTTTTAGACATTAGTCTAGTAGATAACACATAGTTGGATTCACTTTGTCAGCTTCTCTGAGTTTCTTATTTAAAAAGGTGAGCATTAATGATATCACAGGTACTTTTTACCTTAATTTACATCATGTTAGATGATGTGTAGATTTTTACCACTTTTGAAAATATTTTATTATATCATCTCTTTGTTCAGTATTGCATATGTCTTTCTTAAACAGTTCATGAAAGCTCCCACTCCCCTCCCAGATGTTACTTTAGTAACTAAAACTTTATATTCCTAACTCATTTCATAGTATCACTGGCTCCCTACTATTAGTATTGATAAGAGTAGTATATTTTCACTTTTTGCCCTTTTCTGTACTACTGTAACATAATCTCTTGACTGTATTATGCCTGCAAGCTTGTATTTATATTTATATATTCAGTAAATTTTTATTACCTTTACCTTATATTTAAATTTAAAATTCTATTGTTTCAATGATCAATTTGAACAATCTGTTTTACTTCAACTGTAAGGGAAAAACGAACTTATATAGTTGCACCTTTTCACTTGCTCTCTTATTTCTCCTATTAGTTGAATCATTTCTACATTTTAAAGATATATAATACTCACATTATGTTCTGTAAAAATAATCCATATACTTCCTTTAAACAGGAGAAAGGAAATATCATTGTGTATTTAAAATTGTATCTACAAAGCACAATGTACCTATTAAAAACTAATTAAAAATTAAAATAACAGTTGATTGAATTTAATTCCCTACAACAAAAAGAAGGAATAAATAAGCTCTTGTGTTATACTTTAACACTTTATACAAGAAATGCTCTTATTAACTATTATTTAATGTTTTAAACTCATTTTTGTTGCCTTTGTACTTGAACAGTGGTTGAGGTAGAAATTGAGCCACATTTTTATTTCTTTGGAAATATTATAAGCATTCCCCACTGACTTCCAGAAATAAAACTTGTCATGGGGAATTCTGAAACAAAATTTCGCCTTAGAGATGGCTAAAGTATTTTGTCTTGATCGTTAACAAATCCTAATTTACCTTTGAAGTTCAATGATAATTTTTCCTCAGTGTAGTATATCTTCAATATGCATCACATTTTGTCCCATTTTTTTAGAACAGTTTTCTTAAATAATATCATTAAATAGCTTTTCCAATTATATTGGAAGTTCTTTTCTTTAATTTGGCCAACTGTCTACAAGTTGGATTTCCTTTGCTATATCTATACATTTTCTTTGCTAACACTTTTTAACTTTTAAAATTTATTTCCACTTTATTTTACTTAATCCTCTTACTCTTATTCTCCATGACTCATATTCTGTTTCTGATCATATTTCTAATGCTGTTTCACTTTTTGCTTTATCTCTGGTAAATGTCCTCCATATGCTATTTGTTTTATACAGTGCATTTCCTCTTCTTGATTTCTTAGTCTATTCGTCTGAAATCTTTGCTGCTTACTTCTTTGTTACTTATCTCCACTTTTGGAGATTGTTATTGGCAAGGAATCAGAGTCGGGTCTTGGTTGGCAAGGATTCTCCTTGTGATCTAGTGATTTTTGTGTAGAGGCATTAATTCCAGCCAAAGTGATCAGCACCGCAGGGCAGTGACAGTGTATGGACTCTCTTTTAGCTCCACCCTTCTGATATATTCACTTCTGCAAATAAAGGTCACCTGTGTCTCATTCAGAACAAGCCGAATCCAGGGAAACTCTGGCACTAGAATGAATACACTGTTCCCAGAGAAGTCTGTCCCAGATTGTTGACCTTGTAACTCCGATTCTCCCCCTCACCAAGCAAGAGTTTGTTCTGCCAGCTTTGTCTGAGAACGGCATCTTTTTTCCCTCTGCTTGTTGAACATCTTTGCCTTTGGTATTCTGTCAGTTTCCCACAATATGTGCAGGGAGATATTAAATTTTTCTGTCATAGCCATCATTTACTATATTTTCTTAATCTGAGATTTCATATATTTTACCAAATCCCCCAATTTTTATCTCCTTGAGTATCATTTCCATTCTGTCTCCTTCAAGTATTTCCATTCTGTCTTTATGGTACTTTTACTGGACTTATGTTGAAATTGAGTTTCTCAGGTCCAGAATCAACGATTTTTCTTTCTTTCTTTTTTTTTTTATTTCTTTTTCTCTCTGCAGGGTCAAGGAAGAGTAGGGGAAGAAACAGCAGAGGAAACTCTTCCGGAACTAGTGATTCACAGTGTATCTGCGTGGAGAGCGTGGGAGCCCAAGTTCGGGACACCAGCGGCAGACTCAACGCACCAGTGCTGGAACGCGAGGTGAGCCGAACCTCAATAGCCCGAGACACCAGCGGGCAAGTGGAAAGAGGAGGCTAGAGGGAACGAGGCTTGAAACTCAGTGGGGAAAAGTTCACCAGGCTAACTAGAAGGGAGAGAGGAAAAAAAAAAAGTGACCGATACGGACACGAGTTTCTCTCTCTCTGCTCACCCCTCAAAGGCGAGCAAGACAAAACAGGCGCCATTTTGGACATACGTCATAAGCAGAGCGACCTCAGGTCTGCTCCGGCCCTGAGCCCAGCAGAAAAACCTGACTCTGGGGGGAGGGGTGAAATAACAGGAGATTAGCATCTAACTTGGCAACCCAGTGGGAGACTGCAGGAGAATTGGAGCCCACACTGAGGGCAGCAGAGATTCCCTGTGTGGTCCTTGGGAAAGAGCTTCCGATCTCTGGCTCCTGTGGGTATATCATTCGCCTGCTAACTACCTCCAATTACGTTCAGCTGTGCGGAATTATTTCCCTTTTGAATCAAAAAAAGAAAGAGAGATTTACCACACCTAACCTGGGAGTGTCATCTTTGACACACCCTCAACCCTGAGGAACCAAACACAGCTCTCAGTCCACACTCATCTCAAGCCTCTAAGGCTCCACTGAAGGCAGACAGTCCACTTAATAAAGAGCCATAGTGTAACAAGAAAAAACACCACAGTGAAGAAACCAAATATCTCCAACATGCCAAACAACAAACGCAAAAACCAAGCTAATAAGAACAAGGAAGACACTATGACGCCCCCAAATGAAAAAGACACCCCAATTCAAGATTATGAAGATGATGAGATCGAAGAAATGCAAGAAGCAGATCTCAAAAAATTGATAAGAACATTAACAAGTTCTCAAAAACAAATTCTTGAACTACAGAAATCCTTAATGGACAAGATAGAAAATCTCTCTCGTGAAAATGAAATATTAAGGAGGAATCAAAATGAAATGAAACAACTAGTGGAACAAGAAACTGTGATAGTGACGAGAAATCATAATGAAATGAAGAATTCAATAGATCAAATGACAAACACATTAGAGAGCCTTAAAAACAGAATGGGCGAAGCAGAAGAGAGAATATCAGACTTAGAAGACAGAGAACAGGAAAGGAAACAGGCAAACCAAAAAAAAAGAAGAGGAAATTAGAAATCTAAAACATATTGTCGGGAATCTTCAGGATACTATTAAAAAAACCAACATTTGGGTTCTAGGAGTTCCTGAAGGCATGGAGAGGGAGAAAGGATTAGAAGGCATTTTCAGTGAGATACTAGCAGAAAATTTCCCAGGTTTGGAGAAGGACAGAGACATCTTAGTACAGGAAGCTTATAGAACCCCTAATAAACATGACCAAAAGAGATCCTCACCACGACACATAGTAATCAAACTCACCACAGTGAAACATAAAGAAAAGATCCTAAAAGGTGCAAGAGAGAAACGTCAGATTACTCTCAGAGGATCTCCAATTAGACTCACAGCTGACTTCTCAGCAGAAACCCTACAAGCTAGAAGGGAATGGCGAGATATAGCCCAGGTACTAAGAGAGAAAAACTGCCAGCCCAGAATACTATATCCTGCAAAGCTCTCATTTGTGAATGAAGGTGAAATTAAGACTTTTCATAGCAAACAGAAACTGAAAGAATTTGTTGCCACTCATCCTGCCCTGCAAAAGATGCTTAAAGATGTGTTACACACAGAAACACAGAAACATGGTCACCAATATGAAAGAAGGTAAAGGAAGGAAACCTCACAGCAAAAGATCACAGGAAGCTCAATTTCTCTTTGACATAGAATTAAACTCTGATGCTCTGTTAAAGCAATGTGTTAAAGTAATCTATTATGTTCTCTTGATGTCTGTTAAATTCTAATTGTTCAAAAACAGCTGAATTTTTATTAAGAGCTATGGGTTATTTAAATATGTGCTTATTTTCAAAGATTTGAAGAATCACCTTGTAACAATGATCAAATTTGGTCTATGTTATGTCATGATTTTAAGGAATCTTATTTCAACCAGATATTTGGATTTGAGCATTCTTGGCATTCTTGGCAGGCATTCAAAAAATCAAAGTTTCAAACAATCTGGTCTCTAAAATTTCCAGTAAATCCTGGATTTTGGTTTTTCCAGTTTGGGCACAACTGAAAAAATCGAAGGACCTATGTCTCTCATCTTATAGAGACACCAACTAATAATCAGGCTATTTGGATTATATTAGAAGGACTGTCAAGATGTGATGTGGTTCCAAACTTTAAGTTTCTATTATGGAAAATGCTATTAATACAAATGTTTGAGAATTAAAAAGTCTAATGATTTTGTGTTACTAGAAATGATAGTTATCTTAATGAGAAAGCCCCAGAGGCCTAAAGGGTTAAATACTTGTAAAATCCTACAGGTGCTTTCAAAAATACTGTGAAGTAAGCAAGTGCCTCTTGTTGGTTGATGAGTTTATAATGTTAAACATGGCGACTTAAAGTCTTTTGTCATCCATAGTTATATATGATGTGCTGCTCCATAAAACTAAAGCATTGTTGGTTCTGTGTTTAGCTGTCCTCCTATAGGTTCCTATGGACTTTTTCCAGCCACTTTTATTGTATTCAGTACTTTGGGATGGCTCTGTAAACAGATGAAGCCAATAATGTATTAAACAGTACCAACTGAGAGAAAGTATGGTTAACTGAGGTTACTAAAAACAAAAAGCATTCAAATCAATTGGCAATCTACAAAAAGAGTTAAAGATTTTAAAAGCTATTATTAAAATTGCTATATTGGTCTATTATGCTATGTTATATGTGTGTACATATTGTATGTCCACATGGGGAAATTTTATTAAGAGTTTTTATTTTAAATGGCTTATAGATAAGATTGTCCATAAATTTAAGCTGCTAAAATCAATCAAAGATACATTTTAATTTGTGTGACCTGAATCTGTGTATCATATGTTTTTAAACGTGTTGGTAGAAAGAAACTAAAAACATTTTAGATGGTTGTGCTTAAGTTTACTGGCTAAACAAACTACACCATGTTAGATATTTAAGAGGTGTTTTCAAATACATGATTCTTAAAATTTATAGAAGGCATTGGACCTTCTGGTAAATGTTTTCTTAAGTTGTTATCTAATGGTTGAAACGGTTTGCTAAGTATTCATGTAATATTGCTATTGTCAGCAAGCGATCTAGGACTTGCTCCCTCATTTCTCTATTCTAAGCCCAACTTGTTCTTTCATTTCTCTATTCTCTTCAAGGTAGGAAACTAATTCTATTATAAAGGAATCTGTAGGATGCACAATTTTAATCTTTAGATGGCTAACATTTTTCTGTAATAGCATAGCCAAAATAAGAACTTAAATATAATCTCATAGCTAGATTCACTTCTCCATCAGCGAAGTATACAGTAAGTAGAAAAAACCTCCCTTTCAGACCAAAGGGAAAGAAAGTTTTAAAGTGAGAATATAATTTTCCTCATGGCATTGTCTACCTTAGAAAAACTACTACAGAACATGCCTGTGACTATAGACTTGTAGTTCAGGCCACCGAAGATTAGAGATGGGACACGGGCACTCCCTTGACTTGCATCCTCTGGTCTGCTTTAACACAAACCAGGAGGAAAAGAAAGCTAGGCATCAGAAGCAATGGGTGGCAGGCCTATTAATGGCTGCTCTGTACAGTGATCTGCCCCTCAAGGAGACCCAACAGGCCAGTCCACTGCAGTGGCTTTCAATGTGGTAAGCCTGGGCTTCAGCAGAAGTCAGCTTGTGAAGAGCCCTGGCAGCTCTGCCAAGAGTTGGATCACTGGAAATGGACCTGCCCTGGAGTCGAAGGATGCCCAGGTCAGAGCCACAGATCTTATTGGCTCTAAGCTGAAAAGCCCTTCACTCAGCCCAACTTCCAAAGTGACCACTGCAGCTGAGGATATGGTCAAGTAGGGTCAGCAACATTGCAGGCAGAACTGTAAATTTCTTGTTAGAGATGCCCCCTGCCTTTACCTGGCCAGCTCTCCTCCCAGGCCAGCCAAGTAATGAAAGTCAACAGAGTGCCTTCCCCTAGGAGGTTCACACCTCCCCTTAGGATATACCCCATGTGAAGAGATAGATAGGTCTGGGCCTCTTAACTTACAAGGCCTAAAGCCCACCAGATTATTATCAAGCCCCTTCTGTCAGGTTCTATTTGCCTCTCAATCAGAAACTTAATTGTAGCTTAGACAGCACCTTTCTTAGCTCCTCTAATAATGACTCTGTCCTTTGTTCTATACCCTGTCTAGTGCACTTGGGCCTCATTCCTTTGCAATCATAACCTCTACTCTACCTCCAATGGCTCTACTCCCAACCTGTGTGTACTGATGGTCCTCTTCCCCACTTCATGCTGTATAATTGTTCAAACCTGGTAAATGCCACTCTTAGGATCATTGGTTACTATCCTCACTCTGTCTTTTATGACCTTGTCTAAATATGATCAGAGTCGGCAAACCTGAAGGCTTCCATAGCCTTGGCAACTCACGACGACAGCCTAGGGTGGTTACTGGCACCATAAACTAGAGTGTCAATTTGTTTGGGTGAACAACAGGAGCCACTGTGCACTTGTTCCTCATGTGGGATCTCTGTCCTTAATGTGCTGTACATTTTGATTTAATGCTATAACTAGTACTCCAACAGTATGTTTCACTTGTGTTTCTATGTGGGTGCAAACTGTTGAAATCTTTATACTAAATTGATCTTCTGTATATAAAGAGAATTGAAAAGTGAATCTTGATGTGATTGGAAGGGGAGAGGGAACAGGAGAGGGGAGGGTTGTGGGTGGGAGGGAAGTTTTGGGAGGGGGAAGCCATTGTAATCCATAAGCTGTACTTTGGAAATTTATATTCATTAAATAAAAGTTTAAAAAAAAAGACAGATTGCACTACATGTAATAGCTACGTACAAAAAGTTATAAAATTGTCCTTGGTTTTACAATGATAAATGAAAAACATTAAAATTCTCCAATCAAACAAAGTATGCAAGGATTTTTATATTGTTGGGTTTTTTTTTTTATTAAAACAGTGAGAGCAAAATAACTTACTGGAATATAAGATAAGAGCTGAATGAGCATGCCACTAATGGAGAATGGGGATATTTTCACAGAACCAGTATTCTTCTCCCATTCCATCTCCATTTGATGTCAATCAAAACATACCATTGGCCATTTAGTTTAAAAAAAAAGGAGAAAGAAAAAAATGTAATATGCTTGCACCAGTTACTTTATGTACAATGAAGGAATGGGGAAGGGGAAATGAAAGAATAGAGAAAACTGTGCTGCAGTAGTCAGGATGTGATGGAACCCAATTGCAGTTTTCTAGTTGAAAATGTGTTCTTGGTCTGCAAGGACAGAGTTCTGGAGAAAAGCAGTAGACACCGCCCATCTGCTGCTGGAACACATCAATCCTATCTTCGTCCTCCATGTCCAACTGTGCAGGTGTGTCTGATTCATTGATTGGCTGCCCGTCAAATCGGAATCTCATCTGCCTCATTGACAAACCCTGTTGTTCACAATAGGCTTTCATTAGTTTACTAAGTAATCTTAAATTGCACCACAGAACCATCCTGCCCCGCCACCTTCAAATTAATATGATCGTTGTTCTCAGTCTTGACTCCTTCCTCGGGCTTTTCGCCGGCCATGGCGAGCGCTGGAGTCTCTTCAGCTGTTGCTTCACAAAAGAGGTTCCAGGTCCGAACCAAACGAGCACACAAGCAGCACCAGGAGCAGGAGAAGAAGTAGGCAGCAGCGGTGGATGAAGGAGAGGGCGTGCGCACCAATAATTAACTTCTAATACTTCCCAATTTATTGACTCTCTTTGATTAAGATCTTGGACATACAAAGGCTTCTAATGTTTAAATATTCCAACAAAGGAATTTCAAATTTTATGATTTTAGAAATTCTTCTAATTCCTCCCATATCTATTTATTTTTTAAATTTTTAAAGTTCATTTATTTATTTATTTGACAGAATGGCAGAGTGACAGAGAGAAGAGGGAGACAGAGAAAGCTCTTCCATCCACTGATTCATTCTCCAAATGGAGGCAACAGTCTGTTCTAGGCTAGGCCAAAGCCTAGAACCAGGAATTCCATCCTGGTGTCCCACATGGTTGGCAGTGACACAAGTACCTGGGCCATCTTCTGCTGTCTTCCTAGGCACGTTAGCAGGAAGCTCGATCAGAAGTGATCCAATGCGAACCAGCTCCCTAGTTCAGGATGCCAGCATCACAAGCTGTTGCTAACCCGCTATGATGCAACACTGGCCACTTCCCCTATCTATTTAAAGATAACAAATCTTTTTTTTTTTTCTTTTAGTATATTTGGCTTGATTTGTTTACACTGCCACTCTTGCTGATCTGGAACTTATTTTAACATCTAGACGCAGCAGGATTCCAAACTAATTTCTTTTTTTTCTAAATAAATAACCAATTTTCATAGCATTGATGTTTTTGCATAATTTCTTCTTAATGCATTTGACTTATTTAAAAATAAGAATTAACTATTTACATAAATACTAGAGTCTATTTCTAGTTTTCCTCTTCTATTTCTTTTAAACATATTTTGAACCAGTTCTATACAGATGTAATCATTAGTACTTTGTAGTATGTTTACATTTCCAACAGGCATATTTGACATCCATGTACCCCAAAATTAATCTTTTTGCATTATTTTGAATGGTTTAGTCCTCCATCATAATGTATATCTTATGGACAAAACAGAATCTTTTTTATCTCTTCAGAGTTCTCATTGTGAACAAAACATTTTATTATGTTGTGGTACATTGGTACTCTGTACTTAAAGATAATTGCACTTAAACTAAAATTGTGGTGGGATGTTTCACCTAAAAATTATTTCATGTGCAAAAAAATTTGGGACATATCACCTATGTTAATTGTCTCCTGGAGACTCACTATGGAGGTGAACATATAGAAGACAGAGAAATAAATTTTGTAGGGAAGACATCTATGCAATGTTGTCTAACCCAGTGTTTTGCCAATTTTTCCTGTTTTATTCTTAGCGGATCAGCTATTAGCAAACCCTGAAGATGGCGGCCATGCCCTATGTGTTGTACACACTATTGCTCCTCTTGGCTGTTCTAAGTCCTGCTTTCATCACTCTTGTGCACAATGCTGAGCCACCCCCAGGTAAGCAGGTCATTACTACATAGGAGTTCCTCTGGTTGGCAAGAGACAGAAACGCCTAGGGCCAGGCAGAGACATGGAATGTGTGTTGTGTTAAGCACCTCAGAGGTTTCCATTCCTTCACGTTGTGGGGCTTTGGGAGTGACTGTGGTCAAGCAGACAGAGCTGGACAGGGGCGTCCAAGCCTCTGAAGAGAAGCAGAGCCTCCGCAGCTAGCCTGCAGCCTGTGGAAAGTGGGTCACCTCACCGCTGAGGCGTGGCTTTGGGTGGCACGTTAGAGTCACTGTGGTAAGGGAACAGACCTCTCATTCATCTCGGGGAAGATAGTGTTTTTCCTCTCCTGTGACAGATTCACACCGGCCCAGCAGCCTTTATGGTTAGGCGTGACTTCCTGAGGGATTTTCTCTGGATTCACAGAAGGTTCCCTGAATCCCAGGGAAAGCCTGACTCACCCACAGTCCTGTCGGGGTGGAGTTGGCATGACTTGGATGCAGCTTCTATTTGGCTGAACTTACAGGACAGTAATTTCCAGCCTAAAACCAGCTGCCCGTAGGAGAAATGGAAGAACATGACGCGGAAAAGGCCCCACAGAGCTGCTGACAGAAGCCGTTAAGCCTTCTCACAGGTCTTCTCATTGGTCACTAGTGTAACACATTAGAGAGCGTGGAAAATATCAGTTTTCACTACAACTTCCTTTTAGCCTCCTCCACAAGTTCATGTCCCCAGATACCCTAATTACGAACACCTTCATAAAACCGATGCCTCGGACAATCGATCTGAGCCTGGAGATGACTTCTCAACCTTGCAAGGGAGTCCTTAGGTCTTATACAAAAACTTCAGTTTCCTTTCAAAGCTGTTGTGTTCTTTATCACTTAAGTTTCAAGAACAATCTTGTTCTATTTAATACCGCCCTGGATAAGGCATGTAAATTCTCACACACTGTCACTCATCTGCCAACACAAGCACGTCTCTGATGTCTGTAAACAAGCTGAGTGATGAAGCTGTCTGCTTGATAACCACCCCCAAGGAAGTGAAGGGTTTGTTTGCCATTCCTTAACGCAGACAGTAGCCTGATGCCAGATAAAGAGACCACAGTGGGTCAACTCTGAGGTTGGTCAGAGAAGTCACTGGGGGAGTCACAGTAAGGAGGGAAGGAGACACATGGAGGAGACCCGCACCGACATGTTGGAAAACCAACTTCAACTCTTCCTGGCTAAATGACTTCAGGTAATCTACTCAGACCCATCTTACCTGTGGCTTTCTGGGAAAACAGGGTGGCTTGCTTCACTTGCTTACAGCAGTGTTGTGGTGGCAAATGAGCTTCCATCTATATAATAGCTCTGGCCCAGAAATAGTAAGAGCTATGGCAACAAATCTAGCCTTCAAGGGATCCCTGCAACCTTGGAAATTCATTACCCATGAGCAGTTTTCAGGAAAAGTGTTCACAACTTTCATCAAGGGTTCTTCAAGGATTAAAAACCTCTGGAATAACACAAAGCATGTTGAAAGCATTAAGAATGTCCCCTGAACTAAAAGACAACTGATCTTTCCAAATTACAAAGATAACATTTACAAATTGCCATCTTTGATTGCAATGAATGCATTGCTTTTCTTCACTTATTTAAATGTCATCCTTCCTTCCTTCAACATTTGTGTCAGGTGCCACTCACCGAGTACATGACTGGACCACTCAGTCAACCTTTGCATATTTCACTCTTATGATCCTATCCTGCTCTTCCAACTTCAAGCCAGCTGCTGGAAAGCAGTGTCTCAACTTTATACTTTCCAATGCCCAACACAATCCTTGGCACATGGCTACTAATCAGCAAATGTGCATCACTGATGATTTGGGTCAAGATGTATATCTACATAGAGTATAATGAACTTCTAAGTAAGTTCACATATTGAATCATCTCCTTTGCTTAGCTGGCATCCCCATATGTATCATAAATGAAGTTTAATGAAGAGTAAAAAAAAAAAACCCCCTGGGGTCACTGTGAGAAAGCTATATGCCAATAACTGTGTATATTAGGTAGGTAAGAAGATGAAGGATTTAGGAAAAAAAGAAAGATCACCATATGGAAAATCAACCGGAGCCCTCAGCATTTATTTCACGTGAATATTAGTTTTCAAACATTTATGACTAGTATACTAAAATTTCACGGGAACAACTTAATTTCATTGAAGGACTTATGTTCAAGTTTAAAGGATCGGTCATTCTTTCTTTCTACCTAAGAAACAAGCCCAAATCATAGTTTTCTTACTCTCCCTACTGTGGTCCTACATGAAGCACATCACGTGTTGCTGAGTCTTACATTTACAGTACCACCCCTTATAAACAGAAGAAGAGAGGGAAGAATCTAAAAATCCAAACGAACACAGCCAAGAGGACAAGTCAATTATCTCTTGTGGTGATAGGGGTGGGAGAGAAAAGGGATATGTTTGTGCAAAGCAACTGCAAAGTGCCATCATAGCTATTGATGGATAAGCTGTTTCTGAAACCTCTGCTTTTTAAGAAACCGTATCAGCAGCGCCAAGCAAACTCATTTGGTAAAGATCTACCTTTGAACTGTTTTTGCAAAACAGTGATAAGCACAATTCAACTTGAGAGAGAAACGATATACATTTTTCATTTAAACACAGAACAATTGAGAAACCACAGGGACATATACAACTTATGGGAGCAGGAGACAAATATGCTTGTGAGAAGCCAAACCAAGCTGCCTGGTGGGTGGGACAAAAATCCTAGACAGGGCACAAGTCCATGAAAAAGTGAGCCACTGTGAGTAGAGGTGAATCCCTGAAGAAAATCCAGCTGTTGCTGTTTTTCTCCCACTAAGGAGCATTTTTGCTTAAATTTCATAAGAAATTCAAAACACAGGCTTCACAGTGGACTGCTTAATAGCTTCTTTTCTAACTGATGTATGTTTATGATGCCCAAAAGTAGAATTAGAAAAAAAAATGAATAGATATGGATCATATTTGGTCTTTAGTAACACTCTGAATTAAGAATAGAAGACCAGCATCTACTCAGGATGAAGAAGAACACATAGCCCCATCATTTGTGACATCAGGAAACAATGCTGAGCTGCATTTCTTGAATGATGTTGTGCAGGACAGCAGTTCTGTATGTGAGCAGTGCTGCATCAGTTGAATGGTTCTGTGGTCAAATCTCTCACTCGCTTCATAAAAGGAACTTTGTACCTGCAGGACAGACCCCAAAACAAGCACAAAGCAAGAATTTCTCTCATGTGTTTTGATAAATTTCCCGAGGTCTGTCCTAGATTGGTCACAGACAGGTCTATGTCTACTTCCTTTCCCCAGAGTTAGTTCAAGAGAACACCTGTCCACCAAATTATGTGAATATATACATACATACACAGATATATATACACAATATACATTGGAAATAATCTAAAGAAATGTTATATTGCCAGTTTTTTTAAAAATTTTATTTAATGAATATAAATTTCCAAAGTACAGCTTATGGATTACAGTGGCTTCCCCCCCCCCATAACTTCCCTCCCACCTGCAACCCTCCCCTTTCCCGCTCCCTCTACCCTTCCATTAACATCAAGATCCATTTTCAATTCTCATTATATTCAGAAGATCAGTTTAGTATATATTAAGTAAAGATTTCAACAGTTTGCACCCACATAGAAACACAAAGTGAAAAATACTGTTGGAGTACTAGTTATAGCATTAAATCACAATGTACAGTACATTAAGGACAGAGATCCTACATGAGGAGTAAGCACACAGTGACTCCTGTTGTTGACTTAACAAATTGACACTCTTGTTTATGGCATCAGTAATCCCCCTAGGCTCTTGTCATGAGTTGTCAAAGCTATGGAAGTTGAGTTCACCGACTCTTATCATATTTAGACAAGGTCATAGTCAAAATGGAAGTTCGCTCCTACCTTCAGAAAAGGTACCTCCTTCTTTGATGACCTATTCTTTCCACTGGATCTCACTCACAGAGATCTTTCATTTAGGTCATTTTTTTTTGACAGAGTGTCTTGGCTTTCCATGCCTGAAATACTTTCATGGGCTTTTCATCCAGATCCGAATGCCTTAAGGGCTGATTCTGAGGCCAGAGTGCTGTTTAGGACATCTGCCATTCTATGAGTCTGCTGTGTATCCCATTGCCATGTTGGATCGTTTTCTCCCTTTTTTGTTCTATCGGTTAGTATTTTCAGACACTAGTCTTGTTTATGTGATCCCTTTGATTCTTAGTCCTATCATTATGATCAATTGTGAACAGAAATTGATCACTTGGACTAGTGAGATGGCATTGGTACATGCCATCTTGATGGGATTGAATTGGAATCCCCTGGCATGTTTCTAACTCTACCGTTTGGGGCAAGTCAGCTTGAGCATGTCCCAAATTGTACATCTCTTCCCTCTCTTATTCCCATTCTTATATTTAACAGGGATTACTTTTCAGTTAAGTTTCAACGCTTAAGAATAACTGTGTATTAATTACAGAATTAAACCAATAGTATTAAGTAGAACAGACAAAAAAAATACTAAGAGGGATAACGTATTAAGTTGTTCATCAACAGTCAGGGCAAGGGCTGATCAAGTCATTGTTTCTCATAGTGTCCATTTCATTTTAACAGGTTTCCTTTTTGGTGCTTGGTTAGTTGTCACTGATCAGGGAGAACATATGATATTTGTCCCTTTGGGACTGGCTTATTTCACTCAGCATGATGTTTTCCAGATTCCTCCATTTTGTTGCACATGACAGGATTTCATTGTTTTTTACTGCTGTATAGTATTCTATAGAGTACATAGCCCATAATTTCTTTATCCAGTTTACTGTTGATCGGCATTTAGGTTGATTCAAGGTATTAGCTATTGTGAATTGAGCTGCAATAAACATTAAGGTGCAGATGGCTTTTTTGTTTGCCAATTTAATTTCCTTTGGGTAAATTCCAAGGAGTGCGATGGCTGGGTTGGGTTGAATGGTAGGGTTATATTCAGGTTTCTGAGGAATCTCCAGACTGACTTCCATAGTGGCTTAATCAGTTTGCATTCCCACCAACAGTGGGTTAGTGTCCCTTTTTCCCCACATCCTTGCCAGCATCTATTGTTGGTAGATTTCTGAATGTGAGCCATTCTAACCATGGTGAGGTGAAACTTCACTGTGGATTGATTTGCATTTCCCTGATGGCTAGTGATCTTGAACATTTTTTCATGTGTCTGTTGGCCATTTGGATTTCCTCTTTCGAAAAATGTCTATTGAGGTCCTTGGCCCATCTCTTCAGTGGGTTGTTTGTTTTGATGTTGTGGATTTTCTTGATTTCTTTGTAGATTCTGGTTATCAACCCTTTATCTGTTGCATAGTTTGCAAATATTTTTTCCCATTCTGTCAGATGCCTCTTCACTCTCCTGACTGTTTCTTTTGCAGTACAGAAACATCTCAATTTGATGCAATCCCAAATGTTAATTTTGGCTTTGACTGCCTGTGCCTCCAGTGTCTTTCCCAAGAAGTCTTTGCTGGTGCCAATATCTTGCAGGGTTTCTCCAATGCTCTCTAATAATTTGATGGTGTCGGGTCATAGATTTAGGTCTTCAATTCATGTTGAGTGGATTTTAGTGTAAGGTATAAGGTAGGGGTCTTGCTTCATGCTTCTGCATGTGGAAATACAGTTTTCCCAGCACCATTTATTGAATAGACTGTCCTTGTTCTAGGAATTGGTTTTAGATCCTTGATCAAATATAAGTTGGCTGTAGATGTTTGGATTCATTTCTGGTGTTTCTATTCTGTTCCATTGGTCTATCCATCTGTTTCTGTACCAGTACCATGCTGTTTTGATTACAAGTGCCCTGCAGTATGTCCTGAAATCTGGTATTGTGATGCCTCCAGCTTTGTTTTTGTTGTACAAGATTGCTTTAGCTATTCGAGGTCTCCTGCGTCTCCATATGAATATCAGTATCATTTTTTCTAGATCTGAGAAGAATGTCTTCGGTATTTTGATTGGTATTGCATTGAATGTATAAATTGCTTTTGGGAGAATAGACATTTTGATGATATTGATTCTTCCAATCCATGAGCATGGAAGATTTCTCCATTTTTTGGTATCCTCTTCTATTTCTTTCTTTAAGGTTTTGTCATTTTCATTGTAGAGATCTTTAACATCCTTGGTTAAGTTTATTCCAAGGTATTTGATTGTTTTTGTAGCTATTGTGAAAGGGATTTATCTTAGAAGTTCTTTCTCAACTGTGGCATTGCCTGTGTATACAATGGCTGTTGATTTTTGTGCATTGATTTTATATCCTGCTACTTTGCCATACTCTTCTATGAGTTCCAATAGTCTCTTAGTAGAGTTCTTTGGATCCCCTAAATAATCATATCATCTGCAAAGAGGGATAGCTTGACTTCTTCCTTCCCAATTTGTATCCCTTTAATTTCTTTTTCTTGCCTGATAGCTCTGGTTAAAACTTCCAGAACTATGTTGAATAGCAGTGGTGAGAGTGGGCATCCCTGTCTGGTACCAGATCTCAGTAAAAATGCTTCAACTTTTTCCCATTCAATAGGATGCTGGCCGTGGGTTTTTCATAAATTGCTTTGATTATATTGAGGAATGTTCCTTCTATACCCAATTTACTTAGGGTTTTCATCTTGAAAGGGTGTTGTATTTTATCAAATGCTTTCTCTACATCTATTGAGATAATCATATAGTTTTTCTTCCGCAGTTTGTTAATGTGGTGTATCACATTGATTGATTTGCGCACATTGAACCATCCCTGCATACCAGGGATAAATCCCACTTGGTCTGGGTGGATGATTTTTCTGATATGTTTCTGTATTCTATTGGCAAGAATTTTATTGAGGAGTTTTGCATCTATATTTATCAGGGTATATCCCCAGTTTTTAAGAATCACAATGCTCACTGAGTTCATTAAAACTTTAAACAGTCCTACATTAGTTAAAATGTTTAACTCATTATTTCCAAAATTTATCTCATCATGAAATTATTTCCTCTTTCTTATATGTAATATTTATGAATAATCTATGATATATATACAATGTTTTAGAATATACTGGTTTAGAAAAATATGTATCAGCATATATTTAAATGGAAATAAATCCCCAAAAAAACTAAAAAAAAAAAAAAAACTCAACACAGTAAAACAAAAAGTGACAAAATGAGGGCAGGTTTGATTGTGGCACAATTTTTTTTTTTTAATTATTTGACAGGTAGAGTTATAGACAGTGAGAGAGAGAGAGACAAAGGTCTTCCTTCCATCGGTTCACCACCCCAATGGCTGTGATGGCCAGCGCTGCGCCGATCAAAAGCCAGGAGCCAGGTGCTTCTTTCCAGTCTCCTATCTGGGTGCAGGGGCCCAAGCACTTGGCCATCCTCCACTGGCCTCTTGGGCCACAGCAGAGAGCTGGACTGGAAGAGGAGCAACCAGGACTAGAACCCGGTGCCCATATTTTGGGATGCTGGTGCCACAAACAGAGGATTAAGCAACTGAGCCATGGCGCCAGCCCTGGCACAATGGTTTTAAAAGATTGATTTTATTTATTGAAAGGCAGAGTTGCTGACGCGTGGCTCAACAGGCTAATCCTCTGCCTTGCGGCGCCGGCACACCGGGTTCTAGTCCCAGTCAGGGCGCCGGATTCTGTCCCGGTTGCCCCTCTTCCAGGCCAGCTCTCTGCTGTGGCCAGGGAGTCCAGTGGAGGATGGCCCAAGTGCTTGGGCCCTGCACCCCATGGGAGACCAGGAGAAGCACCTCGCTCCTGGCTTTGGTTCAGCGCGGTGCGCTGGCCACAGTGTGCCAGTCACAGCGGCCATTGGAGGGTGAACCAACGGCAAAGGAAGACCTTTCTCTCTGTCTTTCTCTCTCACTGTCCACTCTGACTGTCAAAAAAAAAAAAAAAAGGTAGAGTTACAGAGTGGTAGAGGAAGAGAGAGAGAAGTCTTCCATTTTCTGATTCAATGGCCAGAGTTGGGCCAATCTGAAGCCAGGAGCCAGGAGCTTCTTCTGGGTCTATCATGCAGGTGCAGGGGACCAAGGACTTGGGCCATCTTCTACTGCCCTCCCAGGCCATCGCAGAGAGCTAGATCAGAAGTGGAGCAGCTGGGACTCTAACTGGCATCCATATGGGATGGTGGCACTGTAGGCAGCAGCTTTACCCACCATGCCACAGTGCCCGCCCTTGTGGCACAATTTAAGTTACTGCTTGGAATGCCCACATCTATATCAGAGAGCCTGGAATTGAGTCCCACCTTCACTTCCCTTCCAGGTTCTTGCTAATGCACATCCTGGGAGACAGCAGGTGATGGCTCAAGTATGTGAGTCCCTGCCACCGACATGAGAGACTTGGATAGAGTTTCTGGCTTCTGGCTCTGGACCCACTCAGTCCTGACTGTTGCAGGCATTTGTGGAGTGAACAAGAGCACAGAGGATCTCTCTTTCTGTCTCTGACACTCTGCCTTTCAAATAAATAAATAAACCTTATTTTTTAATGACAAAATAATGTGGACTATGATCCTATTTTGTTAGATAATTACATACTTGTTGGCCCTGTGATTCCATAAACAAATTTTTGTCAGAACAAAAACATGTTGTTGATAACATTTTTAAGATGTTTCATATTGTTTTATTTGGCATGAATGAAAAGTAAATAGAGTATGACACACCTCCCCCTTTTTTTAAATTTCCAAGCATTCAAATATCCATTAGGGTAACAACTGGAGCCAAACACCCTCAGTGAGTGACAGCCCTGTTTTGCTATGCCTGGTGTTAAATGCTGAATATTGAAATGTCATATGAAGTGCCCCAGGCTCTTATTTCTGCTCCTAATTGGTTCACCTGAAAAACGCCCACTGAGCTTAATTCTGTGTCAGCTGCATAATTGGTATAGTATATAACGAGGAGACCCAAATGTGAAGTGAAGTGTTCCTGGGCTTTACCCCTCAAATGCCAACCAACTTTAGGCAATTGACCAAATACTGTTTAATCTTCTATGACAGTCTCTTTCCCCCTCAAGTGAACAAACGCACTGGGCTTCTCCCTCACTTCTACAAATAGGCAGAGGGGAGTAGAGTAGCTAGCTCTCTCACTGTTGCCACAAGACAGGAGAGAGGGAGCCAGGAAAGGTGCCAACTCCCCATTGCTCATAAGCCTTCCACTTTAAGAAACCCAGAATAAATGGAAAATTTGCAAGTGGAGGAGAAAGAGCTAAGGGGACTGATGAAGAAGGAAGCTTCCATCTTGAAGGAGCTCATATTCCAATGCTTTCAGCAGAATAAATGTAAGAAACAGGATTCATACAGGTCAGTTGTATGGGGGTGAGGGGTCATGGCTCTAAGTCCTAAGCAGTCAGGGATTTGGGAATGATTAGAGACTTGGAGAATAAAGAAGTACATAGGAGAGCGACCTGGAGGCAGTATAAATAAAGCAACCAACCAGTGTGTGTGTGTGTGTGTGTGTGTTCACACCTGTGTTTAGCACAGAGAAGGTATACCGAAAAAGACATATGATCTGGCCCAGGGCCTTGAGCAGACTTGCTTTCTGTTGGGACTTACGAAAAGTTACATACATACATACATAAATTAAGTGGGTAAGTCTAGAATTTAGTTCTAAATGGCAGGATACACCCTGGCACAGAGCCTGGAAAATAGGCACTTAATATGTGTTTATTGAATTTAATTAGATCTATATTCCATCAGAGGGCCAGACAGGAGAACACTGCAGTTATACAGGAAATGAGGATTCCTAATAAGCAATAGTAGACAAACACAACACCATGAGGGCTGAAATGAACCTTTGGGACCAGTTAGGGAGAGGCAATTAGAAAAACTATTAAATACAAAAATCAGTAGTTAACTTTAATAAGAAAGGTACATAAGGATGACCTTTATACACTAAAGTAAGTGACAATCAAAATAAGCCATAGGATCAGTTTCTGGTAAGAAAGATCAACTATCAAGGAGTTTATTTTAAGGTTTGTCCTACAGTTATCATGACAATATCACTTCAGAACAATCATCAGGCAATGATGATTGATGTAGTGTGAAATGCTGAGACAAGGTCCCATTTGAGGCTCTGTGAATGTAATTCATAGATTCTCAAAATCTAGCTGATATTCAAAGACTATAAAATATATTATGGTCATCCTAATACATTTTATCCACTTATAATAAAAAGGTATTATGTATAAAGTGTTCCTTGCTACCTTCTTAACTTTAGGGCTATAAAAATGCATGTGTATGCACATGTGGGGTTGACTACCTGAGACTCCTGTCTGATACATGTCATCAAAATCAACAGTAATAAAGGTTTGAAGAGTCAAACCTGAGCAAGCCAAAAAAAAAAAACAAACAAACAAACAAACAGCTACCCCACTGGTACCATTAACAGTGAGTAGGAGGAGGAAGAAGACATGGTGGAAGCATTTTGTTTCTAGCTGCATTCTACAGGTGATCTGAGGCCACATAGGAGGTGAGATATCTCAAAATTGCTGTGTGAATCTGACCCTGGGACAGCTCCAGTTCTGTGTCCAGAATGCTGCATGCATAAGTTTGTTGTTTAAACAATAGTATTCTAATTCAGCTCTCTTGGCTGCCAATGGCAAAGGCTATACAATGGGTACATCAGAGATGTGTAGGAGATGTTACTGTTTACTATGTAACTCATATGTCATAGGCAGAGTCACAAAACTTTCACATCATAAAACAAAATGCACTTATATTACTGCTTATATAAGTTACTAATACTTCAATTGTGTGCTTTTGTACAACGTTAGGCATAGGTAGATTTGGTTGTTTTTTCACACATCTGTCTTGCCTTCTTGTTTGGTGAAAACCCTAAAGGTTGTATCCCTACACATTTTGATTAGTGCCAACATAATGTTCAAATATATGGTCATGTGGTTTTTGGTGCAGATCATGATTTAGATTAAAGATAGAAAAAGCATTCTGAACCATGCTTTGTGTGAGCTGAATTACTAATTTGTTAAGTTGTACTAAAAACTCAAAGAAAAATTTGCCAGTTAGAAGAGTCGAGGGAGAAAAAAAGGTAATCAGATTAACAAATTCCTCACCTTCTATTTCAACCTGGAAATTTTGAGAGGCAAGAATGAGACAGGATTTTCTTACTCTAAGATGGTATCTATGCATTCAGTTTCACTGTTTAATTTCATAAAGGCATTTTTGTTGCTGAAATAATTACTCCATCTAAGGAACCTCTCACTGAAGGAAGAGCCACAGAGCACATTTTGCCAGTGCCTCTAGACTGAAGAGTGGTACTCAGTATCAGGATTTGTTTTTCTCCCAAAGACAGATACCACCAATGTTACACTGCATTCGCAATGGAAATCATCACTTGGGCACTGAATCTAGCCACAGAGGATTTGGCAAAATGGCTGTAACCTCTTCTCTGTCCTGGCCAGTGAGAATCCCACCACAGTTTTCCATCCGTTGGTGACCTCCATCCTGGATTACCTCAATGCCCTTTCCTCACAGCTATGGTTAAAGACCTCCCAGAAGCACCAGCTGTTGGTACAGAATACATCAGTTGTCTGGTTGTTAATGGGCATAGGCTGACACAACAGCAGTGTCTCCAAATGCCCAAGGCCCATGTGGCTGGTGGTCCTAAGCCCTTTCATCAGCCAGAGTTTCTGAGTTTTTCAAGAGGTATATTGAGCTCATTCATGTCTTGCAACTTTGGAACCTCCATAGAAGTTTGCCACTTCCAGGCAAGGAAGTAGATGGGACATAAGTAAAAGGTAGAAAATAGTATTTGAGAATGGAGAGATATAAAAGGAATTTTGGGTGAGTTCCTTCAGCTTTGCATAATGAGTTAGGCAGAAGGTAGCTTTGAGGAAATTATGATTCCTGCCAAAAGGATGCTATGAATGTATATGCTTGCCAACTGGAGGCTATGTATTGTATGTAGCAAGATGGTCTTTCCATCCAGGTTTTATCATCACAGCAACTAAATAAGGAAAATGAAGATGAAATAGCCATTTTCAGCTGAGTCTATACAACTTGGTTCTGCTTCCTCTGGCCTTCAATGAAATCCAAGATTATCAGCTAATATCCCAGGTCTGTTGACTACAGAAACATGGTAAGTAAAAGCCAGAGAAACATGCCATTGGACAAGGTTTTTGTGCTTTTGTGAAATTCTTGGTTGAAAAATCAGAAACAGATCCATCAATGTACCAATTATATTGAAGCTTCTGATGTGCTTAGTGGTTATCCCAGTTCATGCTAATCCGATATTTTTGGTTTGTACTAGTCAAGTGTTATTTAAAACTGGACAGTATGAAACAATTTCAAAGCACTGAGAATAACTGAAATGACACTGTAAATACACAATATGAAGGTTTATTAAGATCACTAACTCAGGCATGTGTTACAGCAATGACTTCTGGTCCTTTCAGAAAAACAAGTTATGACTGTTGATGGGAAAACCAAGTTAAGCTCAAAAAAGATGACCTGAAACAGGAAAATTGGTATCCAGTGCTATGACAAAAGATTCTTCTTTTTTTTAAGATTTATTTATTTATTTTAAAGAATTACACACAGAGAGAAGGAGAGCCAGAGAGAGAGAGAAAGGTCTTCCATCTGCTGGTTCACTCCCCAGATGGTCACAACAGCTGGAGCTGTGCTGATCTGAAGCCAGGAGCCAGGAGCTTCTTCCAGGTTTCCCACATGGGTGCAGGCGCCCAAGGTCTTGGGCCATCTTCTACTGCTTTCTCAGGCCATAGCAGAGAGCTGGATTGGAAGTGGAGCCACCAGGACTTGAACTGGTGCTCATAGGGGATGCCGGCACTGCAGGCAGCAGCTTTACCCATTATGCCACTGCACTGGCCCCATGACAAAAGATTCTAAAGAGTAGGTTGAATGACCTATTCAAGTATTAAAGTGAAATCAGGGGTGGTATTTAGTCTAACAGTTAAGACAGCTGCATCTTACACTGGAATACCTGGGTTCATTACCCATCTCCACCTCCTGGCTCTAGCTTCCTGATAATGTAGATTCTATAAAGCCACAGTGATGGCTCAAGTAAGTGGGTTCCTGACACCCAAAAGGGAGACCTAGATTAAGTTCCTGTTTCCCGCTTTTGGCTTGACCCATCCTCTGCTCTTGTAGACATTTGTGAGTGAACCCAAAATAGATAGGAGTTTTTTCTACCTTTCTCTGTGTGTGTCTCTCTCTGCTTCTCAAACAAACTTTTGAAATTTTAGAAAGATACTATTTTCAAAAGAGTAAAGTGAAATCATCTTCTGTACAAAATGGAAAGATAGTTCAGAATCTAGCATTTTAAACTAACAGGAACTTTGTAAGTTGAGAAAGTTAAATGACATGGAAAAATGAAGTTGGATTTGTGTAACTAATCCCCAGAATATTTCTTTATGCTATTAAGTATATTCAAGTAACACTGTAGTGAAAACTATTTTATGTTTTCCAGACATTCCCAGGAGTTTTAGAAAAGAAGAGCTTATGACAAATGAGCACGTTTAGTGGAAACAATTATGTGAGGAAATGCATGTTAAAATGTATTGACAAGGATACTACACATGTGTTACAGAAGGGTGGTTTTATTAAGCAGGTGAGTATTTCTCACTAAGGATCATAAATCATCTCCCTATAAGGTAATGGGGTTTCAGCCCTGATTCCATGTTATTCCCTTTCAATACCACATATCCTCATCCTGGTCCCCACACTGGTATCAGCTAGTTGCCAGCTACAGGGCTCAGTAATTGCTGAGCATTTACCAAAAATGCAATGATTCTAGAGTGGCTTCACCTCTTTAACTACTCTATTCCACCTGTAGCTTCACATTGCCTTATAGTGGGCCAAAGTAAATTTTCTAACATATTCCCCTCTTTTTAAAAAATATTTTATTTATTTATCTGAGAGGCAGAGTTAAAGACAGAGGGAAATACATAGAGAGAGAAGGTCTTCCACCCACTGGTTCACTCCCCAAATGGCTGCAATGGTCAGAGCTGGGCCAATCCAAAGCCAGGAGCCAGGCGCTTCCTCAAGATGTCCCTTGCGGGTACAGGGGCCCAAGCACTTGGATCATCTTCCACTGCTTCCCTGGCCATAAGCAGAGAGCTGGATCAGAAGAGAATCAGCTGAGACATGAACCAGTGCCTATGAGAAATGCTGGCTGTAGGTGGAGGCTTGCCTGGTATGCCACAGCACTGGCCCCTCCCTTGTTGTTCAAGATCCTTTAGAACAGACCCTGAGAACACTATTTTGGCTTTTGTTTTCTCAGATCATGATTTTCAGAGTCACGCACTTTGTTCTTATTATTCTGCATTGTCTGAGATTTCTGAAAGCCAGTCCCGGGATAAGTTTCAGCCTGTGTTGTGGTTTTCGTAAATGTGTGCAGCAAAAATTAGGAGGGTAACAAAGGTCAAGATAATGGTGCCTTTTTTTCCCCATAAAGTTAAAAGTATATTTTGTAGACCATTTTTATCCTAATCATCCATGCTTCTCACCTCTCTACTTTCCATTTTTTCTTTCTGAAAAATGATGATGGTTCATTGATCACATGTTTTCCTTTATAACCCTACTTTGCTAAATAGAAAGATGAAACCATATTCATTGTTTCTTTTCCTTTTTCCTTCCTTCTTCCTGCTCAGTGTTCCTTCTCCTCCCTCTCTCTCCCTCTTCTCCCTCCCCACCCCCTCTCTCCCTCACTTTGCTTTTTTTTGTTGTTGTTGTTCTTTGCTATTTTCCTGATCTCTCATGGAAAATATGATGTCCTGGGCTCTCAATGATCACAAGGCCATCACAAGACTGTCCATGTGTACCTTAGTCCTGGCCACATGGTTACTGTTTAACCTCTTCAAACAAAATTCCCTATGTGGGACTATTGGTAAGACTTTCAGGAAGGAAGGAAGAAAGAAACAAAACAAGGAAAGAAGAGACAGTGTAGAATTAGAGGGAAGAGGACCAGAGAAGGGAAAGGATGGGAGAGATTATGGCACTGTGGTCACTTTGTTTTTCTATTCAAAACGTTCCTTCATTCAGGAACGTTTCATTCATTGATGAAAGGCGACAGAGAATTCTTTATTTCCTCTTTATCCTACACATTTGGGCTGAACATGTGCCACCTGGTGAATTCAGCGGATCCAAAGGCTATGAATCCCTTTGACTCCACAAAACTCTGGTGACAAGATCACTCTGTGATCGTTCCTTGTGGATAGCATAAGTCAGAATGTGGAGACAGGGGCCGTGGGAAGGTCTCAAGCAGCCCTGGGAATAACCTGGTCTCCCTAATGATGCAAACACAGTGTGTGAGTGAAGAAGGACCAGAACCTAAATCCAACCCAGCAACATTCCCTGGTGGTGTGACTTCAGATTTGGGGTCTCATTTTCTTTACTTATAACAATGGAAGTTGGAAGATACCAAATAAAGTTGCCAGAATATGATGAGCCAGGACTGGCTGGTTCCTCTCTGAAACCCTGGTGGGCAGCAGTGGTCCCTACTCTGATTTTGATCCACTCACCTGACAAAGGGCTTCAGAAGTGAAGTGCAACCAAATGTCATATTATTAGTTTCAAAATACAGGATGGGGGCAGCACCTAATATTCCAGTTACTCATTACCATTTTAGCTAAAGATTTGAAAGTAAAATTTTTGTTTCTGTGACATATAATAATTATTTCAAGATATGTGAAAACATTCTATTTTTATTGGTATCAGAAATAGGGTAAGGCTGTCCATTAGTGTCACTATTATTAAGGGTTATTAGAAGTTTTGACTAATAGATTAAAACAGTAAACATTGATAAGACACTTAACTACTGAAAGGGGGAATAGCGATTAGCTTAATTTCTTATGATTATCTGCTTGAAAGACACTCAGTCTTCAAAAATTTGTTTGATCTGGATATGTTTGTGCTAACCTTGCAGTCACAGATCGATAGTAAGAGGGACTAATTAATTTGTAGATCATATAGAAATAGACAAAACTAAGTTTAAACCAGGTTGTATGATGCAAAAATGCATGTTCCTAATTAACCACCCTCTTTGAGGTTAAAAAAAAAAACACAACTAACGTTCCATTTATAGAAAACAGAAATTTCAGATTTTTTCTCCCTTACTTTCTACAAAATCATTTGCACATTTCATTTAAGTCACAGATTACATCTGATAAAATCTTTGTATGCATTTCAAAACAAGAAGCCAATATAAGCAATTAGAATTATAGCAAAGAGATGAACATTAAGAAAAATACACAAAATCAACACCCTAATAACCATTAGAAAATACAATGCAATCTATAAGAAAACAATATATAAGTACTAGGAAAATCCTACCAAAAAGTAAAACCTCCTAAATTATTCAAGTGATGATTCAGAGTATACATAGTTTGGGAATGGAAGTGAGTATTGGGAGCTGGTGCTGATTTGTTGGGGAGGCAGCCAATGGCAAGCCTAGTTGAGGGGGCACAAGAATAAAAGGCAAAGATGGTGGGCCTGGGGTAGAGGTGGTGGGAGATGGACGGGCAGAACAAACAAAGGAAAGCTAGGCTGGTGCCACTGACGATTTAAGAAGCCCACTGTTCCCCAACACCCACTGCTGTCCCTGAGTAAATCTGCTGCTATTTTGTGGTGACATTCAGTGGCTGCTCACAAAATCCCTTATGCTGTGTCTATCATGACAACTTTCTTGCACAAATATCTGTGGGGAATCTATAGCACACACTGAATCCATTCCAGACAAATTTCCTGTCATCTTAAAATGGAAAGGGCACTATGTCTCCAGGTAGATGTCTTGAAGACAGAGATCCTTTCTAAATATAATTTTATGATCTGAAATTCCAGTGAGATCTCTATTGATTAATAAATACATAAAAGGTAGATAGATTGAAAATTAAAAGTGATTAAGAAGTGCCTGTAGATTTCCATAAAGACTTACATATGTGTAATTATTAAAAATATCTATGTAGGAGAGTGGGCCTCCAGCCTAGTCACTGAGAAGTTTGCATCCCACATTCGAGAGCCCAAGTTTGCCAATGCCTTGGCTCCTGTCTCTAGTTTTCTGCCATTGCAGAGGCTGGGAGGCAGCAGTGATAGCTCAAGTGACTGGGTTCCTGCCACTCATGTGGGAGACCTGGATTGCTTTCGGGGCTCCTAGTTCCCGCCCCTCCTGGCCCAAACTTAGCTGTTGTGGGTACTGGGGAAGTGAATAGTGAGTGGTGGATCTCTCACTGATTCTCTGCCTTTCAAACAAATGAAACAAATAAAACTTTAAGAAGTTTCTTTCTAAAAATCCATGTAAAACTATGCAATGTAATAAATGGCACAAGAAAGAAAAGTCAAAAATGTCCTATTCTGTGGAGGTATGTTGTGGTATAAAGATCACATAGCACATTATGGAGCAAAAAGAAGTGCAAGGTTTGATATCATTGATTAGTTAACTGAAAAACTAATAAAATTTAAGTGTTATCACAAATCTTTGACTAAAATTCTCTGTCTACTAAAGGATTAATTGTATACATAAAACCATTAAAATGTAAGGAAATATTAGTTAGTTTTTATCTTATTTCTGGATGGGGATGGTCTTTCCACAGAATACAAATGAATGGGAGAAATGCAGGAATTAGGGGCTGATTCAAATACATAGACCTTTAAAACAAGTTTGTCAAAGCTTACAAATAAGAAAGGGCAAAAAAAGGGAGCAGTCTAAGCAAAAACCTGAAAACGGACACTAACACTTAAGAATACAGCAAGCAGAAGTAATGTTTGGAACAAATATTTGGGTTTTAACTATGGAGCAGACACTGATTTGATGACTACACAAGAAGTGAGTTCACCCTCAGAGAGAAGTATTGGAAGCACTGGATTTTAATCATTTTGTAAATTTTATAAAATGTTTTTTGCTGAAATAACTGAATATAATAACACTGAAGCTTCTGTATTTTAAAGATGAGCAAAACTTTGAAAGCAATTCGAGTAAGCATGATAGCATTCTATCCCAACTGTTTGGAACAACTTTCAATTTCTTATTTTGAAGTGCTACTTTGTTTCACCCCATTCTAATTTTAATTGAGATTGGCTTCCTGAGTTGCCTAACTCAGGAACACCAGAGCTTTTGTCTCAAATCCTCTTTTTCTCTACACTAATTGAAAATGCTAACTCTCTTATCCAAAGCGTCTTGTATATATACTTTCTCCTACCTAATTAGGTAAAAGATTACTTTTGTCCAGTTCTTTTCCTGGAAGAACAAAGAAATCTATAGAGACTGGGGAGAGCGTCCACATGCCAGCAATATGTACCTATTCAGCTGCTCTGTCCAGTCCCAAGATGTGTGCCCATTTCACTTTATTTTCTTCTTTCAATCCCATTATGCTGTATTTTTTAACGTTCAGAAACATCTTACTTTAGACATTTTAAAATTTCTAAAATTGGACTCTTGAGTGAATTTGCAAAAGTTGCCTTCTTACCTTTTACTTGCTCTCACTTGGAACACAGTAGTCCTTTTAATAAAGACAATGACTTATATTCTATGTAAGGTGTGTCAAATAAAAATCATCATTTAATAAGATTCTTTTCTCAAAGAACCATCTCTCATCTCTCCCCAATGGTAAAGTGAAGAACAAAATTTTTTAAAAAGTAATAAAATAACATTAGATTTCTTTCACTATTTAGAATAAAAACGTCTCCAAATTTTTGAAGAATGTACATTACAAAAATTTCTTCTCTGGAATTCTTGTAAAAGCAATTCTGGAAGAGCTGCAGACACGTTTAACTAGAACTTCAAGAGGAGCAGTCTTTTGCAAGGAGACACCTACCTTGCTGAAAACAACTGGGCTGCTGGTCAGCTGGATGCACTTACAAGACAAACATGAGCATGTCCACTTGGATTGTTCAGTGCCCACTGTCACCTGTCACTAAAAGCTTTGCAAACCCCCCTTAGTGTTGTTGGCAGATGTTTAACAACTGATTCTGGAGGAAACACGAGGGAGGGGGATCTTTGTTGCAGAGGATTTGCCACCTCCATGACTTCCCACCAGGGCCAATTTCAAGCTACCTGTATAACATTTCTGAACAAAGAGAAAAGAGGGCCATACAGGCTTTCTGCAACACATCCCTGAACTGACTTCATGGAAAAGAGATCTGATACATGACTGCATGGGTATAGGGGGCCTCAGGCCGATGTCCAGACTCCTTGATGGAGAAGAATTACTAGGAGGAGCAAGGACAGAAATATGGGTGAACAGTGATCATTGTCTGAGTCAGAGGTTTTCATAGATTTTGTCAGAGAAGAAAGGTGTCATGTTGAGGTTTTCAGGTTGTTTATTACAGGTGGTGGCAATGTAAACACCCTGATCTGTCTCATCTATGAAATCTTTGCGAAGTTCTACATTGCTCACTAGTGCTTCAGGATGAATGTGTGTGTGTGTGCATGTGTATTGTGAATTGAAAATGCTGAACACTGCTTTAGGTTGGGTACAGGACTAAAACTGAGGCTGATTGTAGGGATAACAGACTTGCTTGTTAGTAAGAGGGCCAGAAAAGGATGCCAGGATGGAAGAAAAGTTTATGAGAAAGAAGAAGCAAAGTTGGTTTGGCTGCTTGTTTATTATGCTATTTTCTTGCGAGGGAGTTTAATTTGCTCTGTTTGAAGATAGTGGCTGTACAGAAAAGGAAAGAAGCACGAGAAGGGGGAAGTGGACGTGCGTGAGCTTCCCTGGAGTTCAAGGACGACAGGGCTAAGCTCACAATATTATGATATCATCAGCCAAGTTTCATATGTGCTCTCTATGCAAAAATGGATCCATTTTTTTAAAAAAATGATTGATTTAGGGCCGGCACCCAGGCTCAATAGACTAATCCTCCGCCTTGCGGCGCCGGCACACCAGGTTCTAGTCCCGGTTGGGGCACCAGATTCTGTCCCGGTTGCCCCTCTTCCAGGCCAGCTCTCTGCTATGGCCCGGGAGTGCAGTGGAGGATGGCCCAAGTGCTTGGGCCTTGCACCCCATGGGAGACCAGGAGAAGCACCTGGCTCCTGCCTTCGGATCAGCACGGTTCGCCGGCCACAGCGCGCTGGCCGCGGCAGCCATTGGAGGGTGAACCAAAGGCAAAAGGAAGACCTTTCTCTCTGTCTCTCTCTCACTGTCCACTCTGCCTGTCAAAAAAAATTAATTAATTTAAAAAAAATTTAAAAAATTTTTAAAAAATGATTGATTTATCTTTTTGAAAGGCAGACTGATAGAAAGAGAGAAGGAAATATCTTCCATTTGCTGGTTCACACCCCAAATGACCAGAGGTGGTCCAGGCTAAAGCCAGAAGTCCTGAAGTCCACCTGGGTCTCTCACATGGGTGGCAGGGGCCCAAGCACTTGGGCCATCTTCTACTGACTTCCCAGGTGCATTAGCAGAGAGCTGAACTGGAAGCTGAGGAGCTGGGACTTGAACTGGTGCTACAATATGGGATGCTAGAGTCGTAAGCAGTGGCATAACTGGCTGCTCCGCAACACCAGCCCTCTGATCCAAGTTTAATATGGTCTAATCTAGTCTTTGAACCACCATTGGTCCCACAATTTCAAGTACTGAAAACTTCTGGATGGAGCTTCATAAATTATTTACACCTCTTGAATACTTGTCCCAGATTTTTACCTGACAAAGTTTCAAACAATCCAAATTAGTCTCTTGAGGTGTACACAAATATAATTTACTTATCATCATTGTATATACATTGAGAAAACAGGGCAGAGAAATTAAAGGGACTTCAAAGCATCTCCTGTATTCAGGACAGAGATGGTGGGTAGCAGCGGAGAGCCAGAGACAGAGACAGAAAGACAGAGATACTCATCCACTGGTTCACTCCCCAAATGCCCTAATGCACAGGCCAGGGACCAAGTCAACCCAGTTCTCCCACATAGGTGGCAGGGACCCAGCCATTCAAGCTATCACATGCTGCCTCACAATGTTTGCATTGTTAGGAAGCTGGAGTCAGGAGCCAGATCCAAGACTCTACTCATGCCCAGCTGAGATGCAGGTAACCCCACAAAAGTCTTAATTGCTACACCAAATGCCCACCCCCAGACAACATCTTTTTGGCTCTGCAGCAAGTTCTTGAATGCACGAAGGCCACCAGACAGACAAGGTCTGGTTATTCTTGCAAAGGCACTTCCTACATTTGTCCTCTTCTGAACAGAGGAGAGAGGAGGGGAGGAGGACTGGATGGAACTGTTCTCTGTGTGGTCCTGAGGTCTTTAGTACGGGAAGTGGGCCTTCCGGCTACAGTTGTACCAGGAATCGTTCTTTCCCCTTATAGTAAAACCCTGTTTATAAATATACATGCACCCACACGCAAACATACACATCCCTTAAATGTCCAGATCAGCACTGTATCCACAGAGATAAATACAGAAAGAAGAATGACTGGGGCAGATGGATGTAGAAATAATTTTAATTTTTTAGGAAAACATTTGCCCGCTTTGGGGTGAAACAGTCACTTCTAAGGGAAAGGAAACCTGTACTTAGGCTAAACTTCCTCAGGATTAATTATTACTGTATTTGAAATCCAAATGACCCGGCCCATCATTAGCGGATAAGTGTAGGCCAGGGAATAAATATCCACTTTGTCCACAATAAGACAGGTACCCGCACCAAGTTCAAACGCCCCTGGACTTTACCACACACACATTTGGGCCATCTTTAGAGTTGTGAAGATGACGAAAAGTTGGATGTATTCTGAAAACCCAAGGAGGCAGCCAGCACAACCTCAGGCTAATTAGCAGAAACCACAGGTAGAACCAGCTGCTGGGCCATTCACGTAACCAATGCTTGAGCCAGATGCCACTTTTGGAAAAACATACCTCAGTGCTCCTCATTGAAATTCTGTCTCTGGGCTTATAAAGAGTGTACTGTGTGAGCAACACAGGCCTGGCTTGGGGCAACTGGGGCCACTCCGTGCGATAGAGTGAGAAGCTATGCTCTGCTTTCCAAATGGCTGCTCATTGCAAACAGCCTGCCCAGTGGCACAGCCCCAGCCTGGGAGGTTTTCATGCATACTGGTGATTCCAGTCTCACTGTATTCTGACTTGAGGAGGAAAAGGATCAGACGGGGGTAAAATCTCATATGAAGTAAATGAACAGAGAAGTGTTTTATCAATAAAATTTCATTTACACCTCACAAGCATATCGCTCAAATGACAAAAGCACACGGACACCTCACATCTTCTTTAGAACATATGTCACTTTTCTATTAATAAACAGTACAGATCTCAAACACTTGTGTACATAATAAGTGTTATTTGAAGATGGTGGCATTTGTTGATTTGAATTCATGCACTTGGCTTACAAAGGATTCTCTTAACTCCATCCTACTCAATGTGTCTACAAATCCACAACCAATCTTTCTCAAGATGATTTAAATGGATTTTTATAACAATTTGGTGCTATACCCTATATTTGTTGGCACTCAATGTTTTTAATATTTGCAAGGTCATAATTCAGTCTCAGTCTGCTTTTCTTACTTTGAGCATTTACTATAGAAGTATCTACTCTGGAGAGATACAGTTGACCACAAAACTAAATATCAAAAGAGCAGTGAATTATAAATCCTGTTTTGCAGTTCAGAACAACAAAAAGCGTAAGGCATGTAAAAGCTGGTGTGAAGTCTTTCCAGAGTGGGTAAAAGGAAAGGCACAAAAGGGCAGAAAGGGGGCTGGTACTATGGCGTAGAAGGCTAAGCCTCTGCCTGCAGTGCCGACATCCTGAATGGCTACCAGTTTGTGTCCTGGCTGCTCCACTTCTGATCAGGCTCCTTGCTAATGTGCCTGGAAAAGCAGTGGAAGACATCCCAAGTGCTTGAGCCCCTGTTTTTGCATGGGAGACCTGAAAGAAGCTCCTGGCTCCTGGTTTCAGATTGGAGTCCAGCTCTGGCCATTGCAGCCATTGGGGAGTGAACCAGTAGATGGAAGACTTGTCTCTCTGTCTCTCCCTTTCTTTGTCTGTAACTCTACCTCCCAAGTAAATAAGTAAAATCATTTTTTTAAAGGGAAGACTAATAATACAATTGATGGCTTGTGAAGGGAACAGCAGCATATCTCAAATACTTTCATTCTGCCAGGGTAAAATACCTATTCTTCTTATCTCTTTATATCTGTATTGGGTTTCTCATAGAAGCATATTTGTCATTCTTGGTATGATTTTCCAAATTGATTCCATTATAAATCATGATTTCCTGCTTTTCCAGTCACAGTAGTCTAAGGCACATAATAAAGCAACATCGGAAAGATCTTGTTATAATGAACTCATATGTTCTAATGCTCTGGTAGGAAAAGTATTGCTGGGATTACTAGGATAAATCTGAATTCATCAAGCAGCCTTCAATTCCTTCCATTTCCATTGCCTATGTCAACTTCCCTCACGGTGGCCACATACCTTGATGCTGCAACAATATGGAAGTTGAGTGTGGACTAGGGCCCAAATCAGAAACCACACCATAAAGTCAGAGACTGCATACAGCAAGAAAAGCATGGGTAGTGTTACAGAACAACCCCCTCAACTAGGGGGATGTTCTGCTCTAGAACTCCCAAATATGGGTCTGCTTGCCCAACACACAGAAAGCCAAACAACCGCAGGTGATCAGGTAGGTTTACTATACCCCTGGATAAAACAGGAGAATCTCTGAAAACATCAGGTGATCCCAATACCACCAGCAAGGAGAATGAACAGGAGCTTCACCAACAATGAGCAGCCAGGGAAAGCGCTCTACTTCCCCCACTAGAACTGAGACTCTTTCCCACCTAATGACATTAAGGCAGGAGGCAAATCATTCAGAGGGCCCAGCTGTTAAAAGAGGCCTACTCTTGGAAGAGTCTTTGATCCTGTGGACCCAAGCATATCTTCTGCCAGCCAGACTCCAGGGTAGTCCAGAGGCACCAGCAGATGAACTCTTACCACATTTCACAAGTGAGAGGCAGTAGGAGTCTAGGCCTGAAAAGATCTCTTCTTCATCAGGCAGCACCAGCAAGCAACAGTGGGCACTCTGGTGGCATCAGATAAGCCAATTAGACTGAAATAGTATTGCAAAGATTCAGAAAATTCAATTTCAGTGTACTCAAAACCCACAAAAGTAGGCCAAGAACACTAAACAAAGTGACTATCTGCTAAAATAAAAGATTTCAATTTAAACCTGACACTCATAACACAATAGATAAGATATCCGAGATATAGAAGAAAATTATTTATTATAACATGATCCAAGAAAATTATACCTTGAAAGAGATAGACAATTGGCTAACACTAACATTGTGATGAGTCATATTTTAGAGTTATTTTAAAAGAATTTTAAACAGTCACCATAAAAATATTTCAGTATTTAATTATAAATTATCTTAAAAATGTATTAGGAAAATCTCAGCAAAGAAAAGTTATTAAAAAAAAAAAACAAGTAGAAATCGTAGAACTGAAAAAAGAACCAAAAAACATGCTAAATGGACTAAATGGTAGAGATAATAGAGAATAGAACCAATGCACAAAGACAAAACAAAATAATTCATCCAATCTGAACAACAGAGAGAAAATAGATTTATTTTGGAGTCAGCCTTGTTGCATGGCAGTTAAGGCTGCCACCTGCAACCCTGAATCCCATATAGGTGCCAGTTCAAGCTCCAGTTGCTCCCCTTCTGGTTCAACTCCCTGCTAATGTACCTGGGAAAGCAGCAGAAGATAGCCCAAGTGCTTGGGATCCTGTACCCTGTTTGGAGACCCAAATGAAGTTCTTGGCTCCTAGTTTCAGCCCAGCCAAGCACTGGCCATTGAAGCTGTTTGGTGGAGTGAACCAGAGGAAGGAAGACCTCTCTCTGTCTCTCCCTCTCTATGTAACTCTGCCTTTCAAACAAATGAATAAATCTTTTAAAAATGTCAAATACTAACTATTTAAAAATAAAAGTATTCTTATTTCACAGCTGAAACATTAACAAAAATGTTATATTCATAATATCAGAGCTGTAGAAGGAGAGAAGGAAGAATGTGGGACTGAAAGACTAATTTAAAAAAAAATAATTACATAGAACTTGCCAAATTTACCAAAAGATACAAACTCATAAATTCAGGAGGGTGAGTAAATCCCCAAAAGGAATCCATGTGGAGACACATCCATGTCAATCCCCCAAAGAAATCCACATCAACATACAATATAGCCAAACTTTTGAAAACTAAAGATAAATCCTTGAAAATGCCCAGGAAGAAACAACGCATCACTTCCTAGGGGAAGATAAATTTAAATGATGTCAGACTTCTCATCTGAAACTGGAGACCTTAAAGATGTGGCACAATAGTTTTCAAGTGCTGAAAGAAAAAAAACTGCTAACCTCAAAAACTACATCGAGGAATGAAAGGTAAATAAGGATATTCTCAAAGGAATCTGTTGCCACCATAAAGCTTGACTTACGGTATTTCTTTTAAGAGAAAGGAATTGATGAAAGAAGGGGTCTTAGGAAGGAAGAAACAATGGAAACAGCAAAAATCTGTCTGATACATACAAAATACTATTCTTTTCTTCATGAATTTTATAAGTGATAGTTTACCTTTCAAATAAAAACTATCAGACCATCTGATACTTAACACAATGATATATTAAAAGCAGAGAAGGTAAAGAGACCTAAGTAGAAGTGAGCTTGCCAGACTTCACTGAAAGTAATAAAATGGGCCAGCGTTATGGCATTACAGGGTATGCCGCTATCTGCAATACCAGCATCTCCTGTCAGAGTGCCAGTCTGAGTCTTAGATTTTGCTCTTCTAATCCAGCTCTCTGCTAGTGTGCCTGGGAAAGCAGTGGAAGATGGCTCAAGTACTTGGGCCTCTCCCATCCACATGGGAGACCCAAATGAAATTCCTGGTTTATAGTTTCCTCCTGGCCCAGCTGCAACCATTGTGGCCATTTGGGGAGTGAAGTAATAGATGGAGAACTCTTTTTTTTTTTGTCTCTCCCTCTCTTTCTGTCACTAGCATTTCAAATAAATCTTTTGAAAATTTTTAAGAGAAATAAAATTTTGAGAGCAGCAGACTGTGAAAAGTCACATGTGTGTATTTCAATACCTAGACCTACCACTATGAACTATAAAAAGAAAAATGTCCCAAAATACTAACAAAAAACAAGATGGATTTAAAAAAAAAAGTGCAAGTAACTTATAGAAAGGTAAGAAAAGAGAAACAGAGGAACAAAGAAAAAATATATTAATAATTATTTTAGGTTAGAAGAAGCGGAAGAAGATGGCGCTCACCAGCTTTTTACCTGCACCTACTCAGCTCTCTCAGGACCAGCTTGAGGCTGAGGAAAAGGCAAGATCCCAGAAATCACGACAGACCTCGCTGGTCTCATCTCGAAGGGAGCGCCCCCCATACGGGTACCGGAAAGGCTGGATACCTCGGCTGTTAGAGGATTTTGGAGATGGAGGTGCTTTTCCAGAGATCCATGTGGCTCAGTATCCACTGGATATGGGACGCAAGAAAAAAAATGTCAAATGCACTGGCCATTCAGGTAGATCCTGAAGGAAAAATTAAATATGACGCAATTGCTCGACAAGGACAGTCAAAAGACAAGGTCATTTATAGCAAATATTCTGACCTGGCTCCAAAGGAGGTTATGAATGCAGATGATCCAGACCTGCAAAGACCTGATGAAGAAGCTATTAAAGAGATAACAGAAAAGACAAGAGTAGCCTTGGAAAAATCTGTATCACAGAAAGTTGCTGCAGCCATGCCAGTTCGAGCAGCTGATAAACTGGCCCCTGCTCAGTATATCCGATACACACCATCTCAACAAGGTGTGGCTTTCAACTCTGGAGCTAAACAGAGGGTGATTCGGATGGTAGAAATGCAGAAACATCCAATGGAGCCTCCAAGGTTCAAGATTAATAAGAAAATTCTCCGGGGACCACCTTCTCCTCCTGCTCTTGTCATGCATTCTCCTAGCCGAAAGATGACCGTAAAGGAACAACAAGAGTGGAAGAGTCCTCCTTGTATTTCCAACTGGAAAAATGCAAAGGGTTATACAATTCCATTAGACAAACGTCTGGCTGCTGATGGGAGAGGTCTCCAGACAGTACACATAAATGAAAATTTTGCAAAACTGGCCGAAGCGCTCTACATTGCTGATAGGAAGGCTCGTGAAGCTGTGGAGATGCGTGCCCAAGTAGAGAGAAAGATGGCTCAAAAAGAAAAGGAAAAACATGAAGAGAAGCTAAGAGAGATGGCCCAGAAAGCCAGGGAGAGGAGAGCTGGGATCAAAACCCATGTGGAAAAAGAGGATGGGGAGGCACATGAGAGGGATGAAATCCGGCATGATAGGCGAAAAGAGAGACAGCACGACTGGAATCTTTCCAGGGCAGCTCCTGATAAGAGGTCGAAACTACAGAGAAATGAAAATCGGGATATCAGTCATTGCTCTTGGTGTGCCCAACCCTCGGACTTCCAACGAAGTTCAGTATGACCAAAGGCTCTTCAACCAGTCCAAGGGTATGGACAGTGGATTTGCAGGTGGAGAAGATGAAATTTATAATGTTTATGATCAAGTCTGGAGAGGTGGTAAAGATATGGCCCAGAGTATTTACAGGCCCAGTAAAAATCTGGACAAGGACATGTATGGTGATGACCTGGAAGCCAGAATAAAGACCAACAGGTTTGTTCCCGACAAGGAGTTTTCTGGCTCAGACCGCAGGCAGAGAGGCCGAGAAGGACCAGTTCAGTTTGAGGAAGATCCTTTTGGTTTGGACAAGTTTTTGGAAGAAGCCAAACAGCATGGTGGCTCCAAAAGACCTTCAGATAGCAGCCACCCCAAGGAGCATGAACACGAAGGCAAGAAAAGGAGAAAGGAGTAGACAGCTGCGTCTCTTCAGAGAGAGTGAACTGTTATCCGTAACCCTAGTGATGCAAGTCATGTGGGGAACACTTTGTAAATGGTCAGGATAAAACCAAATCGGTGTGCAGACCCCAGGGCTACTTTTTACTACAAGAGAAAGGGGGGATTGAAAATTCTACTTTGAATTAGATTTTTTTAAAGAGTGAGTTCTGTTTGTGTGTCTCCCACCTGTCGGCACTTATAGAACACACTGCCCTACACACAAAATTAAGGCCACTTCCTTTTGTGTGATGCTAGTAGTTTGGGGTTAATATTTGTAGAAGAATGACTGCTAAAGGATAAAGTTACCCCAACCACAGTGAGTTCACATACTGGAACTGTCCTGCCAAATGAATTTTGCCCCCATTGTGTTCATTTTATTTTGGAGTAGGGAAAGTAAGGTCTTGCTTAGAGCAACTATTTGTTTCAAATAAAAACATTTAGACAAAAAAAATTATTTTAAATGTAAATGGATTAAATATGCTAATAAAAGGGCAGAGAGTGTCATAGTCCAATTAACAAAACAATTCAACTATATATTGCTTCTAAGAGACTCACTTCAAACTCAGCAATATGAATAGACTGGAAGCATTAAAAGGAATGTGTCATGAAAACACTATTGTTTTGTGTAAAAAAAAAATAGAGTGGCTGTATTAAAGTCAATACAGTAGACTTCAGAGCAAAGAACAGTACTGGAGACAAAAGGGCATTATGTAATGATAACGGGATCAATTTATCTGGGTGACATATGGCTTCCAAATGTGCAATCAAACGACTAACTGCTAACGTACCTATGAAAGCAGTGGAAGATGATCCAAATACTTGGGCCCCTGCCACCAACATGGGCGAAACTCCTGGCTCCTAGCTGTGGCCTGGCCCTGCCCCTGCCCCTGCTGTTGTGGCCATTTGGGAAGTGAACCAACTAACAGAAGATCTCTCTGTGTTTCTCTCTCTCCTCTCTCTGTTACTTTGCATTTCAAATGAATAAACATTGTTGAAAAATATATGAAACATGGCTGGTGCCGTGGCTCAATAGGCTAATCCTCCACCTGTGGTGCTGGCACCCCGGGTTCTAGTCCCGGTCGGGGCACCAGGTACTAGTCCCGGTTGCTCCTCTTCCAGGCCAGCTTTCTGCTATGGCCCAGGAGTGCAGTGGAGGATGGCCCAAGTCCTTGGGCCCTGCACCTGCATGGGAGAACAGGAGAAGCACCTGGCTCCTGGCTTTGGATCAGCACAGTGCACTGGCCACAGTGCGCCAGCTGCGGCAGCCATTGAGGGGTGAACCAACGGAAAAGGAAAGACCTTTCTCTCTGTCTCTCTCTCTCACTGTCCACTCTGTCAAAAAAATTAAAAAATAAAAATATATGAAACAAAAACTGACAGAACTCCATTCTAAAGTGTACATTTTTTCTCACATCTAATGTTTCTGAAAAGGAGATACCTCTTAGACTACATAAGACAATTTTATATAAAAAAGCTGTTAATTTTGAAAAGCTGTCATTAAGTCAATGTTGCACGTTTCAAGAGAGTCTTAAATTGGAAGAAATGTGACAATTGCTTCTTATTTCAAAAGTGTGACTCTTGCTGCATGTTAGACAAATTGAAAGAATTCAGAATTATTGGCTGTTTGACAAACTGTTGAAGTCCCCACTAATCCCATTAGCTAAATGTTTAAATTAAAACAGACACAAACATGCCAAGAGTTCATTAAACTGTGATTTTATTATTAAGGCAAAAAAAAAAAAAAGGTAAAATCTGAAAATACTGTCTTTAAACCCAGGCTGATAGCCTTGGATTTTACCTGGACCAGAATTTCCATCTACTAGCTTAATTTTATTGCCTACCTGAACATTTCACATTAACCAAATACTGTCAAATTGCTCAGATTGGAGGGTTTATTCTGGTTTTGTTTTAATGAATGAGCAGCAGAAAAGTCAACTTTTGACTGATGCTTGCTAATGTCATGTGTATCAGTCGTGGACACTTACTTTTAGCAGTCAGTTCTAGAGTTCTCCTACTTCTGTGTTTTGGGAGTTATTATATTTTTGTTGTGGGAGACAACTCCCCTGCTGGGCTTGTTGCAGGTTTTTGCTTCCACGTGAGAAAAGAATTCAAGGAGGAGAATGTAGATAAAGGTGTGCAGGAAAGCAAGATGTGAGTGGAGGCAAACTCTGGAAGGAGAATGAACTGCAATTCACAAGATTAACCATGATCCTTTTGTAGGGAAAGCTGGGGGTGTTAACTGAATAGTCAAAGGAGGGGGCCAGCACTGTGGAGCAGTGGGTTAAAGCCCTGGCCTGAAGCGCTGGCATCCCATCTGGGCGCCAGTTCTAGTCCTGGCTGCTCCTCTTCTGATCCAGCTCTCTGCTATGGCCTGGGGATGCAGTAGAAGATGGCCCAAGTCATTGGGCCCCTGTGGGAAACCCAGAAGAAGCTCCTGGCTCCTGGCTTCAGATTGGCTCAACTCCAGCCATTGTGGCCATTTGGGGAGTGAACCATCGGATGGAAGACCTCTCTCTCTCTGTCTCTAGCTCTCTCTGTAACTCTGTCTTTCAAATAAAGAAAATAAATCTTAAAAAAAAAAAAAAGTCAAAGAAGGCAGGGTTTAGCCGGCGCCACAGCTCACTAGGCTAATCCTCCACCTTGCGGCGCTGGCACACCGGGTTCTAGTCCCGGTCGGGACGCCGGATTCTGTCCCGGTTGCCCCTCTTCCAGGCCAGCTCTCTGCTATGGCCCGGGAGTGCAGTGGAGGATGGCCCAAGTGCTTGGGCCTTGCACCCCATGGGAGACCAGGATAAGCACCTGGCTCCTGCCATCGGATCAGCGCACTGCGCCGGCCGCAGCGCGCCAGCCGCGGCGGCCACTGGAGGGTGAACCAACAGCAAAGGAAGACCTTTCTCTCTGTCTCTCTCTCTCTCTCACTGTCCACTCTGCCTGTCAAAAAAAAAAATGAAAAGAAGGCAGGGTTTGGGGAGCTGCAGTGTGCGTGGTAGTCTCTAGGAAAGTGTCATGGCATCTGGTGCATGACAGGAAGAAGGTTCAGGTGCATGATGGGAAGGGAGTGTGCCAAGCCTACTGCCATGCTGGATGAGCAGGAAAGACTTAGGTGGTGTGGACACTGCCTGTGGCTTGGGTGCTGGAAGTTCATATTTCCTCAGTGCTTCCCTAGCTGTATCACTTTCACTGCCTTTGATCCTGAACCTCTAAGGTCCTCAAATATTGTCTTTTGCTGTCTGTAGTTGGGGATGACTGTGAAAAGGCAGCTAAGCATTTTAGCAAGAATTTGCACATGAGATGATGAGGTGGAAGTATAATGCTGCCTTGTCTATTTTAAAGCTTATACACTTGTCCTTCTATACCCATAGGGATTGATTGCTTGCAGGAATGCCTCAGACATCAATTTATAGAAGCTCAAACCCATTATATAAAATGGCATAGCATTTGCATATAACCTACACAATGCTCCCCACCCGTTAAGCCATTTTTGGATGACTTATAAAACCTAGTACAATGTACATTCTGTGCAGTTGTTATGCTGTTTAAAAAATAATTGCAAGAAAAAAATTCTGTAAATGTCCAATCCAGATGCAATTTTTTTCTCAATTATTTTCAATCTCTGGTTGAATCCATGGATGTGCAGCCCACAGAGACTGTGGACCAACAGTCTACACAATCCTTACATATTCTTTGTAACTTGTATTTCCCTTCTTTTGCATTTCTAAAATTGATGTATGTTGTCCATTTCTCAGGAAGTTTCTATTCTGTTTTCACAACTTTATTTGATCATTCTACTTTATATTTGAAGAATACTTATATATGTACTCATTCATTCATTCAAGAGGCAGAATGACATAGAGAGGAAGAAATCTTCTATCTGCTCATTCACTCCTTAAATGCCTGCAATATCTAAGGCTGGGCCAAGCTGAAACCAAAAGCCAGGAACTCCATCCAGGTCTCCCACATATGTGACAAGCATGCAACTATTCTGGTCATCACATACTGCCTTCTTAGGCACTTTAGAAGGGAGCTGGACTGGAAAAAGAGCAGCACAGGTGAACAATATTGCCATAAGCATTCTTTTATTTGCCTTCTAATGAACAAATCCCAGAGTTTTTCTAGAGTAAGTCTCCTAGACACTGATTCCCGAGTTGTGGGTGTCTTCTGTAAACTTTAGAAGATAATACTGGATTGTTTTCAAAGTAGCTCTATAATTTTAAATATTCGACAGAGTATGAATGTTCCCAAAGACTTAGTATTTTTAATCACATATCTGTAAAGAATTCTCATCGTTCTATTCTTCCTTTGTCTATCTCCTTAGTTATTTCAAATGCAGTAATTTTGTAGGTCATATATATCGTCCTATTAACTCTCTTTCTTGGATGTGTATTTCCTCAAGTACCTTCTGTCATTTCATTGTGAGTTTATCTTCAGCAGATGCCATTTTTTCTTTTCAGGTGGGAGTCGTGTGCACAAGGGTTGAGACTGTTCCTGGGAGGTAGTTTTGTATTTGAATCTGTTGCAGCCCAATTGGTCCCAGATCAGTTTTTACATAAATATTTGAGCAAGATATCTTGGATCTTCATAGTGTCTGCTCCCATGTTTATCGCATTGAATTCCTCCTGTATTTCTGGCATCTGGTGACTTTTTTCCTTTGGTGCTTGGTTTTGTATTACTTCTGTTGTTCTGTTTTATTTTATCAAATCTTTCTATTCTGTTAGAGTGAAAGGGTAGCCATTGCCAGCTCAGTCTGTCATATTACCAGGAATAACAGCTGATTTGTAGTATTTCTGGTCCATAAAAGAGTAATTTCTCAGTGTAAAGTGATTTCAGGTTGTAATCTGTTTTCTTATCCAATTTAACCCAGGAAGAAAATGGACTTCAGTAGATGATTCCTGTGGCTATCACTGTCATTGCCAGTTAATTGGTGGGCATCTTGGTTCTGAAATGAGTCTCATGAATTTTCTCTGAAGGAAGTCAGCTTTCAGAGTGCATGCAAAATCAACTTTTAAAGCCTGCCAGTCTCAGGCTAAATGCTGGACTTTGATAAAACTTCCTAATGTCATAAATGCTGCCCTGTGTAGCCTTTGAGATGCAGCAAGTAATTTTCTCTGGTTACAATATCTAAATATGTTTCTAACTCCCTTTTAAAAAAAGATTTATTTATTTATTTATTTGAAAGTCAGAGTTACACAGAGATAAGGAGAGGCAGAAAGAGAGAGAGGTCTTCCATCCGCTGGTTCTCTCCTCAATTGGCTGCAACGGCCGGAGCTACACCAATCTGAAGCCAGGAGCCAGGAGCTTCTTCTGGTCTCCCACATGGGTGCAAGGGCCCAAGGACTTGGGCCATCTTCCACTGCTTTCCCAGGCCACAGCAGAGAGTGTGTCTGTGTGTCTGTGTGTATGTTATGTCCGTGTATACATATGCCCTTGTACATGCCCAGGCTGACATTCTTAGATAACACTGCATATTATCAACTTTGATTTTCAAAAATTTATTTTTAATGCTGCAAAAACTATTTAACTATTTGCAGTTAATTGCCTTATGTTTATGATATGCTATTCTTTTAGAAGAAAAGTGAACATTTAAACATTTTTATTTACTTATTTGAAAGGCAGATGGATACAGAGAAGGAGAGACAGAGAGAGATCTTCCATCTGCTGGTTCACTCCCCAAATGACCACAATAGTCAGGACTGGACCAGCGAAAGCCAAGTGTCAGGAACTCTATCTGGGTCTCCCATGTGAATGTTAAGAACTCAAGTAGTCATCTACTCCTGTTCAGGCACATTAGCAGGAAGCTGGGTCAGAAGTAGAGTTGGGACTTGATTCCAGGCATTCTGGTGTGGGATGTAAGCATTCCAAGAAGTATTTTAATCTGTTGTACCACAACACCCACTATGCTATTAATTGTTAGTTGTTTTAAATTTAGAATCATGATCAGAAGAATTCCAAAATTTTTTCTGCTTTTAAGAAATCAATGGTTTATGTTTCTTAGTGATTTAAGATATTCATCTCTCAATAAAAAGAGATAATGAGAATATATAGAGCATGATGTCTTAGGGTCATAACTCTAAATGGTATTTAATTTTATTTAATTGAGAGAAAACTAGAGTGGATAAAATGACTCAAATGTGTTATTTAACATATTTTATAGTTTTAGTAGTAAAAAAAAGTGTAGGAAATACATTCTCAAAGGGGAGTTAGAGAGAAAACCACAGTGGAAACTCTATGGAAGGAAGAGGACTGCTGTGGATCTATGTGCAAGGTGCAAGTGGTCACCATGAATATTGACACAGCACAACTCCGGCAGCTGAGAACCCGAGCAGGTGCCAGCTTTGGAGACTCAGGTGAGATCAGACTGCAGCAACCACTGCCACTGTGGATACAGCCAGAGCGAGAACATGGCCTGAGTCCAGCCGGAGTCCTAAGGGGGTCAGGTTTCTCTCACCCCGTCCACCCCACAATGGCAGTTCGTAACCAGCTGGGAGAGGGCAGGCACCATTTGGGGCATAAATGGCAGCCACGGAAGCCCTTGTGGGCATGCAACAGCAACTGGCTGAGATAAGACCCCATCTTCTCAGCAGTGCCTGTGGCTGCATCTCTGGCGCAACTGGTAGGGAGGAGGCAATGTTTGGGCAGAGGCTCTTCTGTACACATGTGATCCAGAGATTCTGGGAGAGGGAAAAATCCATGTTCCCCACTGACTTTGATTTGGCTGGTAGGACTTACAGGGGGCTGGGAACCCACAAAGGACTATGAGGCACCCCCAGCCTCCAAACATACCATGGGCTATGCAGCTCAAACTGCCTAGACAGAGCAACCACAGGTGGCTGGCTCTGGGAACATCTGCCTCTCTGGACCAGACAGGCTAGCAGGGCAGAGCAGATCCTCTACACTAAGAGACTGTGGGAGCCTTGTGTGCTGATACTCTGGGGACTCTGTGATTGTACAAGAGAGTACAGGGTGTAGCTGGGTCTCTGGTCGATCACTGTGTGGGACTCCACATGCTCAGAACTCCTTGACTGTCTGGGGTGAGTCACATGCTCACAGTGAGGACTGCACAGATTCTTTGTGCAGTTCATATGGAAGCACAAATGAGTACTGCAACAACTGAGGGCTAACACCCAGGAGGAGAGGAGATGAGAGTGTGACCACACCAGCAGAGGTGACCATACCTCTTCTTCTGTTAACAAGAGGAGATCCACCGTGCCCAACTTGGGTGTCATCTGGATAACTGCCCCCATATTGGAGCACTGGCTACAGCAACTTGGTCACACCTCTGGTATTCACTGAATGTGCAGATATTCCACCAAGCCACAGAGGCATAGTACATAGATAAAAGCTATCAGATGAAAAACCAATAAGTATTTCAACAAACACCTACAAATAAATGCAGAAATTCAAGAAACAAAAAATAAGGAAGACAAAATCATGTCCACAAAAGATCACAACACTTCAATATTAGAATGTGAATATGAAGAGAATGATGAAATGCCTGAAATAGAATTCGAAAGATTAATCATAAGATTACTCAGAAGCAATGAGAAGAAAACCCATGAATTAAAGAAAACCATACACAACATGAATGAAATTTTTTTTCATGAAGTTGAGATTTTAAAAGAAATAAAATGAAATATTAGAAATGAAGAATTTAGGCCGGCGCCGTGGCTCAACAGGCTAATCCTCCGCCTTGCGGCGCCGGCACACCAGGTTCTAGTCCCGGTCGGGGCACCGATCCTGTCCCAGTTGCCCCTCTTCCAGGCCAGCTCTCTGCTGTGGCCAGGGAGTGCAGTGGAGGATGGCCCAAGTGTTTGGGCTCTGCACCCCATGGGAGACCAGGATAAGCACCTGGCTCCTGCCATCGGAACAGCGCGGTGCGCCGGCCGCAGCGCGCTACCGCGGCAGCCATTGGAGGGTGAACCAACAGCAAAGGAAGACCTTTCTCTCTGTCTCTCTCTCTCTCACTGTCCACTCTGCCTGTAAAAAAAAAAAAAAAAAAAAAAGAAATGAAGAATTTAATACATCAAATAAAAAACGTTGTGGAAAGCCTTAACAACAGACTCGGCAAGGCAGAAGAAAAGATATCCAAGTTGAAAACAAATCTTTGGAATTTTTCAGTCAGACAAAAAAGAAGAAGAAGAAGAGAAAGAGGAAGAGGAGGGAGGAGGAGGAGGGGGAGGAGGAAAGGGAGGAATCAGAAAAATTAAAAACAGTGCTGGAGATTTATGGGATACTACCAAATGACCCAACATACAGGTTTTAGAGGTTCTTGAAAGAGTGGAAATAGAGAATGGATTAGATGGCTTATTTAGTGAAATAATTACAGAAAACGTCCTCAATTTGGAGATACAAAGGGACTTCTAGGTACAGGAAGCACATAGAACTCCTAATAGATATGACCAGAAAAGATCTTCATCACGACACGTTATAGTCAAACTTTCAACAGTGAAACACAAAGAAAAAATTCTAAAATATACACGAGAGAAACACCAGATTGCTTTCAGAGTTTCATCAATTAGACTCACAGCAGATTTCTCATCAGAAACTCAACTGGCTAGAAGACAATGGAGAGACATAGTCGAAGGCTTAAGAGGAAAGCACTGTCATCCAAGAATACTGGGCCCTGCATAGCACTTATTTATGAATGAAGGTAAAATAAAGACCTTCTATAACAAACAGAAATATAAAGAATTTGTCACCAATCATCCAGCTTTACAAAAGACACTTAAGGATGTGCTACACACAGACACACAGAAAGATAGTCATCATTATGAAAGAAGGGAAAGGCAGAAAATCTCCCAGTAAAAGTACAAAGGAAATCCAAAGTAAACAATAGGAATATTTATGGGAAAATGGCAGGACCAAGTCATTACTTATCAATAGTCACCTTGAATGTAAATGGCCTCAACTCTCCAGTTAAAAGACATAGGCTATCTGAAAGGATTAAAAACAAGGCTCATCTATTTGCTACCTACAACAAACACACATGACCAACAAAGATACATGTAGACTGAAAGGGAAAGAATAGAAAAAGATATTCCATGCTAATGAAAATTTAAAAATGGTGGAGTGTAGCCACCCTAATACCAGGAAAAATAGACTTTAACACAAAAACTATTAAAGACAAAGAAGGGCACTATGTAGTGATTAAGGAATCCATTTAACAAGAAGATGTGACTATAATAAAAATATATGCACCCAAATACAGAGTACCTGGCTACTTAAAGTAAAGATTAATGGATCTAAAAGGACACATAGACTCCAACACAATAGTAATGGGAGATTTCAATACCCCACTTTCACCAATGGACAGATCAAATAGACATAAAATCAACAAAGAAACAACAGAGCTAATGGACACTCCAGACCAACTAATATCTACAGAACTTTTCTTCTCATAGTTGCAGAACACACATTCTTCTCATCAGTGCATGGAACTTTCTCTAAGACAGACTATATGCTAGGCCAAAACAAGTCTCAGCAAATTAAAAAAAAAAAAATGGTGCAGCCACTGTGGAAGACAGTACGGAGACACCTCAGAAATTTGAATATAGACCTACCATATGACCCAGCCATCTCACTCCTGGGAATCTACCCAAACCAAAAGAAACTAGCATATGAAAGAATTATTTGTATCCCCATGTTTACTGCAGCTCAATTCACAATAGCTAAGAAATGGAATCAATCCAGATGTCCACCAACTGAAGACTGGATAAAGAAATTATGCACATGCTATGGAATAATATACAGCAGTAAAAAAAAAAAAATGAAGTCCTGGGGCCAGTGCTGTGGTGCAGTGGGTTAAAGCCCTGGCCTGAAGCGTTGGCATCCCATATGGGTGCTGGTTCTAGTCCTGGCTTCTCCTCTTCCAATCCAGCTCTCTGTTATGGCCTATAGCAGTAGAAAATGGCCCAAGTCCTTGGGCCCCTGCACCCATGTGGGAGACCCAGAAGAAGCTCCTGGCTCCTGGCTTTGGATCAGTGCAGCTCTGGCCATTGTGGCCACCTGGGGAGTGAACCAGCAGATGGAAGACCTTTCTCTCTGTCTCTACCTCTCTCTGTAACTCTAGAAGACAATGGAGAGACAAAATACAAGCCCTAAAAAAATTATCAACTCAGAACACTATACTCAGCAAAGCTCTAATACATAAATGAATACAAAATAAAGACTTCATTAACAAACAGAAATGGACAGAATTTGTCACTACTCATCCAGCCTTACAAATCATACTTAAGGATGCGTTACACGTAGAAACAAAGATTGTCATCATTATAAGAGAATGTGAAGGCAGAAACTCTCCTAGTAAAAGTACAAAGACAATCCAAAGCAAATAATAAGAATATTTATGGAAAAATGTCAGGGCCAATTCATTACTTATCAATAATAACCTTGGATATAAATGGATTAAATTCTCCAGTTAAAAGATACAGACTGGCAGAATGTATAAAAAAAAAAAGACCCATCTATTTGCTGCCTACAAGAAACACACCCTACTAACAAGGATGTATGCAGACTGAAAGTGGAAGAATGGAAAAAGATACTCCATGCTAACATAAAAGAAAAATGAGAAGCAGTAGTCATCTTAATACCAGGCAAAATAGACTTTAACAAAAAAAAAAAAAAACTTTTAAAAGTTTTAAAGAAGGGCATTGTGTGTTATTAAGGTATCAATTCAACAAGAATATGTGACTATAGTAATTGTATATGCACCCAATGCCAGATGCCAGAGTTTCTGGCTCTTTAACACAAATGTTAATGGATCTAAGGGTAGACAGAGATTCTAATACAATAATAATGGGGGACTTCAACACTCCACTTTCATAATGGATACAACAACTAGGAAGAATGTCAACAAAGAAACAACAGAGCTAATCTACACTATGGAACAAATGGATGTAATCTATGGAACATCTCATCTCAAAAATGCAGAATACACAATCTATTCGTCAGTGCATAGAACTTTCTCTAGGACAGATCATATGATAGGCCAAAAGCAAATCTCAGCAAATTCATAAAAACATTGATATCATACCCTGTATTTCTCTGACCACAATGGAATGAAGCTGGAAATTAACAACGTAAGAAACTCTAAAAAAATGCAAATACATGGAGACTGAAGAACACATTTCTGGATGAACAGTTGATAATAGAAGAAATCAAAAGGGAAACAAAAATATTCCTGGAAAGGAATGAAGATGACAATAAAATATACCAAAACCTATGGGATACAGCGAAAGCAGTGTTAAGAGAAAAGTTTATAGCAATTAGTGCCCACATCAAGAATTGGAAAGGCATCAAATAAATGATCTAATAATGCATCTAATGTATCTAGAAAAATAAGAACAAACCAAATACAAACTTAGTAGAAGGAAAGAAATAATTAAAGTTAGAGAAGAAATAAACAAAATTGAAACCAAAAAAGAAATAAAAGATAAGTGTAATGAAGAGCTGTTTTTTTGAAAAAAATTAACAACATTTATGCACCATTGGTCCAGATAACCAAAAAGGGAGGGGAAGGAGACTCAAATTCATAAAATCAGCAATGAAAAAGGAGAAGTTACAAGGTATACCATAAACATAAAAAGAATCAGGAATTACTACAAATGACTATATGCCAACAAATTGGAAAATCTAGAAGAAATAGATTTCTGGACACATACAATCTGCCAAAATTGAGTAATGAAGGTATATAAAACCTAAATAAACCAATAGCCAAGGTAGATGATGAATCTGTAATAAAGTCCCTCCCAGGGCAAACTGTTGAAATCTTTACTTAATGTACACTAAACTGATCTTCTATATATAAAGAGAATTGAAAATGAATCTTGATGTGAATGGAAGGGGAGAGGGAGCGGGAAAGGGGAGGGTTGCGGGTGGGAGGGAAGTTATGGTGGGGGGAAGCCATTGTAATCCATAAGCTGTACTTTGGAAATTTATATTCATTAAATAAAAGTTTAAAAAATAAAAAGAATTAAAGTCCCTCCCAACAAAGAAAAGCTGAGGAATGAATGGTTTCAGTGCTGAAATCTACCAAAATTTTATAGAACTACTTTCAATTGCATCTCAAGGACCTAGAATATCAACAACAAACCAAACCCAAAACTAGAAGGAGAGAAATAATTAAAACTGGAGAATGAACAAAAAATTGAAATAAAAAATATAAATATCTGTAAAATGAAAAGCTGTTTTTCTGAAAAAAAAAATAAGCTAAATTGATAAACCATTGGTGCAACTAACAAAAAAAGGAAAAGACCCAAATCAATAAAATCAGAGATGAAAAGGAAATGTAACAACAAATACCACAGAAATTAAAAGGATAATCAGAAATTATTACTATATGCCAACAAATTATGAAACCTAAAAGAAATGGATAGATTCCTAGAAACATACAATTTACCAAAATTTAGTCATGAAGACACAGAAAACCTAAACATAACAAAAACTAAGACAGAGATTGAATCATTAATAAAGATCTTTCCAAAAAATAAACCCAGGAACAGACGGCTTGACTGCTGAATTCTTCTAGACATTTAAATTTGAACTAATTCCAATTCTTCTCAAGGTATTCAAAACAATCGAAAAGGAGGGAGTCTTCCCAAACTCCTTCTATGAAGCCTGAATCATCATAATGCCTTGCCTATAAAAGAAGCAACAGAGAAAGAGAACTAAATACCAATAACCATGATGAACATAGATGCAAAAATCCTCAGCAAAATACTAGCCAGTTGAATCCAACAACACATCAGAAAGATGATTCACTTTGACCAAATGGGATTTATCCTCAGTATTTAGGGATGGTTCAACATTTGCAAATCAACCAATGTGATAACCCACAGTAACAAATTGAAGAACAAAAATAACATGATTATATCAATAGATGCAGAGAAAGCATTTGATAAAATACAACATCCTTTCAAGATGAAAATCTTAAGCAAAATGGGTATAGAAGGAACATTTCTAAACACAATCAAGGCAATTTATGAAAAACTCATGGCAAGCATCCTATTGAATAGTGAAATGCTGCAGCATTCCCCTTAAGATCCAGAACCAGGTAAGGATGCCCACTCTCATCATTGCTATTTAATATAGTCCTGGAAGTTTTAGCTAGAGCCATTAGGCAAGAAAAAAAAAATCAACAGGATACAAATTAGAAAAGAGGATGTCAAACTGTCCTTATTTGCAGATGACACAATCCTATGTGGATCCTATCTCAGAGGATGCAAAAGACTCCACTGAGAGACTATTGGAACTCATAAAAGAGTTTGGTAAAGTGGCAGAATATTAAATCCACACAGAAAAATCAATAGCCTTTGCATACACAGACAATGCTATGGCTGAGAAAAAACTTTCAAGATTAGTACCATTCACAAAAGATCCAAAAAGACTCAAATACCTCAGAATAAATTTAACCAATGATGTTAAAGAGCTCTTCAATGAAAATTACAAAACAATAAAGAAAGAAATAGAAAAAGACATTAAAAATGGAAAAATCGTCCATGTTCATGGATTGAAAGATCAACACCATCAAAAAGACCATACCACCAAAAACAATTTACAGATTCAGTACAATACCAATCAAAAACCTATGACATTATTGGCAGATCTAGAGAAAACTATGCTGAAAGTCATTTGGAAATTCAAGAGACCCAGAATAGCTAAAGGAATCTTACATAACAAAAACAAGCTGGAGGCATCACAATACCTGATTTCAAGATACTCTACAGGGAAGCTATAACCAAAACAGCTTGGTACTAGCACAACAACAAACTTATAGACCAATGGTACAGAATAGAAATTCCAGTAATGAATCCCTGCACCTACAATCAACTTATCTTTGATAAAGGAGCTAAAATGAATCTGTGGAGCAGGTACAGTCTCTTTAACAAATGGTGCTGGAAAAATGGGATCTTCAAGTGCATATGTATAAATCAAGACTGCTACCTTACATCTTACACAATAATCCACTCAAAATGGATAAAAGACCTAAATCTACAACAAATACCATCAAATTAGTAGAGAACATGGGGGAACTGCTACAAGACACTGACATAGGCAGAGTCTTCTTGGAAAAGACCCCAGAAGCACAGACAATCAAAGCCAAAATTTACAGATGGGATTACACCAAGCTGAGAAGCTTCTGCACTGCAAAAGAAACACTCAGCCAAATGAAGATACAGCCTACAGAATGGGAGAAAATATTTGCAAACTGTGCAAATTGTAAAGGGTTAACATCCAGAATATATATAAAGAGCTCAAGAAATTCAACAACAACAAAACAATCAAGTAAATAAATGGGAAAGGACTTAAACAGGCATTTTCCTTTTTTTAAAGGTTTTTATTTAATGAATACAAATTTTCATATGTACAGCTTTTAGGGATATAGTGTTTATTTCCCCCATTCCCATCCTCACACCTGCACTCCCATCCCACCTCCTACTCCCTCTCCTATTCCATTTTCCATTAGGATTAATTTTTAATTGATTTTAAATACAGAAGACAAGAGAAGAAATTCAAATGTCCAACAGACACTTGAGAAAATGCTCAAGATCACTAACCATCAGGGAAATGCAAATAAAAAATACAATGAGGTTTCACATCCAGTGAGAATGACTCACATACAGAAATCAACATATGACAAATGCTGGCAAGGATGTGGGGAAAAAAGGTACCCTAATCCACTGTTAGTGGGAATATAAACTGGTACAACCACTGTGGAAGACAGAATGGAGATAACTCAGAATTCTTAATACAGACCTACCATATGATCCAGCCATCCCACTCCTGGGAATTTACCCAATCCAAAAGTAATCAGTATATGAAAGAGTTATCTGTACCCCTCTGTTCACTGCAGCCCAATTCACAATAGCTAAAATATGGAATCAAACCAGATGTCCAACAATTATTGACTGAATAAAAAAATTATCACACACACACACACTATAGAGTACTTCTCAGTTGTAAAAAAAAAAAAAAAAAAAAAAACCTGAAACCCTGTCTTTTGCAACAAGATGGTCACACCTGGAAACCATTATACTAAGTGAAATAAGCCAATCCCAAAAAAGCAGGTATCATATATTTTCCCTGAGCCAATGGAACTAATAAATTACCTGAAATGTAATGCATTGGAGTGAAATGGACATATTGAGAATGGATGATTGTTTATAGCCCTTGTCACTTCCATTGAGGAACAATGTTTTGTTTAGTTTTATTTAGTTTTGTTTTCTTTCTCTTCATACTATTTGTTGAACTTCTTTACTTAGAGTAGGGTCAACTAAATGATCACTAAGTATACTGATAATAGATCACTGTAAAAATTAAGAATGGGAATCTGAGGTTGGGGGAAGGGTTGGAATGTGGGAAGGAGGGAGAAGAAGTTCCACTAAGTTTCTAAATCTGTATCTATGCAATATATGAAACTTGTGTAACTTAAATACAATTAAAAAAAAACAGTTAGCAAATACAGCTGTATTTTATGCACTCATGGCAAATATTTGTGGATACACTGTAGCTGTTAAATATAGAACTTCAAAAATAAAACAATTTTCAAAAATTAAATATACATATCTAAATTCTTCCACAACAAATAATTTAAATATTTATATTCAGGTGAATAAAGCACACATTTCCTAAGAACTATATGTGAATGTTCACATCAATGCATAATTGGAAACTAAAATTTTGAAAATCATAAAAGCCTATAGTACTTACTGATAAATTTAACAAAACACTTGCAAGATTCATGTACCAAAAACTCCAAAGCATTGCTAAGAAAAATGAAGATCTAATAAATGAACACATACTTCATGTTTATATATCAAAGGCCAAATATTGTTAAAATGCCAATTTTCCCCCATACATTATATATTTCACATGAATTCAACCAAAATCCCACCTGTTCTTTATTTGGAAATCAACAAGTTGAATCTAAAATTTATATGAAAATACAAACACCTGGCAAACTAAAAACAATTTACAAAAAGCAGGAAAAATTTTAAGTATGCATCCTACTTTATTTCAAGATTTACTATAAAGCTATATCAATCAAGACAGTGTGGTATTTGCATAAGAATAGACAATTAGGTGGAAGGAACAGAGAGTCAGAAAATCTGTTTGCATATGACAAATTAATATTTGACAATAGTGTAAAGGTTATTCAAGGGGGAAAGGAAAACCATTTTAACAATTAGTGTTGAATATCTATATAATCAAATATAAAAAATAAATGAACATCCATCATTACATCAGGTTCTACTCAAAATTTAACTCTGAGTGATCCTAGACCTGAATACAAAGACTAAAATGAGAAAGTGTCTAGGAAAATATCCATATGAACTTGGGCTCAGTAAGATTTTCCTAGAGTAGCTCATAAAGCACAAATCATAAAAGAAAATATTTATAAATTGAACTTTATAAAAACCCAAAACTTCTTCTCTTTATAACCCATTGTTAAGAAAGTGAAAAGATAAGCTGAAGTCTAGTAGAAACTGCTTACAAAACTTGTGTCTGATGTGGGACTTATACTCAAATATTTAAAGTGATCTTACATTCTAATTAATCACAAGATACACACAAAATAAGTGGGCAAAAGATTAAATAGATCACAAAAAAGAAACACCTACAAGTTGCCATAAAATGATGCTCAACATCATTACTCATTGGAAAAACAAAAATGTTTAAATGAGATTTCATTGTATATCCTCTAGAACGACAAACATGAGAAAGACTGACAGTGTAGAGCAGCAACAAAGTAGCTCTTCTGCTGGTGGTAATGAAAAATGATACAGCAGCTTTGGAGAATAGTTTAATAGATAAATGTATCTTTACCATATGACCCACCATTTACTTTCTTTGATATTTAATGGAAACATAGCTACCCAAAAGCCTACATGAAAATATACTTACTAGTGTTGTATGCTAGCTACAAATGGAAATAACTGAGGTACCTAACTGCTGGTAAACAGCCAAGCAAGTGTGGTATATCTGTACAAGAATAGATCCATTTTAGTAATTACAAAAACAATGAACTGATAAATGCAAAATGCCAAGTGAAAAAAGGTAAACACAAAACAATCACCTTGTATTAACTGGTGGTTAACTGTCTGTATATTTGTGCATTTGTGAAAACTCATCTCATTCTGTATATCTTAAAAGAGTGTATTTAATGTGTATGAATTGCACCTTAGAAAACAAAGTTGTAATAAGTTAGCTGGATAGAGGAGAAAAGAGGTAACAAATCTAATCAATAAATCCAAAGGCCAAGTAAGTGACTATTATGAGTTTTAGAAAAAGAGAATAGAGAAAATCAAGAAAAGGAAATCATTGAAGAAATAGTCCAAGAAAATTTCCAAGCATTGAAATATACTAGATTCCCAATTCAAACAACTGATTGCATGTCCAGTAAATGGATGAAAATAAAACACAGTTTTTTTCATAATATTAATTTTTCAGGAGCTTTTTAAAAGATCCTCAGATGCACAGATTCTAAAAAATATTTGTTCCAAATTAGTCTTATCTTTTAAATTCATTTGCATGAACTTTTTGAAGTACCTCAAAGACATCAAAGAACTTTTAGAACACCAGGGACACACTGGGGATTCGAGCAGGGGAAATGCAACAAGTCATCTGGATGATTCAGAAATCAGGAAGATGCAGTAGTTTTTCTCTTAATATGAATAAATTTTGTTGTGTACATTTAAGCTATGCAGTATGGCATTATGTGTTGCATAAGATAACTAAAAGGTGATGACAATAATGAAGCAAATTAACATATCCATCGTCTTACATAGTTACACAGTTTTTGTGTGTGCAACAATAGCTGAAATCTGTCTAGCATGAATTCCATGTACAGAACAATTTTATAAGCCACAGCTTCTCATGTTGTATATTAGAGCTCCAGTCTTTTTCATCCTTTATATCTACTACCTCGTATCCTCTGTGCATTGATTTTGTATCCTGAAACTTTACTGTTTCAATGTGTTAGTTCTAACAGTTTTCTGTGTGTAATATTTGGAATTTTAATGTATAGGATCACATTTTCTGAAAAGAGAAATTTTTTGCTTCTTACCTTCTGATTCAAATGCATTTTATTCTTCTTCCTGTCTGATTGCTGTTGCTTGTACTTATACTCAACATAGCATATAGATAGCAACAGCGTTGATAGGCACTGTGGTGTGGTGGGTTAAGTCACTGCTTGGGATGCTCACATCAAACACCGAAGTGCCTGTTTTCAACTGCTATCTCAGCATCTGGTAAAATTTGCTGTTAAAGCAGCAGATGATGGCTCAAATGCTTGGGTCCCCGCCACCCACATGAGAGGCCTAAACAGAATTCCTGGCTCCTGGCTTTAACCTGGTACTATACTGTCTGTTTCAGGCATTTGGGGAGTGAGCCAGTGAATGGAAAATCTATCTCAAATTCTCTCTCTCTCTGACTTTCCAATAAGTAAAAATAGAAATATAAGCTCAAAACAATTTTAGAATAAGTGATATTAGTAGAAATCCTTTTCTTGTACTAAATCTTAGCAGAGTAGCTGTCAGTCTTTCTGCATTGATATATCAGCTGTGAGGTTTTTCTAAATGGCATATAGCACATTAAGGGATTTTCTTTGTGTACCTAAACTGCTGAGTTTTTATTAGGAGAAGATGCTGACCTCCTTGAACTTAAAAAAAATATTTATTTTATATATTTGACAAGCAGAGTGACAGAGAGAGAGAGAGTGAGACGGAGACAGACAGAGATTCTCTATCAGTCCCCAAATGGCCACAATACCCAGGACTAGGCCAGGTTGAAGCATCCAGACTTCCCATGTGGGTGGCAGGAGGGGCTGAATACTCAGTCCATCCTCCATTGCCTTCCCAGGTGCATTATCAGGAAGTTAGATTGCAAGTGAGCAGCTGAGACTCCAACTGGTACTCCAGTGAGGGATCCTGGCGTTGCAAGTGGCTACCAAACGCACTGCACCACAACTCTGTCACAACGAATGCTTTTTCCTATGTCAAATGACATTATCATGTCATTTCTATCTTCCATTCTACTAATGTATTGCATTACATTGCTTGATTTGCATATGTTAAGCTATTCTTGTGTGTCTGGGATAAGTTTACTACTGATGTATAATTTTTTTAAAAGAGTTACACACAGAGAGAAGGAGAGACAGAGAGAGAGTGAGGTCTTCCATCTCCACTGGTTCACTCCCCAATTGGCCACAATGGCCAGAGCTGCACTGATCCGAAGCCAGGAGCCAGGAGCCAGGAGCTTCCTCTTGGTCTTCCTATGCAGGCACAGGGACCCAAGGACCTGGGCCATCTTCCACTGCCTTCCCAGGACATAGCAGAGAGCTGGACTGGAAGTGGAGCAGCCGGGACTGGAACTAGTGCCCATATGGGATGCCAGCACTGCAGGCGCGGCTTCACCCGCTGTGCCTCAGCACCGGCCTGTATAATCTTTTCTGATGCATTCAGTTTGCTAGTATTTTATTGAGGACTTTCACAACAATATTCATAAGAGATATTGGCCTATAGTCTTCTTTTCTTGTGATGTGTTTACTTGGCTTAGGCAAAAAGGTGATGTTGACCTCATTTTCCCTCAAAGCAACATGGGAAATAAAAAGTCAAAAAGAGGAATTCTTCAAAAATAAGGGAGAAAATTATTCCATATACTTCTCAACTGCAATACTGGGTGAGAGAGGAATGAGAGAATTATCAGACATGTAATATTTTGGGCTTCTCTTATGCACCTTTTCTCAAGAAATGGATAAGGTGCCCACCATAAGGACAGTGTGCATGAGGAAAAAAAAAAAGATGATAAATCCGGAAATGGGATCAAATTAAAGAGAAAGTTAAAGAGTGATGGGAAGGAAATTCTTGTATGAGAGCTACTAAGAAAGAACAGGCCAATCTATTCTGGTTAGAGAGCATTAAAAGAGGAATTTGATAGAATTTTGCATGATCATACTGAGAGGAGGCTTAGAAAACTGGGAAGAATGTGAGGATGAATTATTGATAAATATGTAGAAAATCAAGCAGATAAAAATGTTGACAGATTAATTTCAGGACAAAATTTTTGCAAGGAGGGAAAAATAAGGGCAAATAGTCAAAATACAAGGGAACTTCAAAACTTATTTATGGAAAATGTAATAAAAATGTTTATTTTGGTACATAAATTTTTGAAATTCAAGCATAATTTTTTCATAACATATTTTTCATAAATGTTTTGAAGACTCCTTATACATGATTTCAAATTTTTAACACCAAAATAAGCCTAATTATTTCCACTTTTCTATGAACTTTCTGTAATACCCTTGTGTATACTGTTGCTCAGCTATGTGCATATTTATAGGATCATCATAATGTAAACATGCAATATTGGCCTGAAACCAGAATATAGCTATATTTGTTTGTTTTGTTTGACAGGCAGAGTTAGACAGTGAGAGAGAGAGAAAGACAGAAAGAAAGGTCTTCCTTCTATTGGTTCACCCCCTAAATGGCCACCATGCAGATCTGAAGCCAGGAGCCAGGTGCTTCCTCCTGGTCTCCCACGTGGGTTCAGGGCTCAAGCACTTAGGCCATCCTCCACTGCCTTCCCTGGCCATAGCAGAGAGCTGGACTGGAAGAGGAGCAACTGGGACAGAATCCAGCACCCCAACCGGGACTAGAACCCGGGGTGCCGGCGCCGCAGGTGGAGGATTAGCCTAGTGAGCCGCAGCACCAGCCATGTAGCTATATTTGGATGACAGGACAATGTGGGAGTTGGAGTCAGAAGAGGTGGTGAAGAGGACCTAAATCCTCACTTTTCATGCTAGGTATGCATCAACTTGAAAAAACGAGAAACAGCAATGTAAGCTTGTTTTTGAGAGACACAGTTGAAAGGGGTCATCATCAGGGACAAGAAAATGAGATGGCAAAGTGAGCAGGACGTTTTCAGAAAGGTCATGTAGAAGCACAAGATTATTTATGATATAAACATGTTCATTAAAAACTAAAATTAATTTTTAAATTATGAAATCCAACTCATAAGGTAATCACTCAAGCCAGGCACATTACCTGAGGCATCCGTGAGAAAAAAAAAGAAGGACACTATTGCTCCCCCTTCCATTCAACTGCACTCCGGTGAGCCACGGAGACCCTGCATGCCATGAGGCTACATCTATTTAGTAGTGCAGCATTTATACAACACTAATATGTGTCAGGTGCCTTATTTTTAACTCAGGCCTGCACCAACTCTGTGATATAAGAGCTATTATTATCTCCAGCCTGGGGAAGGGAAATTGAGGTAGAGAGGACTTTAGGAACCTCTTGTGGTCATCCAATTATCAAGCAGTGTTGCCGACACCATTACTGATCTGCAGAATGGCTCCAGAATCTGTGCTTCTCAGCAGAGGGAGTTAGCAATTCTACTTCCCACCAAGACTCACAAATGGAAAGATTCCCTTAAGCCAGGAAGAACATTAGATTCTGAGCAACCAAAACCCCAATCAACAGCAATGATGAAAACCCCAGACTCATTAGAACACACAACATGGGAGTTCTAAGGACATTGCTGCATTCGGTCTTCAGTGAATCCCTGACAAACAACAACACATCAATGTGCTTTAGAGAATACCTTATGTTTTTCTTAACTTTTCCAACTGAAATAAAACAGAGAATCATTAATTCCACCTGAAATCTGCCCGTTTCTCAGGCAAGACAATACTTTTAGAGACACACTGATTGGAGAAAAAACACCTTGTATGTAATGTTTCAGAAAGGTGTTTTCTAACATCTTAAATCTATACCAAAGGAATTATTTAGGGAATTAACTAAGTAGGAAATCGGGCAAGGTTTGGGACCTAAACTTCACGGTATGTTCTAAATAATTATAAGGTGGCCGGCGCCGTGGCTTAACAGGCTAATCCTCCGCCTTGCGGCGCTGGCACACCGGGGTTCTAGTCCCTATCAGGGCTCCGGATTCTATCCCGGTTGCCCTTCTTCCAGGCCAGCTCTCTGCTATGGCCAGGGAAGGCAGTGGAGGATGGCCCAAGTCCTTGGGCCCTGCACCCGCATGGGAGACCAGGAAGAAGCACCTGGCTCCTGGCTTCGGATCAGCGCGGTGTGCCGGCCACAGCGGCCATTGGAGGGTGAACCAACGGCAAAAAGGAAGACCTTTCTCTCTGTCTCTCTCTCTCTCACTATCCACTCTGCCTGTCAAAAAGAAAATAATTATAAGGATGGGAACACTCTTTTCCATTTTTCTTTTCTTTTTAAAATTTTAAGTGAATGAAAAGATTTGAAAAATTAAAAGTTAGACAGGAGTCAGCATTTGGCTTAGTGGTCAAGATTCCTAGGGGGTGAACCAGCAGATGGAAGATCTCTCTCCTGGTCTCTGTCTCTCCCAGTCTCTAACTCTTTATTTGACTTTCAAATAAATAAAACTTTCAGATTCAAACTAGATCATATTTCTGTGCTTCAAGTCTTCTAGTGTCTTCCCAATCAGAAAAATACCCAAACTCCATGACCTATCTAGTCACTAACCCAGAGGAAAGCTTTTCTCTGTCTAGAATTCTCTGAATGAGGTTTGGCAGAATCATGCACTTTTTCTGACATTTAAGTCTGCTAACACTAAGTGAGTCAAAATAAATAATATTCAAGTGGTTTCCCATTTGTCCTAGACACCTGAGCTACCTCTATCTGCAACAGCACGGAGAATAACGAATGCATTTGTTGTAGCAGTTCAGTCAGGATGCTGGACCAGAGAAATGTATTTTCATTATAAATGTCACATTTTTTCTAATATAACGACATAAAATGCTCTTAAGTATCAAATATAAATCAACTTGATTTCTAAAATCAAGATAGGCTTATTGTTGTAAACATGATAATAATGCCAGAAAAAGTCTAATCAACCATAATTTTTAAGTATTTCCTTTATTAAGGTACAATTAAAGAAAGTATTTTTGTGATTAGATGGTATATAGGGATATTTAAGATTTTATTTTATTTATTTGAAAGGCAGAGTTACAGAAAGAGAAGGGACAGAGAAAGAGTAGTAGGAGGGGGAGGGAGCTCCCATCCTCTGGTTTGCTGTCCAAATGGTGGCAACGGCCAGATCTGGGCCAGTCCAAGCCGAAAGCCTGGAACTCCTCAAGGTCTCCCATGTGGGTGGCAGGGCCCCAACTACATGGGTGATCTGCTGCTGCCTTCCCAGGGACATTAGCAGAGAGCTGGATTGAAAATGGAGAATCTGGGACTGGAACTGGTGCTCCTATGGGATGCCAGCATTACAGGAAGCAGCTTAACCCACTGTGCCACAACACCAGCCCTGATCAGATGGTATGTTATGAAGCGAACAAGCATCTGATGGTCAAGTACTCAAGTTATATACAGATCAGAAAACATATTGACAATATGTCATGTTGCCAACAGTTTGAAAGTCTTCATTTAATGAGAGTTCTTATGCATCAAAAATAAAAACATGAACATGAAATTGCCAATATGAAAATGTGCAACCCTAGTGAATGGAAATAAGATGTATTTCTTTTCCTACTCTTATTACATGAGCAAATTTTTTTAAAGATAATACTAACTTTTGTTGCCATTCGTGTTCACCTTGCCAGAAAGCGGTTTGGCAATTCTTACCAAAGTTGGGAAATTTTGTATTCCTTTCAAGCCATTCTGTGTGGACACTGCCAGACACTGGGCAAAAAACATGGAGGAAGGCCCAGCCCAGGCTCAGCGCAGGCCCAGCACAGGCCCAGAACACACACACACTCCACTGAATGCAGGAGTGCTGATGCTGTCCTGAAGTGAAACGGGGCTGCTGGGGGAACTGAGATCTGAGAACTGCTTGGGTTTTGTTGTTGTTGTTTTTAATGGGTGAGAGTAAGCAAGTTGATTGGAGGTGGTGAGGCACAGGGAAGGTTTTTAGAACATTAATCACTAAAAGTTGCCAAGGCCTTTTATCAGAACTAACATAACTTAAATTACTGACCAACTCCCATTGCAACTGAGCTAGCATAAGCAAATTTCTTTTAGGGTGCTGGTAGGCAAGGTTCAAAGTGGTCCCCAAAGGATTTTATAAACAGAAGGTCAGGGCACTTACAAGCTGCACATTAGAAAGGCACATTCTTTGGACCTTCCAGTTGTGGCTGATGTTTGCAAAACCTGAAACAAATAAAGTCTATGCTCTCCCCTCCCCCCCTACACTCCAGTTCCTGTTCACACCATCTACTTTAGTGCTTGATTTACAATGCTGGCTTTTAAAATGCAGATTTTTTTCAAGGTTTTATTGTTAGCATTTAAGTCATCAGAATTGTGACCTCAATATATTTATAGGAATTGACTACATAGTGCAAGTGTCAGTTGACACAACATTCAACAGCAGATTCTAAGTTTTAAGCTTTTATTCATTTATAATAATTTATAGAAATTGTATTTTAGGTCTAATGTATGATCAGTTCATTTTTATTTATATTTACTATCTATTCTTAGCAACAGTTGTTTTTTTTTTTTTTTCTGCCTGCCTTCTTTCTTTTTCTGTTTGGAGTTGATTAGGATACTACAGATTACAATCATTAATATGTATATGTGTTTGATGTGCATTAAGACATTTGAAAAATCAAGAAATGATAAAGAGAAGATGAATGTATATTTTCTCTTCTTAGAACACAGTTCTGTGGAAGGAAGTCAAGAAAGATTTTTTGCTAAATGAAAGAAAAATACAACTATAACAAATTAGATAAGCTGTTGCCATTGGCAGGTGTTAGGTTTTCAATGAAGACAAAAGATTGTACATGTCAGACCTACTCTTTTTCCTTGGGTCTAACTGAAAATCTAGCTTACTGTCAGAGTCCATGGGAAGGAGGGGGCAGCCTCTCTCTGAGTTATTCTTTAAACTGTCAAAGCAGAGTTTCCATCAGTCCTGGCCCAAGGGAGCTATGACCTGGATGGAAAATGCCACAAAATATCAAAGCTAACTTCAGTTTTTGTGACTACCCCAGTATCTTCCCTTATTCCTCCCACTGAGGGTTTGGTTCACTGTGGTCTTGTTTGAAATATTCCATGAAGAACACTGTCAATGTATCAAATTGGTCATGGTATGAACAATTTTCATGGATGGCAATACAAAGGCCAGTGTTAAATGAGAGCCTTTCTGGAGGCTTTGAACAGTAATAAATTCTGATGAAAAGTCTCCCACCCCTGTGGACCATCTTAATCTTTTTCAGGCACACAGTGGATAGCTTACAGCAGAAGCAGCAGTCCGCCAAGGGACAGAAGGAAAGAACAAAACGGATGGCCGTTCACTCCAGTTGAGAGACAAAATTCACCCCAATTTCACAAAACAGTGGTTGGGCATAAATCAAATGAAAAATTCTTTTCATTGTTGGCCCAATGACATGCCACCCGAGATGACCATGATTGCTGTTTGTGTTGTCTGCATGTGCGTAAGGATGAGCTACAATAATAAATTGCTAGATGTTGTGATTGATTTTATATTGTAACCCGAAGCAACGTGATCTGCTGTGTGTGATAGGACATAGACGATTTCTTTAAAGCAGAGGGACAGGCAGGAGAGGAGGAAGGTATAAATGCGGCTGTCACTAAAATGGACGGCAAATAACTCATCACCATAAGGGTTTCCAAGTGTAACCGCCTACGAAAAGTTTAACTCTGCTTGGAATGAGGTGGCCAGGCCTGTTGGGAAAATACTGTTGGGAAATACTTGGTAGGAGCTCAGGGTGGACAAGCCTTATAAAGAAGTGTTGCATATTGGAAGCTTATTTCTTGTCAACATATCAGGGGTGGTCCTTTCACAGCCTAACATCTGAGAGAGACAGGGCCTTGACAGAAGAAGCACCAGCAGACCGGCCTCCAATCAGAGGAGAAATGCTCCTCTGGATTTCCAGTCACATTTGCCACTGCCTCCTAAAGCGATGGGCAGAGGACTAAGAGGGCAGTTGGAGACATCACAGAATGAAGCTGGAGCTTGACACTCAGACACACTCGAGTTGGAATCCCTGTTTCGTTACCTGCTAACGGCATGATCCTGGGGAAATCCCAAAGCTGCCACGAGTCTCTGCTTCCTCTCTGCTGGATGGAAATGTAGTAACAGAAGGGCACTTCAGGAAGTTCATGGGAAATGGAATTAAAGACAAGTTCATTTTTGTGGAAAAATGTTTAAATCCATTCATAGTTTTTTCATAATATGTACTTTTCATGGACTGTTTGAAGACCTGTTCAGATGCATGGATGTAAAAAACTTTTTGCACCAAATAAGCTTATCTTTTAATTCCACTTTCCATGAACAATTTGAAATGACCTGGTACCTATCTCTCAGCACTGTTTTAAGGATTTAATGAGATAATACATACCACTTAGCACTGAAAATATGAAATGGGATAGCAAGGAGACACATCAGTGCATCTGTCATCCTGCACTCCATGTTTCCCATTCCTTTTAAATAAGGACACTATAAAACCAATAAGCTCTACCACTTTTTATTATACAGTAATTTTTCTCTTACTTAGCAGTACTCTACATTTTCTAGCTTATGTAAACTACTGGATGGTGTACTTAAACGTTTTCCACTTTATTCTACATCATTATCTAGTGTAAGACTAGTTCTTTTAAAAAAATTAAAGAAGTATTTCTCTTGAAATCCACAATGACTCCCTCTTAATTTCTACTAATACTATACACCCTGAGTCACTGCACACTGGTCAAAGCATGACACAAAAGTAATATAAAGAATTAACATTGGGGGCCAGCTTTGTTGTATAGCAGGTAAAGCCATTGCCTATGATGCCGGCATTACATATGGGTGCCACTTCAAGTCCTGGTTGCTCCACCTCCTGATCCAGCTCCCTACCTATAGCTTGGGAAAAGCAGTGGGAGATGGCCCAACTACTTGGGTCCCTGCCACCCATGGGGGAGACCCAGAAGCAGCTCCTGGCTCTTGGCTTTGGCCTGGCCCAGCCATGGCCACTGTGGTCATTTGGGGAGTGAACCAATGGATGGAGGAGCTCTCTGCCTTTCCCTTTCTCTGTTAATCTGCCTTTCAAATAAATAAATATTTAATAATAATTTAAAAAAGAATTAGCATTAAGCATACTATTTGCAACTAAAGTACTGGAGTTTAAGAAATAATTTTCTAGTAATAAGAGTAGTCATATAGACATAAGTTCATTTTTATAAAGAAGTAGCAGTGGCTATTTTTTTTAATTGACACAAGTAATTTTTATTTGCTATATGAGTCTGGGTTAGGGATGGAGGAGTTACAGCCTAGCCAGAAGTAATTAACTTCTTTTATTTGACCACTATCAAATATTTTTTTAAATCTTTCCAAATATTTTGTTAATACATAATAACATGCATACATTTTAATGTGGTATAGTGCAGTTCAACACATTTATACAAAGTAAACCAATCAAATCAGGTAATTAGCGTAAGAAGTGTTTCCATTTCCTAATCTTTTTTTTTTTTTTTTTCTGACAGGCAGAGTTAGACAGTGAGAGAGAGAGAGAGTGAGAGAGAGAAAGGTCTTCCTTTCCGTTGGTTCACCCCCAAATGGCTACTACAGCCTGCGCGCTGTGGCCTGGGCGCTGCACAGATCCAAAGCCAGGAGCCAGGTGCCTCTTCCTGGTTTCCCATGCGGGCACAGGGCCCAAGGACCTGGGCCATCCTCCACTGCACTCCCAGGCCACAGCAGAGAGCTGGACTGGAAGAGAAGCAACCGGGACAGAATCCGCCGCCCCAACCAGGGTGCCAGCACCACATGTGGAGGATTAGCCAAGTGAGCTGCGGTGCCGGCCTCCATTTCCTAATCTTTTCTTTATGCCTGGAGCCTAATGGCTCCTCTCTAAGTTTTTCATAAGTCATGTACATATAAGATACAACTTTAGACTTCAGCCACCCCACTGTGTTATGAAAGACTGGAACTTATTACCTCCATAGAAATATTTTGGTATCTGTTATCCAACCTCCCACTACTTCCTACTTCTCCCCTTTCCAGCCTTTAGTAACCACTAATCTAAGTTCAAGTTGACTTTTTTAACTTCCACACATGAGAAAGAACATATAGAATTTGGTTTCCTGTGTCCAAAAAATTTACACCATTCACATTGGAGATGTCTTACCTCTACATTCTACCGAATAAGAAACTGAGCTCCTGCGAAGGTGTATGACCTACATGGTTACTACATGTCTGAGCCAAGATGTGGACTCTGAGTTGCTATTTCAGATCCCCTCCAGACTCTCCTAAGCAGGCTGTCATTAGGAGCCAGAAACACATACCTCTCCTGAAATTTTCCATATGTCACGCGTTGCTTTCTGATGTGACTTCCACAGACATGTTTAGTGACAGCAGAAAAAACACTCTGCAAAAATGAAGCCAGCAAATGGTTACTGTGGAATAACCATGCCAATGTTCAATCAAAGAAGGTATAAATAAGTAAGTACAGAGTAATACCCACTCTTTTGCATGATCATCCAGCACTCTTGAGGTTTCCCGCATCACCAGCCATAAATATCACTTACTCTTCTGTTCATTGTGGCCTGGTCACACATGCCCCAGAGATCAGGAAGGTCTCATTTCTAAAGCTCATTTGGTCGCCCAATTCCTGTGTGGCCTTGGACAAGTCATTTAGTGACTCTCTCAATCTTGGTTATTGAGGATGAATCTTCACTTGCACTTGCTAGGAATTTCTGTTTTCAAACTGATTTTTTAAAATGTGACACCATCATGCTTTAAAATATTTTTTCATATTTTGAAAAACTAGCTTTGTGATTGTGTCAATGGAACATGGCAAAATTAGAATGTGCAAAAAAGTAAAATTTTTCAGTACACTGCAGCTTAAAAAGTAGCTTAGTAATGAGCAACTTACAAGTTATGCTATTAAAGATAAGGATCTAATTGGGATTAATTGTCCATTGAAATGTATCACTTCTCCATTAAAACAAAGCTCTGGCAAGAAGCTTTTTAGAAAGCTCCAAGAACATAGCCTCTACTCCTAGGATAGGATAAGAACAATTTCTCTATAATTTCATAATCCCTTAATTATGCTCTTGGCATTTCACTTCTTATATTGAATTCTAATTTTTTATTCATATACCTCTTGCTTCCAATAGACTTCAGCTCTCATTGGCAGGAAATGTGTCATATTAATCTTCTAAACCCACTGCTTGACACATAATGCAGTATTAAATACATGGTTTCACAGGCTAAACCAAAATGAACAGCTGGTTAAATGTAGGGAAAACTGTCCAATTCTATTCTTACCACCAATGGATATATGAAATGAAGTTTTCCCATATAGTTCCATTACTTCTACTTATAAAAATATCCCAACAAAGGCCTAAATTTTGTGAACAATATTCCAGCACCTTCAACTATCTTCTTAGATCCTTGAGAAGCCCCTGAGATACTGGTATAAATATAATTGTATCATGTTGATGCAAGCACACACATGCTCTCTCACTCACATACTCAACATATGATTATACTTCACATTCACAGACTCTCTCTCTCTCTCTCTCTCTCTCTCTCTCTCAAGTGAGACAACATGTGAAAAAAAGAAAATATTGGGGCCAGCACTGTGGTGTAGTGGCAGAAGCTGCTGCTTTCTGTGCCAGCATCCTGTATGGATGCCAGTTTGAGTCCCAGCTGCTACACTTCTGATCCAGCTCTCTGTTATGGCCTGGGAAAGCAGTGGAAGATGGCCCAAGTCCTTGGGTCCCTGAACCCTCGTGGGAGATCCAGGGGAGGCTCCTGGCTCCTGGCTTCAAATAGGCCCAGCTCCTGACATTGTGGCCATTTGGGGAGTGAACCTGCAGATGGAAGACCTCTCCCTCTCTCTCTTTGCCTCTACCTCTCCGTAACTCTTACAATTAAATAAAAAATAAATATTTTTTAAAAAGAATAAAACATTGAAGAATTTTATAGGAGTTAGGTGTATTGTAATCATGGTAAGGTAGCTCTTCTGCAATAAAAACTATAGATTTTAGTCCAAGAAAATACTTCCTAAAAAGTACTGAGTGACAAGTCTATATATATAAACAAAAAGGCCAGCTAACTGAAAATTCTGGCAGCTGAGAGAATCTACAACTCTGGATTATGGCAAGGTCAAAAGGCCCTTGATTCTCCTTAGAAAGATGCCTTTTTCCATTATACCATCTTCTGGGTTTGTTGGGACTTCTTGCTATAGAAATTTGAGTGTAGATGACACAAGGACTCTGAAGAGTATCCACATCCACTCACAATTGTTTATTATAATTCATTATCATTGGTTAGCAGATAAGTTCACAGTAATACGGTAAATTTACTCTTTGTGAAAAAAATGCAAACATAGTAAAGACAAAAAAGGAAATAAATATAAGACACACAGTTTTTATTCACACCTTATATAATATCATTCTGAAAAACTCAGTATATCCTTTGTTGTAGTTTCATCGGATAACAGACATAACGGTAGTTACTATGTCTTGCCCTCAGTTACCCTTTTAGAAATAGAGAAGAAAATTCTACCAGTCCATTTTGCCCAAGGTAAATTTAAATGGATCAGTGTCACTAGGGGTCAAAGAGAAAAGAGCAAGGTTCTAGGGCCAGTTTCCTGGTCTGTATACAGTGCATATGCTGCACTTTATTAAGCATATGACTTTATTAAACATATGACTGCCAGCAAGATATGGAACCACTCTGGGCCTCGTTTCTGTACATGCACATGGGAATATCCCTTAGGTAAATAATAAGAAGGCCCTCAGTTCACCCCGGCAAAATTATAAAAGACAACACAAACAAGAGAACCCTGATCCATGCCATCTATAGAGAAGACATGAAACTTTGCACAGCTGCCAGGGAAATTGGGTACTGTCCCTCCTCTACCTTCCCTGAAGCCAAGTGTGCTACTGAGAGTTCCTGTCTCCACCCAGGAGGGGTGACGTTTCACAGAGGAGGGAGTAGAGGTTTAGGGTTGGAGAAATCAAAGAGGAAAAGCGAGGTAGAGGGAAGAGTGCTAAGATATCTGCAAAGCCCCCTCCTTGTGTGGGTTTCAATTTCTAGGAACATGTGCTTTTCAAAACTCCAGAGTTAACCAGAGCTTTAACTTCTTTCCTCTTTTGCATACACTTAAGCAATCTGCCATGCTAGTCTTTGGGATACTGCATAGGTAAAACAGTAGGAAGTCTGGGCCTTCCCCAGTCCTTACTAGGTAGCAGCAAAGGGGGAACCTCAGCCTGCTGAGTTTATGGCAACATGAACTTCCAGAACCCATTGGAATCTCCACTTAGTGAGGAGGGGTTGGGAAGAAAGCTCAAGGACTCGAAGAACACTCTGAAGTGGACAAGCAAGGAAACTGTAGATCAAACCTTGGTAGCCTTGTGTGTTAGGTAATGTGGACTAAAGACATAGGCAAAGTGCTTGTCAATCAGAAGGAGCAGGAAAGGGGCGAGGACTGGAGCATAAAGAAAAGCAAAGACATTGCCACAGCAGTGTTGCAAACATAGGCTACAGCCTGAAACTAGAAGGAGTCTCATGTGCATGGAGTAGCTACAGCCCAGAACTCTATCGATCCATGTTTACATCCATCTAGTACTGGTGTGGGTAGAGGGAACAAAGATCTGTTGCTATGCAATCTATTTAACGCAGAGATCAGCACAGACATGGATTTACTTCTGATCCCTGATTTTCATCTATTTATCTTTTCAAGAATGATATAACTCTCATTTTTTCCGTATGATAAACTATCCTTGTAACATGATTCCATTTGGTACTAGGTGTGCCTAAGCTCAAAAATTCATCTGAAGAAAATTTCATTAATTATCCCAAATACAATGATCCAAAAAGTCAAGAAACAGGAGGCAGCACAATATCAGATTTCAAAAAATCCTACAGGACTGTTATAATCAAAACAGCATGATAATTGGCACACACACACAAAAGACATATAAATCAATGAACAGAACAGAAACTCCAGGAATTAACTCACCCAACTACAAATAACTGATCTTTGACAGAAAAAACTAAAATCAGTCTCTACAGAAAGGACACTCTCTTCAAAAAACAGTCTTCAGAAAATTCAATTTCCACATGCTGAAGTTAGAAACAACATCCCTACCCTACACACTATATATAAATTACCTCATAATGGATCAAGGCTCTAAACTTAAGACCTAAAACCATCAAATTACTAGAGGAAGAAAAAGGGGAAATGCTGCAAGGCACTGGTCTAGGCAAAGACTTAAGGATAAGACCCCAGAAACACAGGCAATAAAAGCAAAAATAGACAAACGCAATTATATCAAATTAAGAAGATTCTGCTTGGGGCCGGTGCTCTGGCATAGCAGGTAAAGACGCCGCTGGTGGTGCTGGCATCCCATATGGGTGTCAGTTCAAGTCCTAGCTGCTCCACTTCTGATCCAGCTCTCTATGGCCTGGGAAAGCAGTAGAAGATGGCCCAAGTCCTTGGGCCCCTGCACTCGCATGGGAGACCCAGAAGAAGCACCTGGCTCCTGGCTTTGGATTGGCGCAGCTCCAGCAATTGCAGCCATCTGGGGAGTAAACCAGAAGATGGAAGACCTCTCTCTCTCTCTCTCTGCCTCTGCCTCTCTGTATCTCTGCCTTTCAAATAAATTAAATAAATCCTTAAAAAGAAGAAGAAGAAAAGAAGCAGCAGCAGCAGCTTCTACAAAGCAAAGGAAACACTTAGTGAAGTGAAGAGGAAAATGACAGGATGGGAGAAAGCATTTGCAAAATACACACCTGAATCAGGATTAATATCGAGAATAAATAAGGAGCTCAAGAAATTCAGCAAGAATAAAACAATCTAATTAAGAAATAGGCAAAGGATCCAAACAGGCATTTTTTCAAAGGATGAAATACAAATAACCAATAGACATTTGAAAAAATTCTTAACTAGCCATCAGGGAAATGCAAATAAAAACCATAATAATACATCAACAAAAGTCAAAAAAAACAGCAAATGCTGGGAAGGTTGTGGAGAAAAAAGTACTCTAATACACCATTGGTGAGAATGCAAATTGTTATGACCATTATGGATAACAATATGCAGATTCCTCAGAAAACTAAAAATAGATCTACCATATGACTCAGCTATTCCATTCCTGGGAATATATCCAGAGGAAATGCAATCATCATTTGAAAGAGATACCTGAATTCCCATGTTTATAGCAGCTCAATTCACAATAGTAAAGATTTGGAAACAACCTAGATGTCCATCAACTGATGACTGGGCAACAAAAATGTGGGATATATACAAGAAGGAGTATTATTTGGCCATAAAAACAATGAAATCCTGACATTTACAACAAATTGGTTGCAACTGGAGGTCACTATGTTAAGTGAAATAGTGAAATAAACCATACCCAGAAAGACAAATATCATGTTTTCTCTTATTTGTGCAAGTCAATATGACAGACAATAAAAATTGTGTGGGGGTCAGCATTGTAGCTTAATGGGTTAAGCCACCACCTGCAATACCAGTATCCCATACAGGCACTGTTTTATGTTCTGGCTGCTCCACTTCTGATCCAGCTCCTTACTAATGTGCCTGGGAAAGCAGCACAAGATGGCCCAAATGTCTGTGCCTCTGCAACCATGTGGGAGACCTGGAGGAAGCTCTGGGCTTCTGGATTTGACCTGGCCCAGCCCTGGCCTTTGGGACAATCTGGGGAGTGAACTAGCAAGTGGAAGATCTCTTTGTTTCTCCATTTCTCTCTGTAACTCTTCCCTTCAAATAAATAAAATAAAGCTCTTAAAAAATTGTGTGAAGGATTCCAAAATGGCTAAATAAGGAAAAGGCATGCTGACTCTGACCAGGAGTAGGTAATATTAGAAAAACAGAGGAAGTGAATTCCCAGGGGAGAGCTGGAGAGAAGTTTGCAGTGGAAATTCTACAAAAAGAAGAGAGACATGGTGAAGCAGTGTGGACAGTACAGTGAGGACAGCAGTGAACTCAGACACCACCCATGGCTATTGCAGCCAGGGGCTGGAGGAGACACCAGTTTCTGAGAGTGAGGTGAGAGCAGACTACATCAGCCTGTGCCACAGGTGATGTTGCCTGAGGGAGAACCTTGCAGAACACACTGTCGTTGAGTCCATCCTGCAGCCCTAGCCAGGGCAGGTACTCACCTGATCCAGTGAAATAAAAGAATATTTCTTTCTCCCCATCTTCCCTGTAAGAGTGCTCAGCAACCGTCATGGAGAAAGCGCCATCTTAGCAGCAGTAGAGGCTGTGGCAGCTTTCACAAGTCATGACCAGGGGATTTTACCAGAGGGAAAAATCTGCGTTCTCCGCTCACTTTCATGGAGGGAAACAGCCGGAGGCATTTCCACTAGAAGCCTACTTTCACCATTACTATTCAATATAGTTCTAGAAATTTTAGCCAGAACTATTAGGCAAGAAAAAGAAATCAAAGGGATATAAACTGGAAAGGAGGAAGTAAAATTATCCATGTTTGTAGATGATATGATTCTATGACTCAGAGACTATTGGAACTCATAAGAGAGTTTGGTGAAAGTGCAGGATATAAAATAAGCACACAAAAATCAATAGCCTTTGCATACACAGACAATGCCATCACAGAGAGAACATGTAAGATCAGTCCCATTCAAAATATCTACCAAAAAAGCTTTAAATAACTTAGAATAAACTTAGCCAAGGAGGTGAGAGATCTCTATAATGCAATTTACAAAACATTAAAGAAAGAAATAGAAGAAGACACATAAAAATGGAAAAAATCTTTGTTCATAGATTGGAAAAATTACTATCATCAAAATGTCCACATCACCAAAACCAATTTATAAATTCAATGAATTTATAATGAAGGACATTCTTCTTAGATCTAGAAAAAACAATGCCAAAATTCATATGGAAACACAAGAGACCACAAGTGGCTAATGTAATCTTAAACAACAAAAACAAGCTGGAAACATCACAATACCAGACTTCAGGACACATTGTGAGGTAGCTATAATCAAAAAACCTGGTACTGGCACAAGAATAGACATGTAGACCAATGAAACAGAATATAAACCCCAGAAATTAACCTTCACATTTACAACCAACTAATCTTTGACACACAAGATAAAATCAATCCCTGGAGAAAGGACAGTCTCAACAAATGGTGCTGAGAAGATTGGATCTATGTATGCAGAAGTATGAAGCAAGACCCCTACCTAATACCATATACAAAAATAAACTCAAAATGGATCAAGTATCTGAATCTATGACCTGATATCTTCAAATTACTAGAGAGGAAAACCTTAGGGAAACTCTGCAAGATATTGGAATAGGTAAAGATTTCTTGAAAAAGACCCTATAAGCACTAAAATTAAAACAAAAAATAGACAAATGGGATTACATCAAACTGAAAAGCTTTGCCACTGCAAAGTAAAAACTCAACAAAGTGAAAAGGGAACTGACAGTATAGGAGACAATATTTTCAAACTACACAACTGATAAAGGATTAATATCCAGAATCCATAAAGAGCTCAAGAAACTCAACAACAACAAAACCATCCAGTCAAGAGTTGGGCAAAGGACATGAACAGGCATTTTTCAAAGGATAAAATTCAAATGGCTAACAAATTCATGAAAAAATGCTCAGGATCACTAGCCATCAGGGAAATGAAAATCAAAACCACAATGAGGTTTCACATCACCCCCATTAGAATGACTTTAAATCAGAAAATTAACAAAAAATAAATGTGGTGAGGAAGTGGGGAAATGGGTACCCTAATCTGCTGTTGGTGGAAATGTAAACTAGTATAGCCATTATGAAATTCAGTATAGAGAGTCCTCAGAAATCTGAAAATACATCTACCATATGACCCAGCCATCCCATTCTTGGGAATTTACCCAAAGGAAATGAAATCAACATACAGAAGAGCTTTTTGTACCCCCATTTTTATTGCAGCTCAATTCACAATAGCTAAGATGTGGAATCAACCCAGATGTCTATCAACTGAGGACTGGATTAAGAAAAATATGGCATATAAACATAATGGAATACTACTCATCCATAAAAAAGAATGAAATCCTTTCTTTTGTGATAAAATGGATGCAACTGGAAAACATTAACGCTTAGTGAAATAAATTGGTCTCAAAAAGACAAATGTATGTTTTCTCTGACATGTGACAGCTAATATAGACTACAAAAAATGTATAGGGATGAAATGGTGACTTTAGGATATGATTGTCATTTTTAGCTCATGTTTATACTCCTGCAGAACTATGTTCTTTCTACTTTTTACTTGTTGTCTATTACGATTAGTGATGAATTAAGTCTGTGTACATTGAGTGGACTAAAATAATGTCTTTCCAAAACTGATGAAGTGAGCAGGATTGGTGAGGTATAGGGGATGTGAGCTAAGAGTGGTTGTATTTGTGGAACTGTATCTATGGAATGCATAAAATCTGTTCTCTTTATATTAATAAAAATTTAAAAATTTTGTGTATGACATATGATTTGATATTTGGTTATAAATATTACATCACTGAATCATATCATGTAAATAAAAATATCCTCTTCTTTCTCCAGATTATGATCAATGACCTGAATCCCTATATTCTGTGACAGTAATGTCAGTTTTCAAGAAAAAATAGTATACATGTGTATATCATACTGTTTATAAAGAAGGAAATATGGTAAAAATGTTCAAATTGAAAAAATAATAATAATAAAATACACTTGAGGGCATGAGCAAAGAGTGAATAAACCACAGTTTTATAGTCATGAACTTCCCATGAGGTCAAGCCACATGGACAAAATGAATTCTACACTACAATTCTGTAAAATAAAGATAAAAATTTTATCTATACCCTCACAAATATTTTATTGTTTTTATTTTATGATGGTGTAAAAATAAAGTTTGAAGGAACATAATTGAATATAACATACATATATCAAAGATTCTGGATCTGATATAATAAGAAAGTATTCTTGAAATGATAAATTTAGGAGCCAGTGCTGTGGCACAGCAGGTTAAAAGCCCTGGCCTGAAGCGCCAGCATCCCATATGGGTGCCAGCTTCAGGCCCGGCTGCTCCTCTTACGATCCAGCTCTCTGCTCTGGCCTGGGAAAGCAGTAGAAGATGGCCCAAGTCCTTGGGCTCCTGTACCCACGTGGGAGACCTGGAAGAAGCTCCTGGCTCCTGGCTTCGGATCAGCACAGCTTCAGCCGTTGCAGCCATCTGAGGAGTAAACCAGCAGATGGAAGACCTCTCTCTCTGTCTCTACCTCTCTCTGTAACTTTGCCTTTCAAATAAATAAAATAAATCTTTAAAAAAAAAGAAATGACAAATTTGAACCTCAAAGAAGAATGTGAATATTGTAAGTAGTGGAATGTATATTGATTTTTCTCCCTTAAACTAAATTCCCCTTAAGCTTCAAACAAATAAGTGAGAAAAATCCTTAGCCCTTTTCGCTACCTTCTGTTGGATACCAAATCATGATCAGTTGACCACCAAACCCTTAAAACTAATAATAATCACATTTATGTGCTTGCAATACCAAGTAAGCTTCCTAGAAAATCTCCCGCTTTTAGTAGAAACTCTTAAATAAGCTTTCCTCACTTTAAGAGGCTATAATTAGGTTCTTTTTTTTTTTTTTTTTTTGACAGGCAGAGTGGACAGTGAGAGAGAGAGACAAAGGTCTTCCTTTTTGCCGTTGGTTCACCCTCCAATGGCCGCCAAGGCTGGTGCGCTGCGGCCGGCGCACCGTGCTGATCCAAAGCCAGGAGCCAGGTGCTTCTCTTGGTTTCCCGTGGGGTGCAGGGCCCAAGCACTTGGGCCATCCTCCACTGCACTCCTGGGCCATAGCAGAGAGCTGGCCTGGAAGAGGGGCAACCAGGACAGGATCGGTGCCCCGACCGGGACTAGAACCTGGTGTGCCGGTGCCGCAAGGTGGAGGATTAGCCTATTGAGCCACAGCGCCGGCTAGGTTCATTTTTTAATATTTTGAATTTTTGAAAAATTCTCATTCTGGGAATTTTTCATCTTTCTTCCACCATCACTATTGAATAAAATACAGTGGTTAAGAGTCCCAAGGTCCCTGTGAGTTGGCAGTTTTCTTGGCTCCATTTGCTTCATCTTGCAACCTAAAGCAACATTTCATGGCACATTTTTTAGGTCCCAAATCACAACTTATCAAACAGGACCCAGATTCTTTCTAAAACTATTACCCTCCCGCTAGCCTATCATAAAGCCAGAAAAGAGCTAGAACTAGGTCAAAGCTAAATTGACATGGATTGCCAATGCTATAATATTTTAAGTAAAAGCCTTTAGTATTCTTTTTTCAAATATAAGATTTGCTTGAAAGGTAGAGTGTTAGAAAAGGAGAGACAAAGAGGCCTTCTATCCACTGCTTTGTGCCCCAAATGCCTCCAACAGTTAGCCTGAGCCAGGCCTAAGATAGGAGCCAGGAACCCCATTTGGATCTCCTACCTAATCAGCAGGATCATGAGTTTTGGGTAGCCAGGGGTGGAATGCTATGAGTTGAGTAGAAGTTGTCTCCCTAAAACTCATGCAGATGTTTCTACTCTGACGTCTTAATATTAATGGTTGACAGATTAAGGGTAGAGACTTGATCTTATTAAGGTGACTGAGAGGTAGGTCTGGTGGGAGCTGTTTAGGTCACTGGGGACATGCTCTCAGAGAGTGGTCCTCCAGCGAAGCTGGTTATTTGGAATTGAAGTTCTGCCTCGCTTTGCTTCCTGACTCACCACATGATTGTTCCTCCGCCCCTGCCATGAGCAGCCTCCATAGAAACCACCTGATCCTGAACTGTAACCTCAGACTGTAAGCTAAAACACGTCTTTTATTTCCCCAGGATGTCCTCTAGGGTATTTTAGTTAAAGTAATGAAACACTAACTAATACAATATACACAAACAGGCACATATGAATGCTTTCTCTCTCTTCGTTATGCAAATGATTGTTAGTGAAAATGGTCCTGTCTTATCTGAGGCACCATCTTAAGCCTCAGGTGCCATCTTAGGCTCTGACTCAGTTGCCATCCTTTGAAATAAGTTTCAGTTCCTCCAAGATAAGTTTCAGTTTCCTAAGCCCCACTGGATTTACAGAAATCAAGTGACCAAATGACCTAACCATACGTGTTGCCTCTACCCACCCAATGGAATTTGCTTCACTTACTACCTTATCTCTGCTAAGTTATAAAAAGACCTGTCCTCGTAGTACAGGCTGCTGTTCTCTCGTGCACTGGGAGGCAGCCTGTTGGGTCCCCCACCCGACTCCATCCCCACCTCCCCAGCAATAAACCTTTTCCCTTATTCCGGTGTTTGGTATGCTTTGTGGTGTCCTTTCCTTTGAATCATTGCATACTCAATATAGTTTGGCACTACGGCGCTTTGTTTTGTTTACACTTAACAAACATGGAAGATTATAATAGCAACTAATGATGCCACATTTACTGCATGCCAGGGACAGTCCAGGCATTTTTTAATGATCTCAGGGCTTTTAAAAACTCTTAATAGTATAAACAAGGAGAAAAAATTCATTAGTAAGAAAAATCCCAACTAGACTCAATAGCCTTTAAACCTGTATTTTTAAAGGGAAGTGCCAACCTCCTGCTCTTATCCACTGCACACTATACACACTCACCCCCACATACCCACACACCCACTCAGGCTAATGTCAGAACTCCCTCTGCATTAGCATCCTGGACCAACTTTCCTGCCAGTAGAGCTGAGGTAAACTAGTTTTGCATACTGAATTAGGAGGTAGCTCAGAGCCTGCCTTGCATTTCCATCTCCCATCTCAACAGCTACTTGGATGTCTCAGATTCCCACCTCCCCAAGCATTAACACATCACATTTCAGAGCCCTTCTTGGAGATGAGGACTTAGCAGTCCACATCACAGAACACAAAAGCTCAGTTACAAAACCGGGGGGGGGGGGGGGGGGGGGAGGAGGACCATTACATCTACAATCTACGTCACATTACGAAATGTGTGTCCCAAAGGAGATCCAGTCTCTCAGGAAAACTGCCTGTAACAGCATTTAACTGGCTTTATTCCACATGCATAACTCAACTCTAAAGCTAATTTCTTGTCAATAGTGTTTATACTTAACCAATGAAACAAGCCTGAAGGGATTTTAAAAGCAATTTAGCTTAAACACAAAAATAAAGTTTTGTGAAAATTTTTAATTTTTTGTCTTATTTCAGACACCTGCATTCATACTTCTTCCAAAGAGGCTGATTTTGGGATCCAGGGTACAAGGCCTGGGGGCAAAGGAAGAAAGGAGAAGGGTTAGAGAGGGCCCTGTTTAGGAAAAATAATGAAAATACTATTTTAAAGTATGGCCCATCAACTTGAGTTTCCTAACATAAACCAAAGGTGATGTTTCCTACAGTCATGTCAGGTAAAGGAGAGAAACAGCATGAGGAAGAGAACTTTTCTTTCCCAGGATCTAATCCCCTGGGCTGTCCGAGTAAAATCTGGGCTTGCCCTGCTGCCTCCTGCCTGCTCCTCCAGAGCCCTCTTCTTTCAGGAAGGAGGAAGGAGGAAGGAGGAAAGGACCCGGGGTTGTCACTACCACCCTGGTGGCTAAGCCAGAGATGTGGGGTAGGTTTACCTTACGGAACTCAGGGGGTCAGATACCTTTCTAGCAGGTGCCAAGGTTCAGATTTGCTCTAGGGGTGGGAGGTGGGGGGATACGGACAAAGGATAAAGGCTGTTTCTTGACAGGGTATTGCCTTCAACTTTGTAGTTGCTGTTGAGCCCCTGGGATCTTGGATTCTGCACCAATGGAGAATGAAGCAGCTGCTGATCCACAAGGGCCAAGATCAACAAAGCTGTGGGTAGGTGCCAAGGTTGCCACAAAGGAGAGGCTGCTACCCAATGTATCCCTCCAGGAACAGGGGTGGTCTGACCAAAGGGGGGTGTGGAGATGCCTCCAAGTGCTCTGAGCCATCCTGGCCACACTGAAGGCACGGGGTGTGCCCTGGCTGGGTGGTGCAGTAAGGGGCACCAAAACAGTGGCTATGATTTTCAAACCACCAAGTGCCAACTACACGGCATTGCCAAAAGCTGGCTGGGCAAGAGCCGGCACTAGCACTGCAGTGAGGGATGGGATTGCAGGGTTTCCCACTGTCAAGGAGCTGCCCAAGTTTAGGGCAAGGGCTGCCGTGGCACAAGGGTGCCCAGCTGTGTCCCCAAGTGCAGGCTAGGGATTGGCTTCTGAGTATGACAAGAGAGGGAGCGTGGGGTTTCAGCAAAGGCCTTGTTGAATGTGGTGGTGGTCATGTTGGTGAGTGTCAGTGCAGGCGGCCTGGAGGTGACTGGGCTGAGGTGGTGGAGGAGCTGCCAAAATCACTACAGCTGGCAGCATTGCTGGTGGCTATCTACAGGGTACTGGGAAGGGACTGGCCAAAGTGGTGACTGTGTTTCATGTCAGCGAGGCATGAGGCTTGCCAAAATGGAATATGGAGCCCACAGCCAGGGTAAAGCTGGCACCTAAAGCAGGAGGAGTCCCATAGAGAAAAGGTTGTGCTGTGGTGGCAGCGATGGTGCTAGGCACACAGCTCAGAGTGCTGGTCACATCGCTTAAACCAAAGCCAAAAGCAATCACTTTTCTCAGGAGGTTGGTCACATCGCTGGCACCAAAGCCAAAAGGAGTCTTCGCTCGTACTTGTAGTTGTGGCAGAGGCCGCTGTGCCGGTGGCAGGAGCCTGGCTAGCGAAGACAGGGGCAGCTGAAGCTGGAGCGGTGGCTGATGCAGGGTTCAGCTGGAAGGAGAAGTGCTTGGCCAGGGGCACAGGTGCAGCAGACCCTGGGCTGCCAAAGGCAGGCTTTAAACGTAGGGTGGAGGTACAGGTCGTCATGGGGACGGTGAAGCTGGAAGATGCTGGAGTTGTGAGTACGGGGCCAGATGGCAAAGGGCCTTCCCTCTCACGTCCACATGCGGACATACACATGGTCCTGCACATGGGTGCTGTCAAGTGCTCAGCGGCAGCAGCACCAGGGAGGACAGCGTGAGGAGGTGGGGTGCGCGGCTTGTCCAGCAGCATCCGTGGCGAGGGGGTAGGGAGCGGGCCCTGTGGCATCGGGACTTTGACAGATGTCTCAGCCCGGAGGGCTGGCGGGAACTTGGTGTCACTGGCCAGTTTCATAGCAGGAGCAGCGATCAGTCCCACACAAGGGGCTGCGGGCTTGAGATCTAAAGAGTTGGCGCGAAGACGCTGTGGCCGTGAAGCGTCAACAGGGCCCATTAGACGGGCTATTTTCACAGGCGAAGGGGCCACCGTGGCTGCTACTCCAGCATATTCTGGCAAGGCTGGGTACCAGGGAGCAGTCTGCCTCTTTATCGGGCCCCAGAAGGCAGCTGATGAGGGCGCAGTGCTGGCTACAGGCAGCGGGAGCGCGCTGGGAGGCTGAGTGCGGGGTGGGCTCTCGGGGGCAGACTCTTGGGCAGCATCCATCCTGTGCTCCAAGAACTGGTTAAGCCACCGAGTTGCCATGTCACCATCTTCCAGAGTGACAGGATAGCCCAGCCGGGGCGCAGGGGGCAGAGTCCCCAGGTCCCCTCCCCCGGAAAGCTGTTTATGTGGCCAGGAGCCGCCAGGTGTAGGCGGGGAGTCCCCCAAGCCTGGTGTCTCTGTGGCTGCACCTACCGCTCTTCCTCTCTGGGACTCCCTGTCCGTCACCAAGGGAGGTGAGGTACTGGAGCGAGGCCCCAGCGTCTCCTCCCCAGTCACCTTTGCTGGCCTCTCTGGTGTTTTGGAGCAGGAGGCGGCCGGCCCGCAGGAGGTACTCGAAGAGGGCCAGCCCCGCTTCCTCAGCCACAACAGGCCGCCAGTGGAGCTGTAGGAGCTGCTAATGGCGCTGCGGATGGGCACGGGGATGCCAGCCGCGGTGGAGCTCCCCGAGGAGCTCTCAGAAGAGTGGCGGGGTCTCTTACTCAGGTGGGTGTCTGAGTCTTGGGAACCCAGCGGGGCCCAGCCGGCTGACTGCCCCTGCCCAGGGCCAGCAGGGCACCCTCCCTGAGTCTCCGGGCCAGCCAGGAGGATCGGGTCTTCCCCCGCGGGGCTCCTCCTCCTCTTCCTCTCTGGGAGGGCGGCTGCACCACTCTGCAGGGCACATGGGTCCCGAGCCTTAGCCGACTGCGAGGGCTGGGTGGAGCCGACGATCAGCCCAGGACCTGGGCGGCGAGTCAGCCTGCGGTCAAGAGGGGGGACCCTCACCGTCCCCGACCTACACACCATCTTGGAATTACGAACAGACAGCACAGGCTTCTTGGGGCTGCCATTCCAGCACACCGTCGGTAGGCAACCCACACGGGCATATCGGGGCTGCTGGATCGGGTAGCGTCTGCAAGGCACTATTTGAAACGAAGTCTGACCATGCCGCTGGGCAGGCTTCCCGGAGGGCTGGCAGCCAGGAGAAGGGTCAATGCGTGGAACCTGGTGGCTAGGGGGCGTCGGCAACGGGGCGCGGCAGGGTGGGTGGCGGTCAAGCGTCTCCCGCTGGTCCTTGCCCTCCTGCGAGGGGACAGGCTGGGGTGGGCTGAACTTGCTCAGGTAACTGCCCATGAGGCATGACTGGGTGAGGTCAGATCTTTCCAGGAGTGTGGAGGTTCAGGCGCACAGGGAGACTTCCCTTTATTCCCAAGTTGCTGGTAGTCAAGGCGACCAATGTTCGCTAAGGCCCTACATTCCAAATGCCAGAGAACAAAGGGACACAGAAGGACTCGATAGCCCCATGCCATGCTTTGCCCCCTTCCTCGTCTCCCTTATGCCCTGCCCAGAAGGCCTGAGGACTTCATCTTTTATGCGATTTGCATAAGACTACATTAATCTTCGAATGTCGATTAACTCGGATTGTGTCTCAATTAACTATATACTTTTAAATAGAGCTTATTAAAATATATACTATTGTAAGGCTATATAGTGTACATTGTCTGGAAACAATCCTAGTTATTTAACTACTCCCTAAGTTCCCAATAGATTGTGCCATTTAGTCTATTGATAACTCTTTTCTATTACGGATATTCATCCACTGCTTGCTCCCAGTCTGAGATTTGTACAGGTTACTTTCCGTGTACCTACTAGTGACAAGAGAGGTTTTCCCAGGGAAAAATGACATATATGCTGAATTCTGAAGTCTTAGCTTTTCGGGTAAAGAGGTAGAAGGGTTAAGGTTAAATGGCATCCAGCAAAGAGAAAAAGTGGAAGGCATTTATCTCTGGTATGCAGGGATGGTTCAAAGTGCACAAAGCAATCAATGTGATACACCACATTAACAGAATGCAAAAGAAAAACCATATGATTCTCTCAATAGATGCAGAGAAAGCATTTGATAAAATACAACACCCTTTCATGATGAAAACTCTAAGAAAACTGGGTATGGAAGGAACATCCTCAATACAATCAAAGCAATTTATGAAAAACCCACGGCCAGCATCATATTGAATGGGAAAAAGTTGAAGCATTTTTACTGAGATCTGGTACCAGACAGGGATGCCCACTCTCACCACTGCTATTCAATATAGTTCTGGAAGTTTTAGCCAGAGCTATTAGGCAAGAAAAAGAAATTAAAGGGATACAAATTGGGAAGGAAGAACTCAAACTATCCCTCTTTGCAGATGATATGATTCTTTATTTAGAGGATCCAAAGAACTCTACTAAGAGACTACTGGAACTCATAGAAGAGTTTGGCAAAGTAGCAGGATATAAAATCAATGCACAAAAATCAACAGCCTTTGTATACACAGACAATGCCACGGCTGAGGAAGAACTTCTAAGATCAATCCCATTAACAATAGCTACAAAAACAATCAAATACCTTGGAATAAACTTAACCAAGGACGTTAAAGATCTCTACGATGAAAATGACAAAACCTTAAAGAAAGAAATAGAAGAGGATACCAAAAAATGGAGAAATCTTCCATGCTCATGGATTGGAAGAATCAATATCAACAAAATGTCCATTCTTCCAAAAGCAATTTATACATTCAATGCAATACCCATCAAGATCCCGAAGACCTTCTTCTCAGATCTGGAAAAAATGATGCTGAAATTCATATGGAGACACAGGAGACCTCGAATAGCTAAAGCAATCTTGCAACAAAAACAAAGCTGGAGGCATCACAATACCAGATTTCAGGACATACTACAGGGCAGTTGTTATGAAAACAGCATGGTACTGGTACAGAAACAGATGGATAGACCAATGGAACAGAATAGAAACACCAGAAATCAATTCAAACATCTACAGCCAACTTATATTTGATCAAGGATCCAAAACCAATCCCTGGAGTAAGGACAGTCTATTCAATAAATGGTGCTAGGAAAATTGGATTTCCACGTGCAGAATCATGAAGCAAGACCCCTACCTTTCACCATATACAAAAGTTCACTCAACATGGATTAAAGACTTAAATCTACGACCAGATACCATCAAATTATTAGAGAGCATTGGAGAAACCCTGCAAGATATTGGCACCGGCAAAGACTTCTTGGAAAATACCCCGGAAGCACAGGCAGTCAAAGCCAAAATTAACTATTGGGATTGCATCAAATTGAGAAGTTTCTGTACTTCAAAAGAAACAGTCAGGAAAGTGAAGAGGCAACCGACAGAATGGGAAAAATATTTGCAAACTATGCAACAGATAAAGGGTTGATAACCAGAATCTACAAAGAAATCAAGAAACTCCACAACATCAAAACAAACAACCCACTTAAGAGATGGGCCAAGGACCTCAAGAGACATTTTTCAAAAGAGGAATTCCAAATGGCCAACAGACACATGAAAAAATGTTCAAATCACTAGCCATCAGGGAAATGCAAATCAATCCACAGTGAGGTTTCACCTCACCCCGGTGAGAATGGCTCACATTCAGAAATCTACCAACAATAGATGCTGGAGAGGATGTGGGGAAAAAGGGACACTAACCCACTGTTGGTGGGAATGCAAACTTGTAAAACCACTATGGAAGTCAGTCTGGAGATTCCTCAGAAACCTGAATATAACCCTACCATACAACCCAGCCATCCCACTCCTTGGAATTTACCCAAAGGAAATTAAATTGGCAAACAAAAAAGCAGTCTGCACCTTAATGTTTATTGCAGCTCAATTCACAATAGCTAAGACCTGGAACCAACCCAAATGCCCATCAACAGTAGACTGGATAAAGAAATTATGGGACATGTACTCTATAGAATACTATACAGCAGTCAAAAACAATGAAATCCGGTCATTTGCAACAAGATGGTCCTCTGGATTACATCATGCTGAGTGAATTAAGCCAGTCCCAGAGGGACAAATATCATATGTTCCCCCTGATTGGCGACAACTAACTGAGCACCAAAGGGGAAACCTGTTGAAGTGAAATGGACACTATGAGAAACAGTGACTTGATCAGCTCTTGTCCTGACTGTTGATGTACAATGTAATACTTTATCCATTTTACTATTTTTTTTTGTTCTAGTACAGTTGGTTGAATTCTGTAATTAACACACAGTTATTCTTAGGTGTTCAAATTTAACTGAAAAGCGACCACTGTGAAATATAAGAGTGGGAATAAGAGAGGGAGGAGATGTACAATTTGGAACATGCTCAATCAGACTTGCCCCAAATGGTGGAGTTAGAAATGTGCCAGGGGATTCCAATATAATCCCATCAAGGTGGCATGTACCAATGCCATCTCACTAGTTCAAGTGATCAATTTCAGTTCACATTCAATGGCTCTGATAGGTCTAAGAGTCAAAGGGATCACACAAACAAGAAAAGTGTCTGCTAATACTAACTGATAGAATCAAAAAGGGAGAGAATGATCCAACATGGGAAGCAGGATACACAGCAGACTCATAGAATGGCAGATGTCCTAAACAGCACTCTGGCCTCAGAATCAGCCCTTAAGGCATTCAGATCTGGCTGAAGAGCTCATGAGAGTATTTCAGGCATGAAAGCCAAGACACTCTGGAAAAAAAAAAAAAGAAGACCTAAATGAAAGATCTCTGCGAGTGAGATCCCAGTGGAAGGAATGGGGCCATCAAAGAAGGAGGTACCTTTCTCTGAAAGGAGGAGAGAACTTCTGCTTTGACTATGACCCTGTCAGAATAAGATCAAAGTCGCCGAATTCAAAAGGCTTCCATCGCCTCGGCAACTCATTACTAGAGCCTAGGGAGATTACTGATGCCACAACAAGAGTGTCAATTTGTTAAGTCAACAACAGGAGTCACTGTGCACTCACTCCTCATATAGAATCTCTGTCCTTAATGTGCTGTACATTGTGATTTAATGTTATAACTAGTACTCAAACAGTATTTTTCACTTTGTGTTTCTATGTGGGTGCAAACTGTTGAAATCTTTACTTAATATATATTAAACTGATCTTCTGTATATAAAGAGAATTGAAAATGAATCTTGATGTTAATGGAAGTGGAGAGGGAGCAGGAAAGGGGAGGGTTGTGGGTGGGAGGGAAGTTATGGAGCGGAAAAGCCGTTGTAATCCATAAGCTGTACTTTGGAAATTTGTGTTCATTAAATAAAAGTTAAAATAAACAAATAAATAAATCCTTTTCTAAATATTTTCCCCTGTGTGGCAAACAATGTTAGTTTTCTCCCCAAAAGACATTCTGTTTCACATTTGACCATAAATGCAGCAGCTATATATGCAGGAGAGGTAGTGTCCTCTCCATCTTGAAGGAGGTTAAGTTTGGGTGAATCCAGGCATGGCAATTCCATCCGCTGGCAGTGACTGGTATGGGATTGGTACAATTTCTAAATCTGGTCAATAAAACTTAAGAGTGAGCTTTTGGGATATATGAAGACAATTTATTGTCTTTTAAGAAGGAAACCAATGTCACTTTCACTTCAGATATTTTTGAATGAAGACACAGTGCCTAGGATTACTGTTGCCACCCTGTAATCTATAGGCTGGGAATGGGGGAATGTAGAGTGATCCAAAAGAAATGAAGAAATCTACTCTTAACCTTACTGCCAGGAAATTTGATATGTAAGAGAAATGTCCCCACTGTCAATCCTACTTTTACTTGTTGCTTTTCTATGCTTCAAACTTGAAGCATCCTAGCACACCCTGAATAGGCAACTGTTTACATGAAACTTCTAGGCTACTTCCATATTTCACAATAGTAGGATGTAGCAATCTAGTAATTAATCTTTCTCTCCACCCAAATCTGTAGTAAATACATCTCTGTATGTTACTTTTATGAATAGTTACTGATTTAGAGGAACTGTCATCAAGAAAATAGATGATCTTCTTACCTACTACTAAGTGAATGGTTTTTGTATTAAGATGGGAAATTAGGCTTTGACATTGTCTTCTTTGACTGGGCCACTCTAAGTTTCTTAAATGAATTTTACTCTATGATCTATGAATCTTTTCATTCATAAATATTTTTCAATAATATAATAGGCAAATCTCAGCTAATGTCTAATTAAGTGATATTAATTTTAAGAGTCAGAAGCAAAATTTCTAAAAGGACAGAGTAGATCTTGAAACCCATGAAGTCCAAATCGCTCCCCAGCCCCTCTGCTTCTCACCAGTGCTGACATAGTACATACTGCTCATACTGAGCACACTGTCAGCCATGTGTGCAACCACGCTCGCAAGAAGTTACAGTAGTTTATTCTAAATGTCTTGGCATTTGCAGCCTACATTGAGACCTTTAGTGGCACTTGGAAATTATTTTTGTGGTTTACTTTTATAGATAACACATTTCCCTTGCCTACCCCTTTTTGCTGGCTCCTTCAGAAATTTGGTTGAGGGAAACCACACAGAATTCTGAAATCTGTAGGCCAGGTGGCCACATCACAGTGACTTGGATCCCCACACTGGTGGCTTCTGGCAAGACATCAAAGTCTGTTCTTTCTCCTATTATCATTCCTAACCGGAAATTTGACTCCAGTGAATATATATAATATTATCAGTAGCTTTAACTCATAACCCATTAATTACTTTTGGTTTTATTTATTATGCTTCTGGTATTTCTCTTAAATTTAAAACTCTCCAAGAGTCTTTTAATTTTAATATTATACTATTATTTATGGGAATTGTACCAGGAGTACTGGTAGTAGAAAGAAGGAAAAAATTGATGAAAAACCCTTGTCATTATTCCCTTTCCAGATCACCAAGTTGGCCAACTTCATTTATTTTATGAGGATTGGTGCTATCTTGATTTCAGACCAGGATAGTTTCTTGCCACTATCTCAACGCAGATCAAAGCAGGCTCATTCATTCACTTACTCACTTTTCATTACTCCACAGAGTCTTTCATAATGTACTGTGAAGCAGTCACTTACAAAGGCCCCAGAGGACTCCATGATGAACAAGATTGACCCAAGTTCTGTCACTATGGAGCTCACAACATCATACGGGGGACAGATGGAAAACAAGGAAGCAACATGAACACAAATTGTGCTAAGATCATAAAAGAAACCAAGAAGGAGATGAGTGGGAAAGTTGGCCATTTTTCCCCCCTTTAGAGTTTATTTGGGAAAGGTTTCTTCAAAGAGGTGAGGTGTGTTGAGGAGGAACTGGCCAAGTGAACACTGGAGTTCAGAGTATCATTAAAATATTCTGTTCTCTGATTTTTTTTTATTAAACTTTTGTTTAATGAATATAAATTTCCAAAGTATAGTTTATGGGTTACAATGGCTTCCACCCTCCCATAACTTCCCTCCCGCCCGCAACCCTCCCCTTTCCCGCTCCCTCTCCCCTTCCATTCATGTAAAGATTCATTTTCAATTCTCTTTATATACAGAAGATCAGTTTAGTATATATTAGGTAAAGATTTCAACATTTTGCCCACATAGCAACGTAAGGTGAATAAACTACCATTGGATTACTAATTATAGCATTAAATAGCAATGTACAGCACATTAAAGACAGAGAACCTACATAATTTTTTTTTCAAATTAATTAATTTTCTATGCCATTTCCATTTTAACACCAGGTTGTTTTTTTTTTTTTTTCATTTCCAATTCTCTTTATGTACAGAAGATCAATTCGGTATATAATTAGTAAAGACCTCATCAGTTTGTGCCCACACAGAAACACATAGTATAAAAATACTGTTTCAGTACTAGTTATAGCATCACTTCGCTTTAGATGACACATTAGGGACAGATCCCACATGGGGTGTAAGTACACAGTGACTCCTGTTGCTGATTTTACAATTTGACACTCCTGTTCATGGCGTCAGTAATCTCCCTAGGCTCTAGTCATGAGTTTCCAGGGCTATGGAAGCCTTTAGGGTTCGCTGACTTTGATCTTATTCCGATAGGGTCATAGTCAAAGTGGAGGTTCTCTCCTCCCTTCAGAGAAGGGTACCTCCTTCTTTGATGGCCCCGTTCTTTTCACTGGGATCTCACTCGCAGAGATCTTTCATTTAGGTCTTTTTTTTTTTTTTCCATGATATCTTGGCTTTCCATGCCTGCTATACTCTCATGGGCTCTTCCACCAGATCCGAATGCCTTGAGGGCTGATTCTGAGGCCAGAGTGTTGTTTAGGACATCTGCCATTCTATGAGTCTGCTGTGTATCCTGGTTCCCATGTTGGATCTTTCTCTCCCTTTTTGATTCTATCAGTTAGTATTAGCAGTTACTTGTCTTGTTTGTGTGATCTCTTTGACTCTTAGACCTATCAGAGCTATCAATTGTGAGCTGATATTGATCACTTGGACTAGTGCGATGGCATTGGTACATGCCACCTGGGTGGGATTGTGTTGGAATCTCCTGGCACATTTCTGACTACACCATTTGCGGCCAGTCCGATTGAGCATGTTCCAAATTGTTCATCTCCTCCCTCTTTTTCCACTCTTAGATTTAACAGGGATCACTTTTCTGTTAAAATTTAAACACCTAAGGATAATTGTGTGTTAATTACTGAGTTCAACCAATAGTACTAGAACAACAACAACAACAACAAATACTAAAAAGGATAAAGTATTACATTGTACATCTAAAGTCAGGACAGGAGCTGATCAGTTCATTGTTGCTTGTAGTGTCCATTCTGTTCTCTGATTTTGCCAAAGTTTGTACTAATGTAACCAAAGAGGAAATGCTGTGTGACCTTCCAGCACATTCAGGTGGAAATATTTTCATTTTCTTCATGTCTCTCCTTAACAATCGACTGGGACGACAGGAAGACAGAGCTTTGTTCTGTCTAGTGACTTTGCTGTTGAAACAGAACACTCACGAATCCCCAAGGAGCAAAAGGTCCTCCCTGCCAATGAGGAGTGTGGAAACAGAAACCTTGCAGAACAATACACGTGCGTATGTTTGTCAGTCCAGCCACCCCTTTCCCCCTTTTCTTCACATCCTCATCTCTCCACACTTTTGCTGTCCAAAGTCAGATTGTTTCCCTTCATAAGAATTTTCTCATGCAAAACATCAGTGAAATCTGTACTACATAATCTTACCATTCTCTATTTAACTCTATTATCTGCATCTAAGTATACTGACTCAATACTTTTCAACTCCATATCATATTAATGCAAAGTCATTTTTCTTAATCAACTGTAGCAGATTCAATGTTGAATTAGCAGAGGATATGTCCATGCCCTAACCCACAAAAATCTGCAAAGGTGATATTATTTGGACAACAGAACTTTGCAAGTATGATTAAATTAAGGATTATGAGATCATGCCAGATTAGGGTGGGTGCCAAATCAAATTACAGGTTCTAGAAGAGAAGGAAAGAATGACATGTGAGGATGGAGGCACAGATTGGAGTGATGCTGCTACAAACCAAGGGGCCTCCAGTGCCTCCAGAAACTTCGAGAAGCAAGAAATGTTTTCCTCTAAAGCTTTTGGAAGGAGTACTGCCTTCCTGATAGCTTGATTCATTCAGATTTCCTGCCCCCACAACTATGAGAATAAATTCCTATGGTCTAAATGAAGGAATTTACCACCAAGTTTATGGTAATTTGTTGCAGTAGCTATAGGAAACAAACACATGACCTGAAAACTTTGATTTTTTTAAAGGTTAGAAAGTTCTATTTTGCCTTTATTTTAGTTTATTTTATTCTGGTGAAAGTAATTGACAAAAAGAAAACAAAAGCTTAAAAAGAACACCAGTTGCACAAAGGCACTACTGACAAGCTCTCCCACAGCCACATCAAAGATTTTACTCTTGGGGCATAAATTCATCTCAGATCTGGCCATTCCCATCCTGGGATCAGCAGCAAAATATAATGGAAGGAAATTTGCACTAAAAATTAGAAGCAGAGGCAACTCTCTGCCCTGATTGCAGACTTTAGGTCTTCATTTTTCTATCTTGTCTCTATGTACAAGGGGTCTTCAAAAAGTTAATCGAAAAAGAGTATTATTACAAAACTATGCAAGGATTTCCAAAATTTTTGGCAGGTACCATGGCTCACTAGGCTAATCTTCCACCTGTGGCACCAGCACCCCTGGTTCTAGTCCCAATTGGGGCGCCAGGTACTAGTCCCAGTTGCTCCTCTTCCAGTCCAGCTCTCTGCTGTGGCAGAGGGCAGTGGAGGATGGCCCAAGTGCTTGGGCCCTGCACCCGCATGGGAGACTGGGAGGAAGCACCCGGCTCCTGGCTTTGGATCGGTGCAGCGCCAGCTGTAGTGGCCACTAGGGGAGTGAACCAACGGAAGGAAGACCTTTCTCTCTGTCTCTCTCTCACTGTCTAACTCTGCCTGTCAAAAAATAAAAAACAAAACCAAAACCAAACCAAAACAAAACAAAAACTATGCAAGGATTTCCAAAAATTTTACAACAAAATAAACTTATCTTGTAATTCCAATTTCCACAAACGTTTTTTCCCCAAAGAAACCTTTGATTTAAGAAATACAAACTTCATGCATTTCGTAAATACAACTTTAGGAATATAGTGATTCTTCCCACCATACCTGCCCTCCCATCCACGCTCTCACCCCTCTCCCTCCCCTTCCCTTTCCCAGTTTCATTCTCCACTAAGATCCATTTTCAAACATGATGGATATGCCCTGGTATAATAAAAATAGAATAATAAAATAATAACTATGAAAATGAGCTACAGGTGATAGTGTCCCATAAAAAGAAGCTCATAATAATAGAGAAGAGAGGAACAGAAAGCAGTTAGGTGTCTCACAGACACCATTGAATTTAAATGAGAACAAGAATTCCTTATACCTCATACACTGAGTGACCTAAGCAGAACCCACAGTGTCCCAAATTGGCACATGAGCCTGATCAATCTCCAAGAGTCACTGGTCCTCCCATTTTCCTTCTTAATCACAAACACACACACACACACACACACACTAAAATTTGACATGGAAAGTACGGGGCATGCTCTGCTATCCTCTGGGGGATTTAATATTCAGAGAGGTGAAAATGTTACCATAGTGCCAAACTGAAATTAAACACCACTCCTGGCCATTTGGTCCATAAGATAGTATTCAGAAGGAATACTTGGAAGGCATCTGAGCATCTTGAACACTCAGCCCTATCTTTTGAACCAAACTTGTAAATAGTTCAAAAGAAATCCAGAGAAGTTGCAATGGTTGTTTTTGAGGAAGGTCTAAGACCTCACTGCCAAAGCTAAACCCACTGAGTCAAGTTCATGGGTAGAACTACAGAGCTCAGTAGTCTTCCCACTAAGCCATCAACCTCGTCAAGACAGGCCCAGTTCCATTCACAACAGGATAAATGCAGAGCCTCCCTTGAAGACTTGGTAGGCGACATTACAATTCTCATGCTGCCTCCAGATCCAGAAATGTATAGAAAAGGAGAGCAAGGAGAGAAACAGTAGGGAATGGGGAATGAAGGCTGAGAGTAATCCAGAATTTGTGGAGCAGTGGGCTAAAGCCCTGGCCTGAAGCACCGGCATCCCATATGGGCGCCGGTTCTAGTCCTGGCTGCTCCTCTTCCAATCCAGCTGTCTGCTATGGCCTGGGAAATCAGTGGAAGATGGCCCAAGTGCTTGGGCTCCTGCACTCACGTGGGACACCCAGAAAAAGCTCCTGGCTCCTGGCTTCGGTTCAGCACAGCTTCGGCTGTTGTGGCCATCTGGGGAGTGAACCAACAGAAAGAAGACCTCTCTCTCTGTAACTCTTTCTGATAAATAAAATAAATCTCTAAAAAAAAAGAAATATATGCTTTAACATTAGCTGAAAAGGTGACAGGAAGAACTTAATTTCCCTTTTCCTTACTACCTACCAGAATTAAATTATACTAAAAGTGAAAATCTTCATGTGTCACAATAACTACATGATTTATTATGATCCAGAATAGTGAAGTGGAAAGAATACATAAGTCTGAATTCAAGCCCTGAAGGTAACTCTTGAATGAGCTGGTTAAGAGGCACGGGGTGGGGGCATTTGATAGAGTAGTCAAGACACCACTTGAAGGAATGTAAAGTGTTGCAGCTACAATGGAAGACAGTATGGAAATACCTCAGATATCTTAATATAGACCTGCCATTCCATTCCTGGGAATTTACAGAAGGGCAATGAAATCAGCATATGAAAGAGTACCTGCAGGGCCGGCGCTGTGGCTCACTTGGTTAATCCTCCGCTTGCGGCACCAGCATCCCATATGGGCACCAGGTTCTAGTCCCGGCTGCTCCTCTTCCAGTCTAGCTCTCTACTGTTGCCAGGGAGGGCAGTAGAGGATGGCCAAGGTGCTTGGGCTCCTGCACCTGTATGGGAGACCAGGAGGAAGCACCTGGCTCCTGGCTTTGGATCGGCGCAGCGTGCTGGCCGTAGCGGCCATTTGGGGGGTGAACCAATGTAAGGAAGACCTTTCTCTCTCTCTCTCTCTCTCTCACTATCTATATCTCTACCTGTCAAATAAATTTTAAAAAAGAGTTATCTGCACCCTAATGTTTATTGAAGCTCAATTCACACTAGCTAAGACATGGATTAGCCAAATGCCCACCAACTGAAGACTATATAAAGAAAGTATGGGATATGTACACCATGGAATACTACCCAGAGGTAGCAAAAAAAAAAAATGAAATCCAGTCATTTGCAACAAAATGGATGAAACTGGAAAACACACTTAATGAAATAAGCCAGTCTCAAAAGGACAAATACCATATGTTCTCCCTGACCCGTGATAACTAATAGAGCACCTAAAAAGTAATCTATAGAATTGAAATTGACACTGTGAGAAGCATTGACTTTGAATAGCCCTTGTCGTGATTGTTGAGGAACAGTTTTTTTATTTTTTCATACTATTTGTGGAACTCTTAACATAGAGTTAATCTTATGTGCATAAAGTTAGTTGAAAATAGATCTTAGTAAAAAATAAGAATGGGAATAGGAGAGGGAGGAGGAAGAGGGGTGGGAGAGTGGGTGGGAGGGTGGGTACGGTGGGAATAATCATGTTCTTAAAGTCATAATTACGAAATGTATGAAGTTTGTATTCTTTAAATAATAGGTTGTGGGGCGGGGTGGGGAGAGAATGGAAAGAAAAAAGGAAGAAAGAAAGACACCACTTGGGATGCTCAGAGTACCTGGGTTGAAGTCCTGATTCCACTTTCAATTCCAGCTTCCTGATAATGCTCACCATGGAAGGCAGAAGGAGATGGTTCAAGTAGTTTGCTCCCTGTCACCCCCATGGGAGACAAAGAATGAGTTCTGGCATCCTGGCCTTGGCCTGATGGAGGCCTGGCTGTGGCAGACATTTGGGGAATGAACCAAGGGTTGGGCGATCTGTCTCTGTTTCAGCATCCATCTCTCTCTCTCTCTCTCTCTCTGTCTCTGTCTCTCTCTGCCTTTCAAATATTTAACAATTAGTAAGTCTCCATTTCCTCATATGTAAAATATAAGAGCTTAGTTAGAAAAGATGTTCTTAAGAGCTTATTTAGAGAAAAGTCAAACTATCAAAAGAACGATAATTATTTAAATGTGTTAATAAGCTACCAGGTTTTGACAACCTTCAAATCCATCTCAATAATAACTCCAA